>NC_134415.1:53614782-53917813 GCF_030867145.1 Opisthocomus hoazin
CAACAAAAACATTTAACAGAAGTAAATCAATATGGAACATTAAAAACATTTTTTCGTGATACAAACCCAGATGGCTCCCCTAATAACCATTAACACTTACTGAAAGTTAGGTTTTTTTTAAAAAAAAAAAACCACAAAAAACCAACAAAAAGCAAACACCAAAACTAAAACAGCTCTTACCATTCTATTATCTCCATCTTAAAATAAGGTATTAGCATATTTACAGACATTGTTACTTCAGAAAAGCAATTTCACTGCCTATTCTGTCAAAAGACTGTGAAAGAAATCTCAGAGAAACTCAGCTTGCTAAATGAGATAAACATTAGGAAATAATTATTTTCTTACATATTCTCCCCTACGTTTCCACTATCTATTCACTTTGGCTCACAAACAGGGTTACACCAACTTCTCTCACCTCTGAGCTTCATAAAGGGTCTTCATAGTCTAGAAATGCTACAGGAAGAAATGTTAAAAAAAGTCTTTGTCCTCCCTTTTTAATCTCTAACTAGGTTACACAATGGCCCTCTCACTTGAGCTACAGCACTCATTCCTCCTACACAGTCACCTGAATTAATTGCTCCAGCCCAGACAGCATGCTTCAGCTACACACACACTCCTTGCACTCAAGTCATGTCACCATCACCCTTAGAAAGTTGCATGGACTTTGTTTCCTCACTGAGTTTAGAGTTTCCACTGTCAAGTAACTAGCCCTTCTTGCAGTTCATTATTCCTGTGCAGCAGTATTCTAATTTGATCCCTGTTTTTCAGCCTCAACTCTCCTTTCATCAGGCCCTACAAATCTGTTCTTCCTTCCATAAGAGTTTGTGTTAGTTTCCCACTACTACATTTACCTCTGCTCTTCTGTTCAATTTTTTCCTAAAGGAATTAAAAGTATTCAACGCAAATCCATTTCAGACAGGAGACAGAAGAAGAAAAACAGTGTCATTTTGTTTTATTTTAGTTCTTAACTTCAGAAAACACAGATCCATCCTTCTGTAGGCTTGCTACGCCCTCCTTCTCCTACTAATGCACAGTCAAATACCCACTGAGCAAGACATCCCTTTTCTAACCCTTACTGAAGCATTCAGAACAAACAAGGTGACTCTCACTTGAAAGAGCTCAGATATGGTCACAGTTCTACCTTTTGCCAGAATTTCTTGTCTTATTTTTTGTTTCTCTTCAGCAGCTTCCATGCCCTCCTTTGATGCTCTGAATCTTCTTGACCGCTGTTGGTTCATTTTCGCACGTGGAGCCTAAAATAAGAGGTATTATAATCCTTAGTCCAGTTGTTGCATCTAGACAATTGTTTCCTTCCTGGATAAGCCTTTTGAAATTGACCAGTCTGTGATTATACAACCATTTAACAAGACATCAGCATAAACTGTAACTGCAACAGAGATCTCTGTTCTCCCTTCTTCGCGTCACCACTAGCTCTCATATGGCAGCACAGGGAGCTGGGCACATTTCTAAATAGGTCTCTTAAGCTTCTCTGTGAGGCACACCGGCAGCATGCAGAGCTGTACCCCCATCTCAGAAATCTACAATGCTCAAGGATTCAAAGTTTCCTTTGCAAAATAAACGAAACTTACAGTGTCATGCATCTGAGAAGCATTACTTCTTAACCTACCCTTTCTCCCACACGAAACTCCTACAATTGTATTAATAACTCGTTTGAAAATAAAAACACTATAGCAGACAGTAGTTAGCTGTTACTTACAGCAGGTATGTTGGGGCTTTTAAAAGGATACATCAACATTTAGTTGGGATTACTTCTATATACACACATACATTAGCAATTCCTGCACTTCAATTCAGGTTAAAAGTCTTTTTACTTGATGATACTCATTTTACCTTTGAGAAACTGAAAAGCCTAGAAAAACAGCTGAAGCTTAAGAGACCTACCAGCAGTCTCTGCTAGGCCATTTTGGCATCTCTCAGCAAGACTATGCAACCTGGATAGAAAAATACTCAGTAAAGCAAAGTTATTAAGAAAAGGTGGTATCTTTCATTAGACTATCTCATGTACCAAGGGGAGATGAGGATCGGGTATTGAGAAAAACAAGCTTTCAGCCTCAAATGTCCCTTAAGGCTAGCCTGTGAAATATTCCACACCACAATTAAGTACTGTCCATTTTAAGTCTATCTGCCTAAACAGTTTTCTGGTCTTTCCCAGCCTGTGGCATAAATTATTACCAAAGCCACAGAACGGAGGAACGTAAGTAGTTTCAGAGTGTCACTGTCTTATAGAAATTTCCAGCTTTTCAGAAGCAAAGTTCACATCACAGTAGACTACATTACCAGCTCATACAATCCCGTAGACGACAAAACCTGTGAATATATTTAACTACCCTCACCAAAATTAAATAAACAGTATATTTTACCAGTAGTTTTTCAGTTTAGAAAACTATTTCCCAATGATCTTATGAAAGTGGATAGCATGTACCTTAAGTTTACAAACAGCCATTACCAAGAATTAAATATATCAACACTTACTACTCCATCTATAGCCATATAAAGAAGTCGCCTCGGTCTTACAATGTTGAAGATCCTGTCAATATACTCAAAAATTGCAACCATCATTTCATCTTCATTTTTGGGCGCTGGCCTAAAACATAGAACATTGAATTTAACATCTGAAATGCTATCAATAAATCTTATTTGTAAAGGGACAAAAAATTGCCTTACTTGTCTTCTGGATGTGTACAAGGGTGAATTATACCATTCATATCCAAATACAGGTTATCAAACTCCACTTCATTAGGGTTAGGTTTGCTTGTATCAATTGGAGCCTTGACGCCATTGCACTCTTTAGCCTGTGAACACAGTCAAAACACATAATTCAGTATTTGATTAGAGATGTATCACAAATAACCAGAGGTATTAATGTACAGACTCATAAAAGTGTGTTTTTCAAGGGCAGTAGGAAAAAAGATGGCAACAAGCTACCCACATAATTACCTGAAGATGCAAGTTTACACTAATAAAATAGTGCCTTTTTTTGAAGAAGAAGTTTATAAACTAGCACAACTAGAAGATATTATGATGAGTTACAGCAGTTTTGTTGACTGGCATGTACTATAAACAAGAAGTTTCCATTCCTCTTATTATTCAAGGAAGCAATTCCTTCTACTGCCAGAACCATACTGACTCCCTCAAAATTTAGCAAAGGGACTTCAAAGTTTATAATAAGATGCTATAACTTGAACATGATAACAAAGAAACATCAAAATATTTCTACTTTGAACACATAGTTCCCCAGACTGACACATCCAAACAAGCTTGCACCTCTCCCTTTTCTCGCTGCAATCCAATATTGAAGTCACACACACAACTGGGGGAGGCAGGGCAGTAAAAGTGATTCACCTACAGCTGATGACATACGGGAGCCCGGCTGAGGGCACAACAAACTTCCCAATGTAAATCAGCACATCCTGGTCAGCAACGGATGATCAGATTGAACTAGAAAGAGGACTTTTCCCAAATTCCTCTACACAAAGAAGGGGGATCATTTCAGATCCCACCAGCCAAATCTCCAATTTGGGTATGTATGTATTATTTTTCTTGGTGACTATCAAAGACGCACCGAGTTGCTCAAATCCCTGAGCTCTTCAACCCCTGCCTCCAAGTTTGTCCGGGGACATATGTGACATGCTAAATAAAACACAGTCCTTACCTTCCACTTCTGAAAATAAGTAAACTTTTGACTATAATGCTTCACTTCCTTTATGTCAGTGCTTTTTCTACTGCCAGGCTGCTGCCTAATGAACATGAAACTCAGGCCACAGTGCAGATGGTGAATTCCATGCTAAATGAAAATTCCCCTGAACCACCTATAACCACCTGTGTTCCTGTAGCTCTTTGACATTCTTGAATGCTTACAACAGGCTATACAAGGTAAACGCAGAAGTACAAAGAAAACAAATCTCAGCTGAGCTGGAAGTAACAAATTATACTGCCTTATTTTGCATATGCTGTCACGTCAATGACAAGTAAGTATCCAGGTGAAAAGAACAGTCTCTCTAATCAGCCCTAGAAACTGGAGCTGGCACTGTAATTACCTAAAAAAGCCTCATCCTCTTCTCTCAACCAGTCAAAGCAAGGAGTTTTTAAACACTGGGGAGTGTTTCAAAGAGCAGCTTCTCCACAAAGTGGATTAGCAACCATGTTCAATTTTGTTTCCTCACCATATGTTTGTTTTGGGTAGTTTTTTTTTTTTTAGTTTGGTCAAAAGGCTATTAGCAACATTCTCACAGCAATTCTGAGCAACTCTGCATTCTTCCTTTCAAAGCTATACCACCAGCCAAACGTATAAACCACTGATTTAAACACCAATAGCATCAGTGATGGAATAGACATGAGCTGATCAAGAAAAAGTCAAAAGCCTTTTCAGAGAAATTATTACTGGAAATGGTTATAACATATCACAAAGTTGGAATGAAGGGTACTCTTGAATAGCTTGACATAAAGCAAAAATAATAATTAAAAAAAAGTGTTGTGTTACTACATTAAGGCTATGATCACAAGATTACATGAGACAGGAGGGGAATAATGTGACACTACTGGTCCTCTTGTTCATGTAAAACCTATCGGTAGCTGACAAACAAACATCAGGCTCCTCCTCTGAACTTCTATTTGCAGGCCTCCTGCCTGCTACTCTTACTGAGTTTCCCACACCTCTTAACACGGAGCTCAAACTACCAGACTGAAAAGGAAAAAAAAAATTACAGATGGCACCACCAACTTTCTTGCAATCTTCCTGCTTAGAGTATCAGCATCCCAGTCTTAAAAGGCAAAAATTAAAACCTCCAAAGCAAAACAAGTCTTTATACGGTATTTACTTTTTTCACAGTTCTGGGTATATGGAATTCATTCAGCACAATTTCATGAAGTAATTTTTTAAATAACTGAACGCTAAGTCCCTCTATTTCACTTTTTAAAACAGGTGAAATTTCTGCTAATTCACATCTTCATTACACTATTCATCCAAAACAGTTAAATCCTGACAGACGAAATATTGACCACTGTTTGTTTCCTTTACTGAACTTTCTAGAACACATACACACAAATCACATGGCTTTAGCAGAACCTGTCAGGTGGAAAGACCATACCGTAGCTTGCAGTTCTAATAAAGTCAATCAGGGCAACCAAGACCTACAATTTTAGAAGAAGAGTATTCATTCTGGTTTACATCAGATAACGGGACGAGAAGCTTGCCTCGTGTTGTACTTGATCTTTCATCAAACCTCTTGCCAGAGCTAACTGTGATTCAGAAGATATCAAAGGCTTACAACTATGTGATATGAGAAATAAATTTGCCCCTGTCACAGATCTTACTTTCAGCCTTGAAGGTAAAGCAAAATAAGTATGATCTCTTCCAGACGGCTTCGAAAGCCATTCAGTTTTTATCTGCATACTGCTACGTCAGCAACTTTACCATTACATCCTCATAAACCCATCAGATTTTTAATGTAACAGCCTTGTAAAAGGTTTAAGTATCTGGGAGTGATATCTCTTGTGATATAACTAAACTGTTCACTTTTAATCTACAGCCGCTTTTGAAATCATTGAAAATAGATCTTCACATATGATACTTTAGTTGCAGCTTTATTAATTCATTTGAATTTGATTAAGAATATTCTCTCCTGGATTTTATGTTATCTTCAAGATCTTCCTCTTATTCTTCCTGCTCATCTTAAGAAGAAGATTAATCAGATTTAAGAAAAAGAAATAATCTAGGAAGGTAAGAGAACAAGGTTCAACTTTTGAATATTTCAAAGACACAAGCTACCAGGAGATACAAAATTTCTGATTAGAGAGATTTATGAGCAATCCTAAAATACACATAGAGCTTATCACATCGTAAGAGAAGTTTAAATTCATCTACAGCAAGACAAACTACAGCTTCTCACTACTGTCCTAGTCCAGTCTCACATTTACAATCAGATTTGAATATAAAAACACTGTAATGATTTATCCATGTGCTGTCCTTATTGTAATTGCAACGTGCTCTTAAGTTGGAACAAAGCAACGTGGATGAGGACTTCAGGATCTGACACTTCAGTTATGGTAAATCTAACTTGGCACAATGGAATTTGTCATATTTTTCCATTTCTTTCAATACAGAACATCTGCTGTTACAAACTCAATTATTAAAAACAACAACAAAAAAGACATACAAACACAAACTCAGTAAAACCAAGACTACACAAACCTTTATTTTACCCAAACATTAGAGCCGTTTTGATTAAAGAAAGATCAATCTAAATGTTCACAAATGTGATGAAAAATGTAAGTCTTCTGCTCTTAGAGAAAACTGTACTTGTTACAAACTGCAGATATTTGCCGTTTAAATTGCGACTGCTTTTAAATACATGCATCTCAAAGCACTGTCCATAAACAGCTGGACAAGCCTGTAAGACAAGCAGATGTAAAACAACCATCTATAGTAAAGACAAAACTGTAAACGAATCCACTTTACATTGCCAAAACTAAACCTCACCTCGTGGGCTCTTTGCTGTTACTGAGCACCGAGGTTACCTTGCCAGCATGGTCATAAATGTGACAAGACAAACGATGGAGCTGCTGTCTCCACAGTCCACTTGACTGCTGGCATGGATGCTCACTCACGCAAGTCAACCTCTGATGTAATGAGGGAATGGGGGATTTGGTGAAGGAAAGGTTTGCACCGTGCAGCCAGTTGTGATGCTGACTGTAAGCAAAAGATCAAACTGTTCATCTTTGCGAGTTCCCCGCTTTGATGAAAAGGGGCTGAAGCAAATCAACCAGTGTGAGTTGAAGACAACAGGTAGGATATGTGCACACACCTTCAGGCATTAGTACTCCCAAGATCCACAGCCCCAGCTGGTGAAAGGCGAATGCCATGTCAACAGTCATATATTCAATAGATGTATCTGGTAGAGACACATGGTACTCCAATTCCTCTCAATGTCCTTGCCACCTACTTTTCCCTGGCAGACACAAACATGACACACTATCCCTGAGAACCCTCTAAACAGGGTTACCCACATCCTCAGAACATATCACATCATACCCTCAAAAACCAAGAGTTTGGTAAAGTGAACAGAACAATCACTGTCAGCTGCCAACAGCTTATTCCAGGGTAAGCATTCATATGAGTGGCTAATAAGCTATGCTTGTAAAACCACAAACCGCCTTTCTCTATAAGAGTTCCCCCAGGCAGCCAAATCCTCAAATCTTATCTGTTCACTGGAATAAAAAAAATTCACTTCTTGCAGCTACAGGTAAAATAAACTTCACACTTCTCTCATGCTGAGAGGCGCCAACTGAAACCACAATGGTAATAAAAGCAAAGAGTAACTCACAGTTTAACTGTGCAACATTTGATTAATCCAAACCTACGCTTCTGCTTCACAGCCTGAATTTGAAACACAAAAACACCCTGACTGTAACAAGAACTGAATACTAAAACTGATCTGCCTGCCATTCGCATACACTGAAATCATGCTGAAGGCACGAAAATAATACATGCGGTCAAAAAACCCCAGTGTCAATAAATAATTCAACCACATTACTGTCTTTTCCCTTATCTTCTCTACCTTGCCCATGCACTTTATCTCCTTCACAGTATAGAGTTTCCCAAACGTGAGGCACCTCTCTCCCAGTGAAGGACAAGAGGCAGCGCAAAGGCAGAAGCCGCAGCACATGCTCAACAGCAGGGCTCTGAACTTTCAAAAACAGTTTTACGAAGAAGAACAGAACACAACTAGTTCAACCTGACAGATGATGATACAAATTATTTGGAAAAGCATACAGGAAAGACAGTTTGGGAAGCACGAACTCCGGAGTTCATCTTCCCAGAAAAGCTTTGGCTAAGTTCGCCCTGAAGATAATAACTTGCAATGTTCACTGCACCATAAAGCTATCACAGCGCAGCTGTTCAAATCCAATGCAAGTCTATGATGTTGCTGAAGGGAGACACTCCTGTCCTCCCTGTCACCTTCCACCTCGTACCATGTCCCCTAGGATGACATGAGAATTCATGGGGCTGCAGTGATGTACACTAAGGAACTAGCCTGTTTGAGAACCTGCCTAGCTAAAACATAAAGAAACGTTCTTTGAGCTGTATTACTTCCTAAAAAGGGCTCCCCCAATAACCAAATAAATAAATACAAGCCACTAGTCAAAAGCAGTGACCAGCCAGCTTAAAGCAATCAACAAACCATACCTACTGTGAGTTGCAGGTTAGTGAAGACAACCTGCGGAGTGCAGCAGCTAGGCTGAAGCTAAGTCTTCACCAAAAAAGCACCTTCTGTTGCCATGAAAAGCCAGATTTTAGAGGATGTATTTAAACAAATCACCTACCTGTTTGGGCAGGAGATATTTCTCCTATACTAGAAAATACCAGCGATTAAACAAAAAAGCTGAAGCTGCTCAGGAGTACAACTACAGACTTGTTTTAAGTCTTGGATTCAAGCACGTTGGTGTATACATTAAAAACAAAACAAAACAAAACAAAACAGAGTAACGTAGGAAACTGGAGAAAGACCAATATGTGAAAGAAAAGACTGACAAAAATAATTAATAAGATGTGAAAATGATACAATTGAGAAGTATTTGAATGCTAGGAGAATGACAGCCTAGGGGAGTGTATGACTATATGAACACCAAGATACCGTTTTAATCTTATGTAAAACCCATGCAGCTATAAAGGACAGCTCAGTTCCTTCTCCGATGTCTCCTTCCTGCCTTTACTCTGTGCTGGCACCGGCTTTCCCGAACACACATCACAGGCAGGATCATGGAACTGACTGTTTGCAAACAGGGCAGTCTCAGGGAGACAAAGGAGTTTCCAGACCCACAAGTTACTTTTAACCATTCACACGTGCATTTCCTTACTCATATAAAGGCAGGCAGCTTCACTTGTTTCCAACAAGTCCTAAAGCTTGCTTCAGCTTGTAATTTACAAAGAAGCTGTTGAAAAGCAATGACTATGAAGCCCACAGACAGAAACAAAACAAGAAGGAGCAAAAAGTATCGCCGCTGCTTCCTAGTCACCGTAAGTGTTGCCAAACACTTCCGCAAACCCCACTTTTTCTGCCCGGGGCCACGGAAAGGCAGGGCCACCGCGCCGGGAAGGGCTCACGTCCCACCGCGGCGGCCACGGAACAGAGAACCGCAGAAGAAAGCCGCTTCCCTGCCCCAAGCCCCCGTTCCTCCCCACGGCCCCCACGCCGCCGAGCCGCGCGCCGGGGAAAGCCGAGCGGCCGCGCGGGCTTCTCCCCCACCCCCCCCCGCTTTCACCGAGATTAAAAGCGCCCGGTCCAACACCCCCGCCCCCTCCAGAAATAAAAACAAAACCAACCAAAACCCCCCAAGCTCCCCTCGAAGCGGCACCGGGAGCACCCGCGAGAGCGAAGCGGGGGCTGGCGGCGGCACAGCCCGGCAGGTAACGCTTCCCACGCTGCCCGGGCCCCCCCGGGGCCTCCCTGGGCCCACAGCGCTTCTCCCGCCCCGTGCAGCCCTCAGAGGGCCCGGCCCCGTCCCGGGACGGGGGGCCCGGCGGGCTGCCCGCCTCACCTTCTCCTCCACGCAGTTGACGATGATGGACGGGTACTTGCGGCTGAGCCAGCGGAAGAAGGCCGGGACTCCCATGGCGGGCCGGAGCGCGGCCGGACCGCGGCTTTCGGCAGCGACGGCGGCGGCAGCGACGCCGGGCGAGGGGGCGAGCGGCGCTTCCGGGGTCAGAGGGCAGCGCGGGGCACCATGGGGGAGCGCGCGCGCCCGCGGCAGCTGGGGGGGGCCGCCATCTTAGAGGCGGGCGCAGCGGAAGGCGCAGCGGAGGGCGCAGCCGCGGCCACGAGGGGAGCGGGCGGCGCGGCCGCGGCCGGGATAGCCCCCGTCCCTGCCGAGCTAGGCCCGCCGCCTCCCCGCGCCCCTGAATTTGTAGAGGGGGGTGGGCTCCTGAGGCGCAGAGGTGACAGCCTGAGGGCGGGCGGAAGGGACAAGCCTGAGGCCAGGCTGACGCCTAAGGCAGCGCTGCCTGCCGGCCTTGCTCGCAGATCGGGCGCTGTGCGAAAACTTGCCGTCGGCTGACAGAAAAACCTTGTTAAAAAAAAAACACCAACAAACCCCACGTAGCTTGCGGGACGGTTTCCCGCGCCTGTGGGGTGGTTTAGGCAGAAGACAGGTGACAAAAGTGATTCAGGGCATGGCTGCTCTGTGGCAGCTGATGCTGCCAGGCTGCAGTGAGCCTGCCTCGTCAGCCGGGAGGGCGAGGCTCTGGAAGAGGCCCTTGCCCCTTCGCAAGGGGAGAGGGGGGCAGTTGGCAGCGGTCGAGGGGCTGTCGGGAGGGCGGAAGAGCAGCAGAAGCTGCGCCCAGAAGCGGCGAGTGTAAAATCACTTGGTGCAATTCATGGCGGTCGCGAGAGGCAGCGTAAAGAAACCCCATCCCATCGTTTTGCCCATTGCGTAAGCAAACACTACCAAGTTAGCCATTTAACGATGTTGAAATGGAATTAAATCTTCAAGCATTAAATGGGATTAACACGTGGAAGATTCTGTGCTCTGCTGTGTCCTGTCGCTATACGCCAACTTCATTAGGAGGGCAGTGACGGGGGCGAGGACATGAAAAAGCAGCCTGGGAATCATTAACAAAAATAACAGAATCTCAGCAGTGCTTATTGAATCAACGCTGCTGATTTGGGGAGCGGAGAGGAACCTTGCTACCTTGCTAATTTGCTGTAGGACAAATTAACCCAATATTGTATTTCTCATTATTCTTAGCCTCACTTAGCTGTTGTTAAGCCATTTTCTGTTGTCACTCCTCTTAATAAAATCTGTGACTTGAATAAATTTCCCCAGCAACTTTGCATTGGCACCACATCTGCGGTATCAGCTAAAGATTGTCCTTTATCTGTTCCTTACAAGATGTACCCTGATTGAAGTTTCCTATTGTAGTGCTTCTCCTCCTGGAATTTAGTATAGAGTATGACAGCTTAGTATTAATGTTGTGTTTGTATTGATGGGCAATCAGTTGGTTTTGTTTTTCTGATAATCCTAAAGAAAACAGAAGACAGCGGCACTAGCAAATGCGAATGAAATATGATCATCTTATCTTATAATTACTTGCATAAATAAGCGCTGAAAAAATTAATACTGCAACAAACATTTCCTTGAAAAGTCGATCTACATATTGCTAAAAAAAACCCAAAACAAAACCCAAACCCTTACAAATATCCTAAAGCAAAACTCATGTGCAGGAACTTATGACCTGGCATCCTCAGTGAAGGAGTGCAGCTGGCACTTGCCAGATGAAAGCAGAGCCTTTTAAGAACAAAGTAGGCAAGGCAGAGGCAGCTCAGCAGGAGGGCTGCTGTTGTGCCAGGTGTGCACCAGCAAACTGAAAAATACGGAGTCTTTGGTGCAGGAAGCAGTAGCAGAAGTCTGCCACTGGAGAGAAATGATCACGTTGACAAACATCAGAAACAGTTTCTGCCTGACGTCCGATTTGGAGGGGGGATGAGGATGAGCTCCTTCCGGCGCAACCTTCTCTCCTGGAAGTGACAGCCAGCTCCATCGGCTTCCCCATCAGCGGCCGAAGGCAGCGGCGCTTCTGCGCTCCCTGAGCTCTCCCGAGTACAGCCACTCCCTGCGCCTGTCGCGCTTCTCCCTGCAGGGTCTCGGAGTCAGGGCTGTGTGCCCACACAGATTCCATTTCAGCTCGCCAGATAACGGCACTCACCCAGCATTTGTTTGGTCAGGCCCTATGTGCTAACTTGTTTTTGTGAGCAGACGTATAGGGGCACGAGCTGAAGTTTCGCCTCACAACTCCGTGCATCTGACATGCGAAAAAAGAACGTAGCAGCAAGTCATTGCACATACACAGCGAGAATACGGGAAGACTTTTCGTTACAGTATTTTCCATAGATGAGTGGCAGGCTGATTTAAATCGGTTAGGGCTGTATTGATTACAGTCCCCCTGTCCATCACCATCATCTGTCATCATCTTCAGGCTGCCAGTATGACAGCTGTGAAGGAGCAGAGTAAAGTTGACTGGCAGAGTGTTTTGCATCTAATGAGTCTGTGCACAATAAGAGTATAATAAATAATGCTCTGAAGGAACTCGGCTATCGCTTAAACACCGAAAGAGAGATATTGCCTTAGCAGAAGCTCCCAAAGCCATCTGTCATCTGTCAGGAGTTGCGTGTCTTATGGCTGAGCTGGACTGAGGGAATGGAAAGCACCAACGACTGGTGATGAGCGCCTTGTATCATGCAAGGAGATATAAAGTGGGCTGACATCAAGAACCCAGAATCACTCAGGAAGAGCTTAAAACTACAAAGGCACCGCGGATTTGATGCAGTTACTTAGCAGCGCAGGCTGCTAGAGAGAATTTTTCCAGACGAACCTTGGTCTGACATTCACTGGAAAATCACGTAGCAATAGTCTGTCTGTGGTGTGACACACTGGTGAGCTCACATTTAGCAGATGGCTAGGACCATCGGGAATGAATGACCACAGCTTAGGGATGGTCAGAAAAAAGCAGCAAGGAGCGATGGTCCGAAAAAAGCAGCAAGGAGCAATGGTCCAGGCGCCAACCCTTGGATGATGGGTTCAGCCCTTGGTTTGGCTATAGGTCTCCTGGGAGCCTACACTACACAAAGGACAATGAGCCTCCAGCCCGCTGCTAGGAGCCCCTGAACCTACCAGGTGTTCCACCAAGAGCAGCAGCACAATGGGGTGCTAGCCTTTCTGGTCATGCTGACGGTGCATCACAGAATTTGTTTTCAAATATTACAAGTTACAGGAGAGTCCTGCGACTTCCCAGATCGCCCCCCTCCTCCTCCTTGAGGCTTTGATATCCAAGTGTTGACTGAGGTTGGCCATAGCAATGAAGCGTTTGGAGCTGTGCCACCCTCTCCAGCAGCCTGGCATGGCCCACACGTTCACCTGGCAGCTGGGAATCGCTGCTTTGGTAAGCAGGAGACCTCCCATGGTCCCCATGGGTTGCCTTCTCTCCTCCTCTGCACACCTCCCATCTTTTGACCAACTCGCCCATCACACAGCAGGAGGGATTCTCCATGGACCAGTGGTCCCACTGGACATGGGGAGCCGGCACGGTAAAAAATTGGGAAGGGGGGAGGGATTTTTGCCATTTTTCTGGCCAAGGCTGTATCAGCTAGCCAGCCTCTGAAGGGAGGGATCACAGGAGCCTTCATCCAAAATAGCGTATGGTCGAGCAGGCACCGAAGCCCTGGCACAGTGGGGGAGGACATTAAAGCCTTCAGTGAAGTCCAGCTTGAGTCAGGTCCAGCTGTCTGAGATGACATCAGCCCTGGTCATACACTCACCCAGCTCCATCCCTCGTGCAGCTGATCTTCCAGTTGCTGGAACACTCAACACTACACCACTGCCAATGTCAGACTGAAAACCACGCGATGAAGCAAGCCAGCAGACATCTGTACTAAGGGCTTCTTCTCATTTTCAAGCCTTCTGCGAGCCTCAATTTCTTATTCTCGAGCTTGCCTCAGACAGCACGCTCTTTTTATTAAACTGAATATTGCTACCATTTAAAAATTGTTTTTGATGGACTGGGCCCAAAGATTGGTGCCTGTATTCAAAGATGCAGTACTGCTTTGCAGCAGAGTTTAATTGGGGTGCTGTTTTTCGCTTTTGAACTTATCGTAATTATGAACAGATTTTTTTTTTTTAATATGTCCCCTGGTTTCTCCCTTCGAAAGAAAATCTCATATTTAATGAACTTAATTTTAGATAAAAGGAATTAAAAGAAGAAAATTAAAAATGCATGAAGCTCCTAGAGTCATCCAATTACTGTGATGTCCATACAGCAATGCCAGCATGGATTTTACAAAGCAAGTAAAAGCAGAAAATGACTGGGGCTCGCCACATGTAAATGCTGCTCTATTCCAAAATGTGCTGAATTAGAAATGTACATTTTATGCATTTCTTCTTCTTGATCTGTTGCAGAAAAAGATGATCAAACATGCCAGCCTGCCCCGAGTGGCATATGTATGCATACCCAGAATGCTTGCTTTCTTTTTTCAAAACCACATCTAGCTCTGTAGTCAAAATATTAGAATACACACATCCTCAGAAGAGGACGGTCTTTGCATTTGCAGTGTGACAATAGCAGCGGCCAGGGTGGTCGGGGCAAGCGGCACAACAGAGACAAGGCTGATTTGGCCATTAAATACCGCTGTCAATTCTGGATCGTGACTGACCGACCCCTCATCAGTGACAGCCTCTTCATCCCTGCCACGCAGAAGGGCTGTCCATCACGCAGCTGCATCCTGCGCCTTCCCTGCTGGCTCTGGGCAGGAGATGCTCACGGTGAGCAGGGGACTGCGGACAAGCAGCTCCCAGCCCTGGTTACAGAGACGGGGCACTACACAGAAGGACCCAGCTCCCTCCCTGAGGAGGGGGAGGTGGTTTTATAGATAGCCCCAACCCTCCGAGGTGACAATGCTCTGAGAGGAGCACTGCACACGCATCTCACAAAAAGGCTCAGTCTCATGGAGCAGGATTGCCATGAGATCAGGAAAATACTTAGCAGTTGAGAGAAAGCACACATACAAGGAGGCCATGTATAGTACCGAGTAATATTTATTTTGTATTCAAGTTTTCTTTGACTGTAAAGTGACAAGCTGCACTTTAGACAGCAGCACTCTCAATACGTGTAAGATGATACTGTTTATTTCTTTCCAAAAGTGAGCAGGGGAATCAGTCATAGAAGTCATCAAATTCATCTCCTTCTGTGCCATGAGTTTGTGGGCGCAAAGCAGCCTCAATCTCAGAGCTGCTGTCGTCAGATTCGCCCCAGAAAGCTGAGGATGAGGAGGAGAAAAAAAAAGAAAATTACAAAATCTTTTCCATGTTTATGTATTTATGTCACAGACATGATCATTTTACAGCTCTCCGGAGGCACCTAGACACACAATGTGGCTTATGGAGAAGGTCAGAGGTTTGAAGACTGCAAGAGCTAGGTGTGCGTGTCCGATACAGCGTGGTGTCACCACGCTGTGGCCTCCAGTAACGGAGCTGCCGTGGCCAAACAGTGGGCGCATTCAGAGGTCCCACTTCATTGTTCCTCAAGGTGGCTTGAGAGGACATTTCCACTCCAAGCAATTTACTTGACCAGCTGCTGCCTGAATTACAGCTTTGTCTATTATGTTCCACTTTCTCCCTCTACTTGACCCTGCAGTGAAGTCACACTCAGACCATGACATCAGAGTTGGCATAAAAATGGCAATGACATCACAAACGAAAAATCATCACTTTGAGATAGGATCAAATACATGCAAGACTGACTTCAAAGAACTACATGGCTTTAATGAACAGCTCTGGAAACTAGCAAACAATCTCACTGACATAAACAGAATCACATTTAAATTCGGAATGCCCGAGAGATTCCTCAATATGTAAATTCATTTGACCTGCAGGGGAAAAAAATTTTAAAAAAGTGAAAAGCACGGCTCCTGGGGAAGCGTAAGTCAAGCCCAGCCACCTACAGAGCTGCACTGTCTGCCCGTTGCTGCCTCTGTGGACTGCTGTCTGCCCAATGTCAGCGCAACAGCCATGACGCCCCAAACGAGGTGCAAGACCCAGGAACAGGGTTTCAGGTGGCTGAAGAGAGGAGGGCTGTCAGACCTCAATACAGAAATTTCAGCTCATGTTCGACTGAGGCACTGTTAATGCGTTTGCTGCTTTTGATGGCACAAGCTATATAAACATCTTATCTACAAATGCAGCAGCTGCATCTTTCATCCTATATCCCCGGCCCCCTGGACCGCAGGTCTGCAGTCGGCCGGGAATGTCAGCGCGGCACCGGCTGCACTCCGCGCCCGCTCCCACCCTCAAAGGCTCCAAAAACCAAAACTCCCCAGCAGAGAAGAAAACAGGCTGGGGATGTGAGCGAGCCTTTCAACTGGCACCAAAGCAGCCATCATTTATGGCATCCTTAAGTCAGCACTAAAACATGTTCTGTACCATTCAGGACTGCGTAGCTCCCAACGCTGAGCTCCAGGCAAAAAGCTCCCTGCTCCCAGCGCTGACTTCACTTATGGGAGGCCCCATTTGAGGTGACTTCGGACACCAGTGGTCAAAAGAGAAAAATGACATGCAGGGAAGAATGAAAACATGCAGGGCCCAAACAGCAATTTAAAAGAAAGCCTGCCTACTCATGGGAAAAAAATTGTTCCAGATGCACACACATGGGTGCGCAGGCACCTCTGTGCACCTGTCTGTTGTAACTGTGTAAACACAGGTGCTGCTGCCCACCCGCTTCTGCAACTAACATTTCAAAGGGAAGATCAAGTGAATGTCAGGTTTTTACTTCTCTAGGTTTTCTCCTACCTGCTGTTCGCTACTGTTTGATTTAAACCCTGAGGCAAAGATCACTACTCTGTCCACACCACATGCACTACAAAAGATGTCCCCTCTGGTTCAGAATTTGTCATCGCCAACTATTTGCTGGCCTGTGTCAAGACAGGGAAATTCCAAGCTTTCCCATCTCCTTATGCTCATATTTTATACAGTTCCATAGTGTTGTCCGTAGAGATTTTCTACAACGTAAGTCACACTTAGAAAGACATATTTTTAAATAGCATAACATCTGTTTCTTACCTTTGGATTTTATAGCAGTTACCACTCCCTTCGTAGTTTCAGTCCTGCAAAAGAGAAATATTTCAAATAATCAGCACAATGTCACAAAATTTAAAAAAAAATGGAAGTCGACTTTTTTTTTTTTTTTAGAAAACTGTGAGGTCATTTAAAAATATCAGTAACTTCTGTAACTATTTTTTTTTAAAGAAAATAACTATTTTATCAAGGGTTTCTTCACCTTTATTTCTTCTAAAAGGTGGAAAAATTAACATGCAGCAGGGACACTGGTCCAGATGTTCAGGCAGCGTGAACTGGAGTCATTCCTTGGTAACAGCGCCGATTTACACCAGTAGTGAATTAAGGGTACAAAGGATCAGAGCTCTGCCTATCTTTTGCAGCCTTTCAGATAATGCAAAGAAAGTGAAGAAAAAATCCAAACAAAAATAAAAGCACCCCCCACTGATGCTCACTGAACTTCCTTATTCCCTTCCTGCCAGTGTACTCCTCCAGCCCAGCTACTGGGTTCCCATAGCATCATCCACGTCCCTATGTAAATGTGCAATCTCCCAGCTGCCTTTGATCTACCTTGATGTATATGCAGTTGCGACTCTGTTCTGTTAAATGACTGCTCTTGTGTCTAGAGCATCACAGGCCCTTTTGAATCTCTCAAACAAGCTGGAATCATTTTGATCTTTTGTGTGTAGCGTGTGTATTGTGTTGGTGCTGTGAAATAATCACAGAGGGGCAATAATGTAGGAGAATTAACTGTTACATTAACAATCCTGAAATAAGCTCTAAAAATAAAGCTTCAGCTGATTTTAATAAGGAAGATCAAATAGGAGGTATTTGTGACATTACTGTGCGAACTAGTAAAATATAAGCAAATGTCAAGCTGCAATTTGAAGCTGTTGCCACAGTCAAAACACGACTTGATCAGCTGTCAAAAATTTCATACAATTTGCCACATTTCATTTAAAGACATGGCAGCTAATACCTAATTGCTTAAAGTGCGGAGTTAAAAATATTTTAGCTACTATTGTGGAGGCATTTGTGAATGAGATACAGAAAAATGGCAGACATGATTCACTGCTTGTTTTATACCCCTGTGTGTTCAGTAAGAATTTGGGATTGCAGCTGGAAAGGTAAACTTAAAAGCATGGGGAAGTCTCATTATATTACAGCTACCTATATCACAGAAACTTTTCCTTTTAAGTAACAGAAAGCTCATACTGTTTAAATCATATTCCTTTTCTACAAGTTGTGAATGCCATTAGCGCACAACCTCCCTCTTTGCAGATATACAAAAAATCCCAGAAACAGAATATTAAAATGGCAAAAGCTCAACCAAGACACCAAACTGAGGCTTAATTACCAGTAACAACTAACAGAACTAGTAAAGTATTAACTGTGACATAACTAATTATTAACTTACTATTTAAGTAAAAAAACTTTAAAATGTTATCCTTCAAATGTTTATCTGATGTTTTGTTAGCGTGCCATCCAAAGGCCTTTCCGTTGTCTTCAGAGTCAAACCCTACACTGCATCACACTTCAACCTCTCATTCAAATACTCAACGCTATTTCCCGCAAATAGTTTAAGTCAGAGCCTCTGGGTTGAGTCCTGTGATATGCTGAACACCCTCAGCTCTTGCTCACTTTGGTGAGATTTCATGACCCTCAGCATTTCCCAGGAGGTGCTTCACGTATCCTAGGCTTAGCCCATAAAAATGCACTTGAGACTGCAACTCTGGTGGCTGCATCATTTTTCCCTGGGTGTAGAACGAGAAACCACTTGTTGCTGAGCTACAAATTGAGAGGTGACTTCTGCGGCAGACTGCACGAGAACCATTTTATCTTCAAGCAGTTCACTAAAACAAGATCAGGCAGCTACCGCCTCCACTGTCTGCTGCTTCATCTCCTATTGTCAAGGAGGGAGGCGTGTGGTGGGGCTTTGTCATTCAGCTGTGCTAGGACGTCCCTAGAACTGATTTTTTGCTCTGCTTCTCTCTGCAGTTCAAGCCCAGATCAGATATGAGGGGGCTGGTCACTTGGGCCCAGAGCCTTTGCCATGCTGAGGACCACCACACACGATGTGGAGCTCAGGACCACCAGTGGAGGACTGCCCAGGTCTTGGCCTCTTGCACAACTCAAAGCGCTGTGAGGTGTTCCAGGTCCAGCTGAAGGCCAGTGGTCTCATGGAGAAGTTGTGGTGGACAAAGACCACCACAGCTGTAGCAAGGTCTGGAAGCCTTTCCTTTCCTACTCCAGCTCACGCCAACAGGAGAGGGGGGGGGGGAAGACCGATCTTTGTATTCTACCAAAACCCATCCATTTGCTGGGGTTCATCCTCCCAGGGCTAAGCCACCAGACCCAAGAGCAGAAATCACTCCCAGAACAGCAGAGAGCTGCAGCGCTGCACACCAGGAGCTGGGTGTTAGTGTGACACAGCAGTCAATAAATAGAGAGATGGGGAAAAGGATGTCAGCAAAGGTCTGGCACGAAAGCTGTTGCCACAGAGAAGTGCCTGGGGAGACAGGGAAAATGGAGCTAGGACATCAGAATAGCCAGATAGGAAGTCATAGCTCCACCAAACCAAGCCTGGAAAATGCTGCAAGATAACTTTGTAACAGGGAATAAAATTCCTGAATTATGTCAGAAGTGTTAGTCAAGGCTGATAAGATGCAAGACGACTTCTATGTTGCAAAAGGTTCATATTGAGAAATCGGCAAATTCAATTGTGAAAGTTATTATCTGGTATACTGAGCACACAATAACCACGTAGACCTCCGCAGAGAAATGTTAGGAGTATAAATGAAGTAAGGCCAGTTTCACTGCCTCGACTAATCCCCCGTTGTGACCCTTCGATATCCATTTACACAGTTGTTTCTCCCCTAAAATAATTCCAAACTGAACCCAGGCTCTAACAAAGAAAAAACTCAAACCAGTTTAACTTCAAAGGGCCTTTTAATCTCTCCTTTACTCTGATGAAACAGGCTTTTTGTATTGAAAATTCCGCAACAATAAGAAATTAAAAAGCTCCAATAAGAAATTTTTTCCCCCTCCGTAACGAAAATTAATATTAAGCAGAAAATACCAGACCAACAAGAGCCGAGTTCATAGAGGTGGCTCACTGATAAACAGCAGAAAAAGTTTGCTTTAGCCTGAGTGTCTTTTGCTATAGCACCTGTTGAACCTCTATATTTTAGTGTCAAGTGAAAAAAGACACACAAATGCCAAGGGGAAAAAAAAAAAAAAGACAGCCCATTGCCAAAAAAAAGGACACAAGAAAACTACCCAAACATCAAGGGTGAAGAACAAAAACCCCAACAAAAAACAGCCAAGCACCAAGAGAAAAAAAACACCACACAAATGCCAAGTTTTATCAGAAAAACAAACAAAACGCAGAGTGCAGCCGCCTCGGGAACACTGATATTCTGGCCAATGTTGTCAGAGGCTTCTGAAGCCTGCGCGCCTCCGTCCTGCACACCCATTGCCACGGCAGCACGGCATAGAAAATAAATCCAGCATTGCTTTTTGCACAGGGTGGTGCTTATTAACCCTGAAGTGAGAGAAGTGATGGAGCTTCTCCCCAGCAATACATCAGGTTGCAGAGTTGCAAATCCATCTTTAAAAGAAAAAAAAAAAAAAAAAGACATTTTTCGAAAACATCCGCAAGCCCCTTGGTAGGAAGTGAGCCAGGCTACTTAGCGGCAGTGCCTCTGGTGTGACGGTCTCAGCTGAGTTTCCCCCACAACCATACGCTTTCCTGCCAGTTCCTGCAGAAGCCTGACTACTCCATCCTTTTTGGTTGATTGTTTACTAGAAACTGGGCATGACAGAAGCGTTCCCTGCCCTGGTAAGTTAGTATAAACTAATAAATCCGTTCATTACACCAGAATTGGAGTAGTAATACTGAATTTAAGTAATCACACTGAAAATAAGATAACCTTTATTTTAGGATACAAAGATCTGCATCAAGCTACTCTTAAGACGGTTCTCTGTTTAGACATACCACGCCGAAGAAAAAAAAAAAAATATTGCCTAAAGAAACCACTAACATAAAGACTGCCTCACAGTGCTGTGATGAAACTGTGTCGGAAGAGCGCTGCAAAAATAACTCTGTTTCCTCCATTCTACAAAGGCGATGTATTTCAATGGACGTTGGTGCCTCTCCCTGCAGACCATTCCCCACCGGTATTTGTAGAGCGTCGCCGCCGCAGCGTTACTGGATTGCAACAGCTGGATGCTAAGGTTCAGGAAACAAAGCTCACGGAAACACCCGTAAGGTCAGAAAAAGCCGCTTGACTTCACAGTCAGCTTCTTACGGTGGCGGTTTGACAACTGGCAGGATGATGGGCTGGCTGCCGGGCGCCCGTCTAGGGAGCCTGGAAGTCCAGCAGGCCGCGGGCCTTTCCCTGGCTCTCCCAGTAAGCGCCGGGCCCCTCGGAGCCCCTCCTGCGAGCCCCCCGACCCGGCGGGGCCTGTGCTGGGGCGCGGGGCTGCGCGGAGCCCGAGTGCCCCCCGACGGCCGCCCTGCCAAGCGCGCCCGGCCTCCGCGCCACCCCCAAGAGCGATCAGGAGGATGAATTATCATCTGCCAACTTTTATTTGCGTGTCGTTACGTCTGAGTTTGGTAAAGGCGGCTTTTGACTGAAAAACAGCCTTCAGAGAGCAGACCGGATTACTTCCAGAAGAGAGATGAATCAAAGTTTAAAATACTTCACCACGCCGCGTTTACGTCCCAGCAAATTAAAGTTATTCTCAGTCTGTAATGCATCTTTAAGCTCCACATTATTCCAAAATGAGACGGTGCAGACAAGGCAAAGAAAACTAAACTGCTTGCATCAAAAATTCGGAATTACCCAGAAAGCTAGTGACCTCCACTGGCTGCATCCATCGCTACAGGACCACGAGATGCCACACACATCGCCTGCCGCCTGCTCTCGCGGAGAGATTCAGTCCTGACTTCTGATACCTTTTCCCCCAAGTAACTGTATAATTTAACACGCTCTTCTCTACTGCAAAACGCTAACTCCTCCAACAAAACTTGCATCTCCATGCCTGTAAATATTCCCTCGGTAAAGTAAATGAAGCCAGGAAAAAGTAGTTTTACAGCTAAACGTAGAGCAGGACGATATTTGCGGGAGAAGAGGAAGCTCTGGCATGCACCTCTGAACAAAAGGGAACAAGTGGTCTTTACTCGGAGAGCAGCTTCCTATTAAGACTCACTCCTTCGTACATTATGCCTTTCATCCCCACTCAACCACAAAATGATTTTGCTGTAGGAAATACAATGGCAGAAAAAGATTTACATTGAAAGAATCTTTAATAATAAACTGTTGCAGATCTGCCTACTTCCCCGTGATTTATAATACAATAAACATTGGATTCTATTAAGTCTCATGCACTGAAGACATGCACTGAAAAACCGAATATGAAAGCCCTCAATTCTTCCCGTCTCCAGTACCATAATAGTGAAATGAGCATGTATAAATGTGCTAAGAGTATCTCTTTGCATCTTTTATAGCTTGTGTGTATTAATCTGTAAAGCTTATTAAGAAAGTCATTGCTATGCAAAGCAGCACCCAATCTCTTTCTCTTGCTTTTCAACAGAGCGCAGTGTTTAGCCAATAGGACCGGTCCCCTGCCCCTCATTCGGCATTCATAACATGCAACATTTGCACAATGTATCTCTCAAAGGCTGCTGAATAGAAAGCCTTAATACTCATGTAAACAACTGCAAACCAATTACTTAATGAATCAGGCCCACACATAATGAGGTGCCAGACAAAGAGCTATAAATGCATTTTTGCGCCCGAGCCTCTGCTTTAAAGTAAAATCCCTCAGCTGTAGTTTGGGCTTAACTGGCACATCATAATTATTGTCTGGAGGACATCAGAGGAAGCCATTTTTTTTATTTAGGTCCAGCAGGGTCTTTTGCGAGGTCACTCATCAGCTCAGTGACAAAACGGAGCAAAGAAGAATTTATAAAAAGTACCACAGCAGTGCTACGCAGTTATGTTTATTCTCAAGTAGTGGGTTTCGAGACCACTTGTAAAAGCAATAAAGCCCGAGAAGTGACTGCAGTAAGTGGAGCGCTTAAATGCGAGCGGTGAAGAAATTGCACTGCGTCCTGGCTGCAAACAAGCGGCCGGCCAGCCGCCCTTTCTATGTCTCTGTCTTTCTCACTACTTTCGCCGCTCTCAGTCGCTGCGGAGCGGATGCCAAGCGTCCAAAAGCAAGGGTTGTTCATAAACTTCGTATTTAGAAGGCTGCACTATTTTTAACTCATTTAGAAAAACTAACTTTAAGCTGTTGGAAGAGTTTGTTTTTTTAAAGCAGCATCATCGTGTATCAGCACGTGAAGTGGACTTGCTTCTCAGCAATGAAAGGCATGAAATTATAGGGCAGAGTGAATTATTTTAAAAATCTATCACAAGTAAAAATTTGAAAAAGGGCAAAAAAGTACACCATATGAACAGCATCTGAAAAAAATGCAGAAGTTGCCGAATGCATAATTAGCAAGCAGTGTAACATCCAAGGGGGGAAAGCTTGGAGAGTTGTTCTTTTTTTGAATAAAAGAATAGTTCATTTTAAGTTGTATGTATTTTTATTCAGATGCTTGGCAGTGATCCTCTATGCAAGTTATTCAGGGCCCAATCCTTCTCTTCCTGCTGTCCTGGGCTTCAGTGAATGACTAAAATTTAACATCTAAAAATTCATACATCGGAGCACCCTTGCGTTTCATAGCATTAGGTAGTACGATTTGAACGTCAAACAGTTGCAGAAAATTTAAAAAACAAAAAGAAAAAAGAGAAAAGGGAAAGAGTTTGAACATAAGACTATAAGAATCCTAAACAAAAGCATGAATGCCATTCATCAATATTGTATTACAGCTTGTATTGACTGTACTTGAATTACAGAAATACTGATTTTAACACAAAATGCAGAACACCACTTGCGAAATTGGAACTGACTTCATCAATAACAGCACAAAAAAAGCTACAGAAAGATAGCAATGCTGCGTAAACAGGAGTCAGAAATTTATCAAATGTGTTAAGGTCTCTTCCACAGTGCTGTTGATGGCAGCTTCCAGACCAGGAGCGGCGCAACAGCAGCACCCACTTGCTGGGCTGTTCTAATAAGAGCAGATAAAGATCTAAAGCCCAGCCAATATTTCATGAGATGGCTGTCTTATATCCTATTTTCTGCTGCTTCTTGACCACTAATTTGATTGCTGCTGTTTGATTACCATCATATGCCAATGAAGAATACAAGGAACATCCAACAGAACTGCTCAGGGACCCAAAGAGAACTGCTGCAGTTTAAAAAACACCAGCTTTTTTTTTTTTTTTCTTTTTTCCCTTTTTTTTTAAAAAAAAAAAAAAAACAACAAAAACAACAAACTGCACCCTTTAGGTACATGTAAGGCCATTAATTAAACATACTCTGTCTGAAAGCAAGAAAGGCATGTTATAAATATCCCAGTATCAAATATTAAAAAACCCCGAAACCCAGAGCCCATGAAAAGCGTTATCCAGTTACAGCTAGTTTACATCTCGGATACACAGAGAAGAAACCCACCACTTTATTTCTTGAAGACTTTATGTTTTATGTCTGCCCCTCTCCTGACAACTCCTATTGTCTGGCCCCTGAGTAGCCCTACTGAGAGCAGCTGTACACGCTAATTTGTGGTTCACTGAGATGTCAATTGAGTCTTAAAATGAGAAAACAACAGCTGCAAAACAATACTTGGCTTTGGCACAAATATTTTCTAAGGTGTTCCAAAGTTTAAGATGTTTTATTAGATAAACATAAATACAAACCTTAACCCTAGATCAAATAATAAAATAATCAGAGCTTCAGTCATTTTATGTCGGTGTTTCTCATTCTGCAGAAGCATTTCAAGTGTTGAAGGATTTAACAACTTTACCTTGAAAAGGGAGGACTTCTTTCATTTGACGAAGAACAAGTTTCCGAATGCACTTCTTGGCTTTCATTTGCTTTGGAACTATTATCGCCACTATCCCAACCTGTTAAGTAAAACGATGAAATATAAATTTCCAAATAAAAATGGCTGGCCCTTACAACAGCATGCACTCACTAGCAACAACACACTTATTTTCAAATAAGATGCACGTAATGGCCACACTTTTGGTTTGACGACAAAATCTAGAGAAGAGCACGCACCATGCAGTTATGGTATCTGCCTCAAGGTTGTTTGCTGATGATGAAGTGGAAATTAGTTAAAAACACAGAAAACAAGACTCCCTTGCTATCAATTAAGTTATCTGATGACGATTTCTTGTGAGTAGTGAAATTTTGGCACATTTTCTCTCATTTTAGAACAAAGAGTGAACACAGAGGTTCTCTTAAGAGCTGTATTGCATTATGGCAACTAAGCAAAACTTAAAGGATTTCCAGGGTCTTTTTACTCTTTTTTTATCCCTGAGTTCTCATTTACTTTAGTTAATCAGGAAGCAAGGTTATTTTTATTCTCTTTCCCCTTAAATGTAGATTATTTTGGATAGTAACAGTTCTCAGTATGATTTGATAGATTAGGACCAACTACTCTCTCGAAATAAAGCTGCATCTGGGAGACAAAATCTTGGGATTTTTATGACTTAAACAGCCAAGCACCCAACTATTTAAAAAAAAAAATCTTTTATCCACACTTTCCTTTCTTTCCTTTCCCCCCACTCTGTGTATCTCATTTCCATTCTGTAGAGTTTGATCTAAAAGAGGTAAATGCATTAATTCACTGGAATTGTACAACTGTTCATCTTTGTACTCATTTCCAAAGAAGATGATGCTCAAGTACAAATCCCACTTTAAAAGGCTACTTTGCAGATATATATGCAGTACTGAAGTTATAAACAAGCCCTGATTGTTACCAGCTTCATTTGAAGCTAGGACAATTTAGTATTTTTTTGTGTCTTGGACAGTCTATTTTCAACCTAGCTGTGCAGGTGAACAGTCCGCTCCAGCAGATCACACCACTCTGCCCTTGGATTTCAGCAGCAGAAATCCTGCTCGGTCTCAGGCACTTCCAGCCACAAGGTGCAAGATGTCTGACCGGCACAGAAGATGGCAGGGCTCAGGCACAGGAGCCACCCCGGCAGCAACGTGCTGCTTCGCAGAACAAAGTCTGACTGCTTTACAGAGAACACATGAAGGAAAAAAGAAAAATCAAGAATGGAGGGAAAAAAAGAAAGGGGGGGGCGGGGAAGGGGACTTCCTCACCTCCCTTTCCCATGTTGTACATGTGGAGAGGAGCAGAGACCTGTGGTGATCACGGAGGATGCCCTGGATGTGAGGCTGACAGCAGCTCGTAGCTGCAGTTAAGCGATGTGGGCATGCACTGAGAAACCACTGACCACATGAATATGCACGCTACTTTGTACATTACTTCAGCAAAGCAAAAAAAAGCTAATTCAATCTAATCAAGTCAGAACTCCCAGAAACTGCTTTTCACTCCAGCAGTAAAGCACCTAACATAGGTGCATTTTTCAGGGCTCCTTATGCATGGATTCAAACTACCACACAGAATGCAGCCGAGATTATGTGCTTGCTTCTTGCCTGGGGATAGAGCAGGCTTTGCTTCAGGAGAGCATCCCTCTGCCTCCAGAAAGCCTTGCACAAAGCAAGCTGTGCCCGGCTAATAGCCCAAAGACTCTGCAAACGTTCAAAGCACAGTTATGGGTGCCCTCAGACATGACTGTGACGTGTACATGGCTTGCTCCTTGTGTAAAGAACGTGAAGCAAACTGCTTCCGCACACATCATCAGCTCTAACCACCTTTCCCATTTCAGCCCTGCACGCGCAGAGGGACACATTCACCTTGTTACAGTCTGTTAATGGACTGAAAGCTTTTCCTCCTTCCCAGCCACAACAGGTAGAGAGTTTCCAGAGTGGATGGTAGCCTCAGAGGGTGTTAGCACGCTGGTTAAACAGCTGCATCCCATGTGTGGCCTCTCAAAGCCTTCCCTCTGTCTGAGCCTGGGAACCCCAGCCTGAGCAAGGACCCAATACCTAGCTTGCTGTCGATGCGGTCCCCTGCAGCAGGAACACATCTGCAAACTCAGGGGAGTGCTTCTACCTGTGCACAAGTAACTTTCTCTGTTGCTGTTGAATGCTCTTCCCGCCCCTCAGGGCAGCGACATGGAGCCTGTCCTTGACCCAGGTGCACCTGCCACACCTTTCCAGTTGGCACTTCCAAGTCCAGGGCTTTGCCAGCTCTACCAAATCTCAAGCTGGGCCACTGTTGTCATGCAGCTCTCCTTACTGCTTCTGCACGCACACCAGCCTCAAAAGACCATTCCCCCTAGGCTTTCCACGCCTGCACTGGCTCCCCTTCCTTCACAACTTCAAACAGTAACACAAACTACTTGTTCTTCACCTTTAAGACCCTTCAGAGCCCAGCTTTGCCCTACCTGTCAATTATAATACAATGCTGGGCTATCAGTCCCCACTTCTGCCTTAGTTACACCACACTGCCTTGCCAATTAGCCCAGTTGTTCCCCTTGAGCATCTTTGTGCTGACTTACGTCCTACACACCCTACAGAAATGGGAGATCTGTCTAGGAACTCACAAGCCCACCAGCTTGCCTCCCTGGAAAACCTGTCGTGGTGATTCATCTGGGTTGTGGCACCCACGAAGCGTCTGACAGTGCGCACGCAATCAGTGTGCAGCGACTGCTGCTTTGTGTGCTGAGCAATCACCCGGCTTTTACCTCCTCTTACCCCACTCATCCGCTTAATCCCCATGCCTTCAACAACACATCCACATTGTAAGTCTGAGGAAAGGAAGAGTCTCAGTTACGGATGTGCCACACTGACAATAAAACCAACCCAACCTGGACACACAGCAATACTTGCTTCGCTTTTGTGAGCAAGCACAAGCGACTGGTGCAACGTATGGGGCAGAGAAGACACAAGAAACAGACTGCTAGGAGAAAAAGCCCTTAAGCACTTTTCCTCACTCCCAATAAAAGTGCATCATACCATAAAACCTTCATAAAACTGGTTGTCACATTTGAAGTTAAATGCAACTTAGTTCAAAAAGACACGTTCATTCCGGGAGGGTGCATGTGTTTCTGTTGTTTGTTTTGCCAGAAGCATCTACCTTGCCCTGCTGTAGCAGCCAAGTGCACTCTCCCTGTCGCAGGCTGGGCACAGCCAGAGGCATGCTGTGCTGAAACACAAATACACATTTTTCTCACAGCATGTAGCAGAACACGATAGCCCTGGCCAGAAAGATGCACTAAGTGGAGAAGATGCGAAAAAGAAAAAAAGATCAGTTTAGATCACACCAGCAGTGTGCAGACTGACACCCTTGGATAAAAGAATGGCCAGTGCCATAGAAATCCTTCTGCAGGGAGCAGCAGCACTGGGAAGCGGAGGTGAGAGGAAGGGCTGTGGGCTGCGACAACGCTGCTGGAGCGCGGCAGCTCCCGACGGCTGTCTTG
This sequence comes from Opisthocomus hoazin, assembly GCF_030867145.1. Taxonomy (NCBI): domain Eukaryota; kingdom Metazoa; phylum Chordata; class Aves; order Opisthocomiformes; family Opisthocomidae; genus Opisthocomus; species Opisthocomus hoazin. The sequence continues at coordinate 53,642,853 of NC_134415.1, forward strand.
CAACGCCTCCTGGGCCATACACAGGCTTGCTGAAAAGCACCTCTCCCTTCCCATCTGAACTTGGTAAATTCTTGCTACGCAAGTAAGATAAAAGACAGATGCCACCTGCTTGACATTCTCTTCCCAAGTGGTTTTTGGAAGGAGTGGCCTCACCACACCAGCAGCTCTCGTGCTCCAGAGACACCTGAGAAGCAACGCCAGGGGGAAGCTGTCTGGACGGGGTACTTTGAGCATTTACTCAGTCTGAGCAGCCAGCCCATACTGCACAGACACAACTGCACAAGCTTGATAAAACTCAGTCTTTAAACCCAAACTGGGATGCTAATAATGGGAAGTTCTTAATCCAACCGTTCGAGCAATACTGCAGTAGAATGGGAGCTCGTGCGTCCGACGACACAGCTCTCCTCGCGCCTTTTTCCTTATGCATTGTTCCTTCCACTCAGAACTAGCAAAGGGTCTGCGATACCACTATTCACTAAAAACACTCCATACTTTTCAACACTGAATTAATTGTGCAGTTGTCATGGGTCAAAGCAGCTTTCATGTCAGCTTTTACAATTTTGTTCTGAACAAAATGGGTGTAGTTTTCTTCATTAGCCAACAATTCCAGGAAAAAAACACTGTCATTGCATAATGAACCATTATTATTTTGTTCTGCTGAACAGTTAAAGCGATCTTTGACCCAGAACATACTGTACCAGCACAGAACTGAAAAGAAGGTGTTTTCTCCATGCGTTCCCCCTATGGCTTAGGGGTGCAGCATCTATCGATTTATAGCCTAACATCTTGACGGCAAAAGAAGTGATGTAATTTTCTGCAAATGAAGAGATAAGACAGCTCTTGGCCTCATATTTACAACATTTATATCTTGCTAAGTATATTACTTCTCTCACAGAGGAAGAAGCCCACACTTTTTAAACAATAAAACCATCATTAAAGCCCTTCACTGCACCTAGAGTCACAGCACGGAAAAGTTGTCTGCAGACACCGAATCGTCTTTCTACAAACAATCTCCAAGTGCTTGACACTGCCTGTCTGGAAATGGGAAAGGTAACTCACAAGGTTGCTGTTTTTTAAAATCCAGACTGGGAATACAGAAATACCACTGTGTTCATGCATAGCCCATACAGTTTGTGAGCAAAACTGAAATCTTCAACCTAAGCGACAAACCACATCAGCAAGCCGTAGAAGTAGTATAGTAGGGTGCTGCTCTAGCAGGAGAGGAACAAGAGCACTTTGTATGCACTCAAAAGCTATAAGGAGCTATCATCCGTTATTTCCAATAAAAATCAATAATCCCATATGCAGACAGAGGTAGTTCGAGGGCAAAAGACAGCAGTGCTTTCGCCGACTCAACCCAAACACATATCTGCATCTTCCTCCCGCACGCAAGTGAGGGCCTACACCAAAAGGAACTTTGCTTTTTCTGTGTGCTTTTATCACCAATAAAGTAGTTAGCAGCTTGGGTATTTCAGCTGTCACTAGACTTCAAAGCCAATAATGCCTTGAAAGGAATATTATCAGGATCAGCTGAGCCTGCAAGCTGTGTAGTTTTACAGTTACCTTGGCAATAGCTATTGCATTTGCATTCAGAAGTCCTGGTAGGTCTGAGCTGCCATACTGCAAGGTCCCCTACCGAAAGAGAAATAGTTTCTGCCCAGAGAAACTTTAAACAAGCTCCTCCACCGTATTAAAACTAATTACTGCAATTGCTGATAATCTGTGAAAAGATGCACAGGATTAAAGGTGGGCTACCAGCTGGCATGCCACTGCCAGCACACCAACAGCCACTGCACACGCCTCTGCCTTGGGACCAGAGGTGCAAGTGCCAGACAGCCGTACACGGACTCTTCTATGCACCAGTCTCCCTTGCGATAAAGCAAAAAACTTGCAGAGAGAGAGGATAACGGCTACCTGCAAATCTGATAGGAGGATGTGGTCTTTGGAGAGCAAATAGATGGAAAAAAGCTCCAAATTAAAACCTGAGCAGAACACTGCAGTAACCAGGATCCAGGCGTAGGTCACATACCAACAAATATCTCCCCCCCCGCCCCTTTAAATTAAAAAAAAAAAAAAAGAGATAAAATACTATTATTGTAATACAGCAATGCACGATGCCATCCTCTCAAGAGCGGACACTTGGATGACAAGCGGACTCAGTTAATCCCAGTGGAGCAAGCCATCCAGTGAGAGTACTTCTAGAAGCTGCTGCCTCTGTTTAAAGATTGAAGAAGAATTTTCACCCAGAATTCGTAACTATAAGACGACACTGAGGTCTTTCAGGAACTTAAATCAAGCAGCATAAAGTATCACCTACTGGAGTATGTAATCCAAACTAATTTAAGCAGAACGTACAATCTTACACCGTCCAAGGTAGCTCTGTCAGACCACAACAGCAGCAGCGATTAATCGTGTACAGATAAACTTTTTCATAGCAGCAGTTGAGAATGGGTTGATATCAAATGAAGTGAAAAGTTGGGTAGACTTATTAATGCCTTTATTAGTGCACTCCAAGTGGAACCTCGGGAACCTTTTAACTTCAAGCTCAAAGGAGCACCTCACCAGGAAGGATGCATGGGCGTGAGAAAAGTGTTGGCAGGATTATTGGCTCATTAAAGGTGACCTAAAAAGGAAAAACAGAATTGGATTTGTGCCCTTTCATGTTCCCTTATGATACATAAAGGAGGGCTAATTTTTTTCCTTCTTAAGAGGGTTTTTCCTCCTTATTTCTACATTAGAGATTTTACACCTGGAGAGTAGCTGGAATGTGACATTCAAGATGTTGTGAAAGTGAAGCCTGATGAGTGGAGAAGTAACACCATTTTTATTAAAATGCTTTATAGCTTTAACGTCTATTTAAATCAAAGACATAAATGAAGGGTAGAGAGAGAATGTGGTTTTGTTGAAGATTTAACAAACCTGCCCCTTCAATAAAATCAGCAGTTTCCCACTCATAAATGAGACTCTTAAACAGTCATCCAGCAAAACAAAAAATAATGGATTTTACCCTTTCTTTTTAATCTCACATTATTCACCTACCTCAGGAACAGCAAAAAAGCTGAACAATCTCTTTTACATGTCTTCTCACAGTAAAAAAAAACAGAGAATCCATGAAGAAAATGAGAACGACTCCACACATCCTCCTCTATCCTCACATAACCTGGTATAAAATGAGGTTGCTCTTTGAAGTCAATTATCATCACACGGCCTTCCACAAGCTTAGGACAAGGCCCTAGGAAAGAAACTATCTTTATGCGACTAGCTGCATTGCCCCTGTGCCCCCAGTTGACTTTGGGTTTGACAAGCTCACGTGTCCGGCCACGGATAGGAGCAGCTCAGCAGATGTTTCAGTCCAAGCCTCTGTTTAGAAGAGCTCCGGGTGAAGTCACGACATGAGCAGTTTCAAGTGCCAAGAGAGGCTGTCTCTAAGGGACATCCAACACCATGCCAGCTATCACTGTAAAGCCCTTTTCCCAAAAGCCACACAGCTATCTCCTCCTTACCCTACAAACATTAAAGAAAAAATACAAATACTTCTGCAATATTTACAGAGTATTAAAATAAATAAATTTTTTGGTTCTTTTTTCTATAACAGAAGTAGAAGAAAAATGAGCCAAAACTACAGAAGCGTTTGTAAAGTGCCACCACAGAAGACTGGAAGCACATCGACCTAGATCTCACAATGAAGTCCATCAGAACCCAAAAGGCCCAAGGTTTCCACTGTTTCAACCCAAAACTTAAAGCCCTTAAAGAATGCAGCAAGTACTGAAAAACCCCAAAACTTCTATCCCTTAAGCTTAGAACAAGTTGTACAGCAAAATAGTTGCATATAGAATAGACACTAAATATCAGTTAATCTAAAAACACAAAGCCAAACCCTCAAACAAGTAATTTGAACCCAAAAGGCAATGCACAGAGACACTGCCTCTGTTCTAGGCACTGAACAATTTCAGTGCTCCAGGGCCACAGCCTACAGCAAATAATGATGAGCAAAAAGGAAAAAAGCCACAGGCTGGAAGGGCGAGGAGCCAGAAGAGAACAAGAAGCCCAGAGGAGATCATGGGCTGAAGATGAATCGCATCTGAAAGGAGCAACTTTGCTTTCAAGTAAGATATGAAAAGCCTCACTCCTAGAGACAGTGTGACTGCCGGTTACTGGAAACACGCTGCAACAAAACAGCAAATAAAGCAGATTCAGAAAGAATGGATTTTAAACTGAAGTTACTGGTTTCAGTGTTTAGGTTAGGGAGAGTTTCTCAGTATTTTTACAAATAGGAAATAATAGTATGTGGATGCCCATTCATTAAGAAAGCTATGGGAGAAAAGGGATGTCCCTGGTGGCTTGGCTTTTGACCAACTGACATCTAACACAGCAACCAGCCGCACAGACCATCAGGGTCCCCCGCAAGAAAAACTGCAACAGAGCATTCCTTCACAGATTTGTATGCAAAATCATAGCTAAAAACAGTACCGTTAAGTCATAAAATTCAGAGCGGGGAGAAGCAAACCAAAAGCATTGGCAGCTACAGAAATCCAAACCCAAGAGCTGGTATTCTCCTTAAAAAAAAGTATCAGTGATACTGGCATTAGTTGGAGGGAGTCACTATTCACAACATCGTTCTTGCTGGCACTCTCTGCTGTTTAGGGAATTTAAACCACAATCATAAAATTTGAATCCTCTTAAATTACAAACAAAATCGAGCCAATGCCAAGATTTGCAAAATTTTTTTCAAATGAGAAGTGTGTTTGGTTTCATGAAAAATATTTAAGTGGCTTTTAATTCCTCTGAAAAATCAATGCAATTCATGTTTTAAAATATATCACCACCTGTGACTGAAGGACATTTTAGAAGCAGGAAAATAGACAGCATTCTACTCTCTAGAATAAAAAAAACCAAAATCTAAGTTTTATTGGACTAACATAGGAATATTATTGCTGCAGTATAATTCAGGAATATAAGAAGTGCATTTTTATATTTCAGCTGCAAATTAGGCTCAAAAAGCATCAGAAGAAAACCTCTATAGAGAAATGAATTGCTCTCCAAAAGACAGGCTATTTTGAAGCCGTAAAAGAGCAGAAAAGCAACAGCAAGCGTTGCATAAGCAGATGCCCTCGCACCTTTCTGTCAGAGTACACACCTGCATAAATAAATATTTAGTCAAACATCAAAATTTATAAGGAAGCAGCCCACCGCTTTACAAAATCAGGCAAAAGCAAATCGAGACTCATTGCAGAGAGTCCTGCCCTGAATACTAATGCGTCACTGATACCCCAGGACCGAAAAGCAATGACATCTCAGGATCCTAAGCAAGCCTCATACATCTGCTGCGGGAGGATCTGGACACGTCTTGATAAAACCTTATTGCTAAAAATTTTGTGTTATCAGGCAGCTTTTGTAACAGACGCAAAGGCACGGCGTCCCGGCTACAGGGTTGTTCCCTGCGCTTATTCTAATGATATACATTCAATTACTCGAGAAAAGAAAAGAATCAAATCAGAAACATCTGTAGTTTGCCATATAATTACTGGATCTTCCCCATGGAGACTGACCTTTGTAACACTGATACCGGGACCTGAAAGGCTAAATGACAGGATATTCACATGGTTTAAATGTATAACATGATTACAAGGAATTAAATAGGCGCTGTTATTTTCCATCTTGGTTTATGTTAACATAAGCGTGGACTTTATGATCTTACGTTTAATCTTTGTGCCTAGTATGTAGTAGCTGAATTTACTCACTATTAGTGGACCCAGACCACTAACATGCCATGTTTTGATTATATAATAAAGTTGAATACTGGATTTGAGGTTAATATGCAGCCATTACTTTTACCTGTAATAGGAATCTTTTCGACCGGGCTTTCTTCCTTGCTCTCATCTTCACACCAGCTTGCGACTTCTGGATGTGAACACACCATAATGAAACACATTTCAAAGTCACAGTGATCAGACTGGTTTGTTTGCTTTTAAGCCCTACTCCCTTTAATTTCTCACTTTTGTTATCTCTTGTTTATTGATCTAAACTATCTATTACCGTCCTTAAAAGAGGCGCCTACTGTGAACTTTCCTTGTATGCGAGGCTACCCTGCCTCACTGTAGCTTCCACAGAAAAGGACAAGCTAACCAAATGTCTTAAATAATTTAAGACCCAATGGGAGTTAGGAAACAAACAACCCACAGTAACTCTGCGATCTCGTCCGGCAGCCCGACAGCAGCAGTGTATATCATACCGACTGCAGAAAATTAGTTTAAATCAAAGTCTCTGTCTCCTCCGTGGATAAGAGTCACGTGAATTTAGGAAGCCTAAAGCAGTTTGTTTACATTTGCTGTGTAAAGAGCATTGCAACTTAATTGCCTGTCTCTTCCGGACTTTGATGTAAGGGATGCTCTGAGAGCAAACCGAGCAAGTTGCCGTCGCCAGTTATTACGCCGGACTAATATATTACTTCCTTATCTAAAGAAATTAACTGGGTTTTCACAAATGCGTTTACCTTCTAAGCTCTGAAATGGCACTGCACACCTTTCTCAGCATGAACCCTTTTATTTTTGAAAATTTTTTCTGCGGTCTGGCTTTATAAGAAAAGGCAACAAATACATCCCACAATTTCTAAATGGCAGACATTTCTTAAATACACACACACCTATAGATCCCTTTTTCAGAAGTGCCCAGAGGCTTGTTTATCTACTCCTGCAGGAAAAAAATGGTCACTCATTGTAAGAAGTAACAAGAATGACAAACAATACTGAGATATTTAGGAAGAACCCCAAAGCTCATTACAAAAATGTACATTAATGTGCCAGTCGCTACAATACAGTCCCCTGCCCATTTGGATAGAAAATACATATATACAGAGGAGGACAGTAACGGAGTGCACAGCTGGACCTTTTAACACTTGTTACCTTGTTCTCCCGTGCCAGCGAGCTGGGGAGTGTGTTTGGCCTGCTTTAGTTCGCCGCCGTCATTTGGGATCGATGGCAAGCTGCAAGATGATTCATTACTCTGAACAGATGACCTATCCCCACACTCTTCTGGAATGACCTCTCTCAACACCGGTACAGTCTGCCACATTGAAAAAAAAAAAAAATAGCCACAGCCCTATTATCCTCCATCTCCAGTGTTTTCCAACATACATTTAGGCTAATCTATACTCCACGGTGTAATCTGTTTCCAGGGTGTTTTTGTTAGACGTTGAATTACCTCCAAGTTACATTGGTGCTAGCTCAGGAATTGCATTCTGCCTTGAAGTAATACAAACTTTGAATTATTCTTTTAATGACTAGGTTTTCTGGCAATTCTCAGTATTCCCTGCCTCATGGATTCAGGGTAAGCAAAACAGAAGGGTTTATTCAAATATGCTGCAACAGCAACAGACTGAAATCTCTCCATTTCAGGCACACGACAACAAGGCAGGTTAACCCACAGCGTTAGCAACAGCTGCAGCTTAAAACACCACTGAGACCAGGGAACCTAAAGTCAGAGAACCCAATGCGCAGCTCGCCCAAGCTAGCCTCAGCTGGGTGCAATTCTGATTTTAATCCGTGTTGTTCCTTCATGTTTGTACAGTTTGTTCTATCCTGCCTGTGCCTGCAGCCCTCTGCAGCAGCACTGTTCAGACCTCCGTAGCTGAACATATTTTTGACACAAAAAATTAAGCTGAAAGTCAGTACCTTTATAGGGAGTTGAACATACAGTAAATACAGCTGAGTTAAAAGCAGGCTTAAAATAAAGCAAGCACATCTTAGGTTATCATCTGGCTGTGTTAAAAAGTACTCTGTGTAACTTTATCCAGCTCCTCCTGAGAGCGGGAGAAATCACCCTTCCTGGAGTTTATTTCACAAAGGGCAGCAAAGGCTTTTTGGGCATCCTTGCTATCTTTTCTTTACTTTTAGGGTGCTCCTCCTGGTTTTATTTTAGAACACAAAGTATGGACCTGAGACTTTAAAATCACTAGATTTTCTGCTCTAATTACCTGATTGTTTAATAAAACAACAAGCCTTCAGCGATGAGGACCAACATCTCAAAGAACTCCAGGCTTTGTAACTTCTTTTACATGTACTGACCTGAGAGTATGGGACAGCTTCAAGCCAAAACATTCTGGACTCCTGAGAACATTTTATTCTCCCGCATCTGCCCCCTCCTTATTAATCCATATTTATTCAGTAGCCCAGAAAAGGCAACTTTTCAGTCTTAAGCAGAGCTTGCTGAATTTTTTTTTCTTTCTATTAAACTCACATATGGGAAGTCTCCATACAAAACTGACATGAGCAAGCTGCTACTTCATCCAAAAAATGAGGATTTTCAGTCTCATGTTCTTAATGTAAAGAATGCCTTAAATTACAGGCAGGATTAGGAAATCTTTACTATCGAAATGAATTAATTCCCATGTAGCAGTTTATCTCAGTGTGGATTTCTCACACCAGAAGTACTTCGTTTACCTATTTGCAGTATCATTTAACATCCAAACAGGCACGAACCACCATCAACAAATACAAGCAATCAATGTAAACTCTAACACCATCATTGATCCAGGCAGAAAGAAGGTTCCCACGAGGAGAACCAAAGCTCGGTGCTCAGAGTCACAGGGACCAAGGCGACTCCGGGATGGCTGACATCTCCATCAGGGTGTGAACACATCTAACATGCTGCATGAGCCACATGGGTCCTAGTCTTACAGGAGTGTAACGAGGCTGAAAAGGGAACCAGATCCCACAGCTTCCACAGCCAAGGGACCAGCGCACCAGCAGAACAGGTGTTCCTACCACACCAGCTCCCTATGGCTGTCCCACGTCCACAGGAACAATACCCAGTTTTCTTAACAGGCGTAACGGGAGAGATCCGCGAGAGAAGAGAAAGACAGGTACTAAGACTAGAAGAATAGAAGACAGACATAATTTAGTGATAAGAGATGATGAGAAGACAGGCAGGTGGACAGACAGACTCTGTGGAATGAGTGAGATGCTGAAGGCACTGAAGGTAGACCTGCTGCTGGTCATCTCCAAACCTCCACGGATGACAAGTGCTGATGGGGATGGACCTGACAGGTCTATTTCTCTGGTTAGGAGCTCAAAGCTCCCTCTGGCACTCCCCACCCTGCTGCCTGCCTCTACAGTACCATCATCCAGTAGGGTTCCTGACAGATTTTTAAGCCCTCAGAGAAAGCAGTCATCAATGCGGGCGAAACATTCAAACTTTGGAGTCGTAAATATTTAAGATCCTTAGGTGCAGATCGCTTATGAGTTCACTATGACATTACATACATTTTTATGATAAAGCAACTGTTCCTGTACACACACATTATGTAATTTATTTTGATCCTGTTCTGTGCATCCTGCTTGGAAATAAGTCGCTTCAAAGTAGGGGATGCATCCTGGCATTATGTTTAATTGACTGAATCCACTTAAGAGGCAGTATAAATGTTGAATGCACATGTGTGGGCCACTAACATGTAGCAACAAACAGATAATTACTGCATATATTCATCCATAAAGCTGGTGTTACTGAGCTTTGACTTTGTACAAGTTTTTACATACAATTATAAATTTATGTATGGTATTTGTTTATCTGTCACCAGCGCAATGATACACTCCTTGCTCATCTCTTATTTTCCAGAATGTTTTAAGGACAGAATACAAATTACTTACCCACACACAGAAAGAGAATTTACCCCGGCTATTACTGAAAGCGTACAACTGACTAAAATATTATATCTTCATTACTTGTTTCAAATGCTATTAAAACTAAAATATAGCAAAGAAGTTCAAACTGCTTTTTAAATTCTCATTAAAAATCAGTGGAAAAATATTTTTTGCAAATGTTTTTTGGAGCAGAGCATATCGCCAACTAGTTACTGGTGGGCTGCCTGGCAGACCTCCCTGTACCCACCACAGAGGTGGTGCAGAAGGAGCTGGGACACCACCCTGGTGCCAGAATCCCAGCTCTCCTGGTATGGCTGCAGCTGGAGGCAGCAGGGATCGGAGTCCTGCCCTCCCTGCACGGTTTGCAGCAAAAGAGGTCGGGACATTTGTGAGTCTATCAAATGCCAACTTTTTTTTTGTTTTGTTTTAAAAGAGTTAAGTTTATAACCTTTTGTGTTAATGTTTAAAAAAAGGAACATACTGCTATTTGTAAAATGCTCTGCGTGTTCAGAGTACCAAACATAACTCTGTTTAAGTAAATACATACATCATTCATGATAAAAAGCTACTAAGCCACAGAGAAAGAGAGATGATATAAGCCTTGTGATAAATTTGCACCACAGCAAATGCGTGAGCTTGTTTAAATAAATAACTGGTTTGAAAGGTGGAAAACAGACACCCTCCTGGAGACCTTAACAAGACTGTTTTCTTCGTGGGACGAAGTGCTGTTCATGTTTTCCCCGAGACAACTAAAGAACTTGTATTCTCTCCTTACCCACCTCCTAACCATCTCCAAAGCTGATTAACAAACACAGACTGTGTGTCATTCCCCTTAAAGCCCACACACCGGATCACATCAGCGGCACAGGGCCCGTCTCACCTTAATGGTGCAAGCTAGTCTCTAGGTGTCATTGATGGAGATATTCTTAAAGTGCTGACCTGGCCATCCTGCGCCTTCTTGCTGGAAGCCAGTAGCCTTTCAAACATCTCCGCCACTTCTTCCGTGAGCTGAACCTGGTGCTTCTTCAAGAACAAGGCGTGGCTGCTCAAGCAAGTCCGCAGCATGTCCATGTCCCACTGCTGGTCTGGCCTGAGAAACAAACCCAAACACTGTTAGTAGGACACCCCACACACGAGCCTTGCACAGACGCCGCACTACTCATTCATCTGGACAAGAGGGTTAGCATGCAGTGGGAAAAGCCATCACACGTTTTGGCCTTAATTCACATTTTTTCTTTCAAAAGTGTTCAAAGTAGAAAATGTAAGAAGTCACTCATGACTTCTGCAAAGGTGAGGAGGATGGCAGGGGGCAATCATCATTGTCTGTCCCCTGGGTCTGTCCTGAGACTCAGGGTCAGGAAACATCAAACCTTTTCTGCAGCCCCTAGTCTCAGCCTTGGGCAGACCTCACTTAGTCCATCTGGCACTCTGCTGGGCACCCCCTTCCCCAAGATTGTCTTTTTTATCCCTTCCCCCTCAGAATTATTTTTATTATTTTTGAGCAAAATGCCTTTTAACACAAAAAAATATAAAATACTGCAGTCTTGTTTGCCAAAGATGTTTGTTTTTCCAGTTGCTCCAATGAAGTTTCACAAACAGAGGAGTGAATTCCAATTAACTCCACAAGTGTTTGTCCCTAAGAAACCATTCAGGAAAGACAACAACGTATTAGCGCTTGCAGGCATATCAGCCTCGGAAGGAGGACTAGATATAGTTAAATAGACCATTCTTCAGCGTTCACAAGTGCCCCGATCCTGCTAACACTTGAGCATTGCTGAGCCTGTAACAGGGAGGAAGGTCTGAACAGAAGCTAAGTAAGAAAGGAGATTGTTTTCATTTCTGCATTAAAGACACAAAAAAAAAAAAAAAAAAAAAATCAATCAATTCTCACTTGTCCTTGTGGCATACACACTGGAAAGGAAAAAAATCATTTTGAATAACTGCAGTTTATTGTTTTTAAAGGCTATATGCATCTCCTGCTTCACAGAAAAATAATTTGCTTCTCAAAATTACATTCCCCATCCTTACGTGCCTGAGATTCGTGTTGAAGATCACAGAAATTACTGGCTAAGAGGTCTCTGAAGTTAATACGTTTCCCTCCCTGCCAGAGCACCTGGGGTGGGAGATGCTGTGGACTGGGCGAGATGGGTGGACCCAGCCCGAGTGCTGCCCGGCAGAGTAAGATTCACCATCAGTGAATGAAAAGGAAAATAAATGAATTTGCTTAATGTTCTCATTCTGAGTCACACAGCTGCTGCCAAGATGCATACTCAGACATCTTTATTTTCCAGTGCGACTGCAGGTCTGGCCCTGGGTCTGCTTTCTCTGCACCAGAGAGGTAGAGCAGACTTGGGGAGGAAAGAAAAGAATGTTAATCACACCCACATGCAAGTTTTGTGTCTGCAATACCTGGTTTTCTTTTCATCCATTGCTCTACCTTTAGCATCAAGTGTTTTCTCAGGTAGGAGGCATCCATTCAGCATGCTCTGTAATAAAGCCCGAAGCTGATGAAGGACGACTGCTTCGCATGCTTCAAGGTCGTCTTCTTTCAGACTCTCAGCCCGATTACAAAAGCTACAAAATAAAGCAGGTATTACATGCAATGTTTTTTTAAAGCCCAGACAGCCAGCACTGGTTTGGAGGCAGAATCTGTAACACTTCTCCTGGCTAACGGGATAACTGCCCAGAGGCACAGACATCCACGATGCTCTTTGCAAAAGATACAGAACAGGAGAGCGAGGTTAAACCCAGTGCCTAGAAAACACCAACTTTAATCTCACCCCTTTGCTTTTTGACACAGAAAGAGAGGAACCTGTGCATATCCGCTTGGTGAAACGACTTCAAAGCGGTTATGTCACAGGAACCCATCTCCAAGGGTAGCCTGGAGGGGCCAGATCAGTTTGGGAACCCTTCCTCCCATTTCCCCAGAAATCCTCTAACCATCAAGTGCTTATGAGAATTCTAGTTTCTGGAGACGGACATACAATTTTAAATAAAATTACAAAGCCACTCCCAGTTCTTGTAATTAAGAGCCCATGCTTCAGAGGGACAGGAAGGGCTCTCTGACCTTGGTTTTGTTAACATGCGGGTTTTGGTGATTCTCTTTGCTCTTCTATCTCAAAGAAGAAATTGTTTTTCTGGTTTGTTGTCCACCTCAGTAAACTGTATGAGCATTACTAGCTAAGCGGATGCTCTCATTCTTGGAAATAAGTATTTACTTCACCTAAGGGATCTGTGGAGCAAGGCAGCAAAAAGTGCTACATTTAGGAAAGAGTATTTGTTGGAGTAATTTGGGTATGTGCTTTTAAGTGCTATATTTCAGCTCTCTGGTGACATTAAAATGGTGGAAGGGGAGAGAGGCCTCTTAGCAGCTGGCAACGTTTGTTTGCAGGAGCCCGCTTGCTCTTTGCACCAGCCATTTGTCACCGCAAGAGCAAGGACCGCCGGCTCAAATCTCAGTAGGCTTCTGCAAAGCTGCTCGGTAACAGCCTCTTGCCAATACTCACCTGAACTCAGTTAGAAGCACGTAAGCAACCAACATCACAATTATCACAAGCATTACACTGGACGCACAGCAGCAAGCAAACAAGAATACAGGGGACAGGATGAAGGGGTAGGCAGCACTGCCCTCCTCTCCAGTTCCTGCCCACTCGGCAAGGGCAGCGGAGAGGGGAGGCAGCTCACAGGGAAGCGGCACTAACCTGAGCAGCTCCGCCGCCCCCATCGTCCTCAGGTGCTCACCCTGGTACAGCAGCCGGTGCTGGGGCCCTGCCCTCACCACCACATCTTCTACCAACTGCAGCACATGGCAGAGTCCTGCCAGTGTCCCGCGGTGCCTGCGGACCGACAAACAGGGCTTGAAGTGACCCGAGTTGCGACAGGTATTTTAAATGCATTCCCATGACACCAGCTGGAAAAATAAACAAATATCCTCATTTTAGCTTTTCAAAGCAAGCAACAGCAAAAACCACATTGCTTGAGCTCTGTAGGACAAGAAAAAAAAAAAGCACACGAGCAAACAAACTATCAAAAAAATCAGCCGGGGCCTGAGATGCTGCATTGAAATCACCCTGCCCCAAGCAGTTTAATTCCTTCACCTCCACAATCGAAATAAATCTGGTGACCACCTACAGGTACGGGGACATAACTGGGACCTCAGAGGGGTTCTGATGAAGCTGCACCTCTATAATGATGCAAATCAGGACTTAAACATTGAAACAATCCAGCCGGCTAATCCTCGAACAGAGGTGTAAATGGCTATTCAGGCCCCGGCCGGCTGCCTGCTTTGTTGGGGACTTTCCAGGCCAGGTCTCCACCAGCAATGCCCCAGCTGGGCCGTGTGCCCATAGAGCCCTGCGGGCAAAATAAAGATTTTTTTTTTTTTTTTCTTCTCCTGTATGTAAAAGCTGACATATTTATACAGTTAATCTTGGTTTACACTCCCTCAAGTGCAAAGCTCTGCACAGAAACTCACATCATTTCTGCAGTCGTGTTCAGCTGTACTAAAAGTTATGTTTTCCATTGGACTGTTGGGCAACAGTGAACAATTAAGTGGGAGCTGCCGTGCATTTAGTCGAGTTTCCTAGACATTTAATAAGCAAAACAATGCCAGGGAGATCACATATGCAGTTAAACAGTGCTTTTTCTTTTCCCCCAGTCTTACAAACCCTGTATTTTAGCGGCCAGCTCGTTTCCCATTGTTTTCCTCCCGCTGGGTGGTCCTTCCAGGGTGCCACTCGAGAGGGATACAATAATAAAAAGGGAAGGGGAAGGAAGGGACACCAACATAAAGAAAAACAAAATGTATGACAATCTGCAGCAGGCTACGGATCAGAGGTCAGCAAACAAGAGGTCCTTCTCTTTTACAGGTTGCTTCCTGGAAACAGTCTGATTAAGCTGACAGCTTGAATTATGTGTTACATTTTGTAATGCACAATCCATCTGTGCTAAGTCCTCTTCAATGCAGCTGAAGCAGCAGAGGCATAAGCTCTGCCTTTTTCCACCCCCTCAGCGCAGGCCTTAAAATAGTCATCATCTTTCTCTGCGTTAATTCTCAGAGACCCTCTCCTCACACCCCCCCCGCCACTGCCCGGGTTTAAGCCCTCGAAGAAAGGGCTGGGTGCTGTAAGGAATGGTAAGAAGATACGGAGCCTTTCGCCTCCGGTTCAGCGGCTCAGACAGGCAGCAAGCAGCCGAGGACCGGGGCTATCGGGTGGCTTCACCTGGTGGGAAGGGAAATCGGATGCCTTCATGGCACCAATTGCACGAGCTGGGCAAGCCCCCCGCTCACCAGTGGGCTCCTGGGCTGCAGAACTGAACAGAAAAATACACGGATCAGGCTCTCGCACAGCTCTGAGCTGGCAGGATGAGTCTGAAGAGCTGCGTGTATAGCCTCTGATCAACACACCCACTTAGCAGTGCTCGGAAACAGCAAAGTTACTTACCAGAAAGCACAATTTTTAGTAATTAAGGTAGAAAAATTGCAGCACCCTACTGTGAACTGCAACCAAGGCGCAAATCTTACGCTAAATAACCTTTCATAGCAACACCACCTTTATTTGGTTAACAACTCAAAGACGTGATCATGATAACCATTCTTAGCTGGAGAAGGTGGCTTGAGACTAGGCTGAACTCACCCGGAGATAAAATATGACTTGCAAACACTCATTGAGGGGAAAAAAAACCACAAAAGTTTTTCTTAAAAAGAGAATGGTATCTCTGCAGTAAGGTAGGAAAGGCATTTTTCTCCAAAAATGTAAACTTGTGACTTCCTGACCTGCACAACAATTTTGTTTTGCCTCTTGAGTAAGCTGTGGTCTCTGCACAGACAAGCTCCTTTCAACTCCATCACTTGTACTAATTTCAAATAATACACTGAAAGTGTACAAGTGGTCCAAAGACAACAGTCGAGGAACGGTACTTCGTTCAGACGCCACAGCAGCAACACTGCTGCATTGAGAAAGTCCAAGCTACAGATACTTCAATTTAAGATGACAAATACACGCAGGTTTGCATAAGTTCAGCATATTTCTTCAGCTAGCATAGGAATTTCGTCAGAGAAAGACACAGACTGAAGGGACATCGCAAGACCTGTGGTATTATTTATTTTGTGAATCCATTGCACGATATCTTCAGACCAAAAAAAGGTCTCATTCTCATAGTTTGGGTAATTGCTATGATAGAAATTCATGTGCTAATAACTTGGAAACTTTTTCCCAAGGTTTTCAGCTCATGAATTATTTTGCAAGACTCGAGCATGGACGCTGAATTTCCCGTGCACTGGAAAGATGGACTTGGAAAGGCCCCCTGGTTATAAGTACAACAACAGAAAGGCTGCTTATCCCTCCACAAGGCCTTCCATGCCTGCCATTTTTGAAATTTTACCTGTGTTTCAATTTTCACATAAAACAGATTAAATTTCATAGCTTTTCTGCAGGAACAGCTAACAGTGGCAATCCCACTTCCATGGCCTTGAGAAATGGAGGTATTCAGCTTGGCATAATGCGAGAGGAAACCTCCACGTTCTGGTTTCAGTCGTGCTCCAGAGATCATACAAGCAGTGAAACCTTTCGTATAATTTAGTTGGGCTTCAAGAGCATTGCACAATATTTTCATCAGTTTATGAACAGCGAGGCATCACCAGCATCGACAGGAAGAGAACAAAAGGTTAAATTACCACCGCTCAGCTATGACTTCTCTAGCAAAGGCAGGCACTCTATGCAACTTCCCTACAAAGTGTTATGATTAACAGGTGTTTTACAAAAGAAAAACTGGGTAAAAGCTATTTAGATGTAAATTAGATGATGTTTCCATAGCAAGCAACAGTCTGATGCAAATGTGGAATGATAAAGTTACAGAAGTGTATATTGATGGCCCTGAGTTTCTGCTCAACTGCCACCTATTAAAATACAAACTAATATTGAAATCAGTACCTAAGACAACATGACCACGAACGTAGGAAGAATAGATGCGTTAAGCAGGTTAAAAAGCTGCAAACCACCAAAACCGAGAAAAACACCCAACCGGTAAGAGTGTACTTCTCAATCTCCAGGGGTAAAAACGGCTGGTTTCTTTCGTAGGTGGTCTCTCCCCAAGCTACAGCCACCACCTAAGCCCCTGTATGTAGTTAACCACTCCAGCTAGGAGTATTTTGCATGTGAATAGTGCCCGCACAAGACAGGGAGACCCAAGGGGAGCAGCACCGGCCAGAATACAGCACCTGCCTGCAGGAAAGGCTTGCTTCAATATTTGTCATGACTGGGGGCAGGAAAACGCTGGTGAGGAGGGAGAAGGGGTTTGAGGATACAGAGGACAAAGGAAACAGAAGCATGGCACTAAGGGAGCGTGGGCAGGAGAAAGGCAGCAGTCGTAGGTCACAGAATTGTGGGGTCAGGCAGCAGTAGGATGGCCAGGGTGAAGGGGGATGTGGACACGAAGCACTGCAGAGGGAACCGGCGGCAAACAGACTTTCAGAAGAACTAAGAGACAGGAGATCAAGGTGGGAGGGATGTGCCTGCAGCAGTGGGGCACGACAAGGTGGGGACCCACGAAGGGGTGAGAGCACTTGGCATAGGGCTGCTTGAGCACAGCGAGGGAGCAAAGCCAGCCCTCTTCTGTGATCTGGGCAAACCCCGTGGACCATCTCCTAGTCAGTATTGCCCTGCCAGGATGGAGACACACTTCCCTGTCTTATGTGGGCATTGCAAGGTCAAAGAGCCAGTTGTGATTGATACTACAGCTGATACTCTGGTATTGCAGCTGTCAGCAGTAAAACCCCACCACTTTCATATGGTTGCAAACGACAAGCCATGCATCTGTGTTGTGCTTTTCTCATTCTCTCTGCTATTTCCAAACAAAATGCTCAAGAAATTTATTCAATTGGAAAATCTAATCCACACAAAATATGCTGTTTAGTAAGTTACATGTACTATTAAACAAATTTGTTGAAATAATATTTGCTTACATTTAAAGAACATCTATTGCATTTTAACAAACATACTTACCTTCTCCAAGTCTGACCGGAATGAGTTACCTGAAGCCATTCCACCACTAGGACAGAGGTAGCGAGACACTAAAGAAGTTTGCCCATCTGCGTGCGAGCTTTAGTGCCACGTACCATCCAAGCTGTGAAAACATCCTCCAGGACATATGCTAACGAATGAGTACCAGCAGAGAGAAAAATACACAAGGACATACCTGTCTGGTGCTGAGCTGACCAAGGGCAGCTCCCGCACCGCGGGGAGGTTTGGTGGTTGCAGCAGGGAGCCCTCTGCAGTACAGGCACCCCTGCCCCGCTCCCAGCTGGCTGCTGGTGAGGCCGTTCCCCGCAGCACGCCAGGAGTGCTTGGCATCACCTCCTCAGCACTTGCGGGGACTGGGAGTTCAACGCTGCTCTCCCAGCTCGCCTCCTTACAAGTCCACAAGTTACTCGGGCAAGGCTTTGATCCTGTAAAAATAATAAATTAAAAAAAGTTACTCCCAAACCATTAGCAGGACTAAGGAATACATGCATATAATTCCAAGCATATGGAATTAAATCAAGATGACCTATGTCGTGTCCACCTCTCACTTATCACGCGTGAGTGAGCATCCCCCTGCTCCCCCTTCGCTTTAGGTTTCACTACCCAGGGCCCCGTCCGTGTGCTTCTGCGCTCCTCTCACAAGGGGGAGTCCGGGGAGGCTCCAGCCCTTTGGGTCTGCAGGACCCCGGAGCTGGGAGACAAACCCGGCACTCCTCAAAAACCATCACCAGCATGAACACCAGATACTTCACTAAATCATCGCTGGAGGAACGAGCACACAGAAAAGCTGGGAAAAGCTTTTCTTAAGGGGGGGAAAAGTGCACCTGAAGAGGCTACTGTCGTACACATTTTTTTGAACCTTGCAGAAGAAATACATGCCTGGAGGCTTTTAAACTCTGCACATTAATTGCCTTCTCTAAAAGAGTAGAGTACAGGGCTGAATCATGCTTCTAAGACAACAGATACATGCTACTTATCTTTTTATAGAATGCCAAAAGTTAATGGACCAGCTAGTGCTGTAACAAATTAGTATTACTACAGAAATTCAGTTTTCCATAAAATTCACCATGGGTTTAAATTAACCAGCATTAGCACACCTGCTAACACTACAGCACCCAGCATTTCTGCTTGTCTTGGTGATAGAGTTTCATTGGAACTGAGTCACTTAAGGTTTATGCCAAACAGTAGCTGATGCCAGGATGGGCTCTCTTAGCCTTGTTTCCAAATTTGTGAGGCAAGTATGTGCATCAGAAATGTCGCTCTTTCACCTGCTGGGAAAATGCAGACAGAGAGGAACGGAGTTTTTTTTTCTCCAGGTTGGGGAAGGGGAGAAAGGGGCCATTTTCTTGCTTCATTAACCTGGGGGAAACGGGATTTGTTCCTTCCTACATTTTGTGCTGCCACTGCCACGCAGCAGCCAGGGAGCAGCAGGAGAGGCTGGCAAGCGCTGCTCCGCACTGAGCCGGCAGCAGCCCGGTGCGTGCTTGCTCCCAATGTGGCGCAGCCAAGCATCTTCATCAGCTCCCATCATTTGTAGCATGGAAGGGTCAAGCTCATGAGAGCTGGAACACAGCAGTCCCCTCCACACATTAAAACCTGGACCATGTTAGCCTGTTCACTTCGCAACATGCATTTGGCAGCAGACAGACATAAAAGCCCCCCAGGCAGTCTGAGGTGATTACTGTGCCATTTGACAGAATGCTCACTTTGATTTTGAACCCAACTGTACAGTTTCTCTGAAGGCAGAGATACCACACTGCAGAAATTAAAAGGGTATTTCTTTCCCAGACACGATGCTGGCCACCTCGGCCTTCCCCGCGGGGAGGAACCGGTGCTCCACAGAGCCACAGGCAGAGCCCAGGGCTGATGTAAGCCAGGCTGGACTGGTCTCCTTCCAGCACCAGTGAGGACATGCTTTCATTAAAATGAAGAAGTGGCAAAAGCATCAGATGAAAGAAAATTAGAGGCAAATAAATTCCTTAGGGAAGGAAAAAATAATGGAAAAAAAAACCTCAAGAAAGAGGATACCAGAAAAACCCCAAAAAGGACTACAGAAGAGCATCTGATGGGGATGCCAGCTTTCCTCTATAAAGAAACCCACAATCATTACAGAGGAGCAGGAGTCCCTGCATCATTGTAACAGAAACTGGTGGCAACCCTAAATAGCTCCATTTTAGCTATTGTTATGGGACTTGCAAAACCAGTTTAAGTTGAAAATTGCTATGCTAACTGCAAGGCAGAGGAGAGTATTTCTGCAGGGTCTTAAAGGAATGAACTGTTACTTAGCGACAAATCTTTGTCACTGTGACTTCAAAACCAAGTCCATGAGCTTACTTCAAAGTAACTGACCAAGCCAGTAAAACGGGAGAGAACACATTTTGCCAAGATGCAGAGAGGAAAAAAAAAAAAAAAAAAAGGAATAAGAAGTTGGAACGCAGCCTTTGAGGGCAACGCATCTCATCCCAGAGCAAGAGCATCCTGACTGGGAGGGTCCGCACCGCCTTTCTCAGGAAAGTCCAGAACAAGGCAGAGAACCACCACCAAGCAGGAATTAATCCAGCCACGTACAGGGACATACCGATCCTCAGTTTATGTTACCAAATTCGTTTTTTGGAAATGGAAGACCTATTGTGCACAAGCATCTGAGGGAGAAGGAAATCAACCTGAAACAGAAGTGACACTCTTCCAGCGAAGCAGGTTTACATTAAGCCTCTTAAAATAAGGTTCAGACTATTTCAAGAAAACCATGGGCACAACACTGAAGAAATCTTCATTTTCTAATAGTGAGCCTGAATGTGCTGAGTGCCCAGCAAGCCCCTGCCTGTCCAGATGAACAGCCTGGGAGGAGAGAGAGTCAAAATTAAAGCAAAACAAAAAAAGAGTGCTGCCGTGCTTTAACCACAGTGCAACGCACATAAGGGAAACCAGCAGCCGTGGGAGTCACTTTGTTTGGGATGAGTGTGCCCCAGTGCTGGGCAAGGGCAGACAGGCATGCATCCCACTGTACCTGGGACACTTCCCTGCAGCCATTCCTCCTCAGGAGCGGCTGGTTTGGGATCAGATGCTGAGGAGATGAGCTGCTCAGAGCCTTCCTCCCTAGCTGCCAGGTCCCCACATCTTGCTGCTCCCTCCACTGATGCATCACTCTCCAAATCAGCGCTTCTGCTCTCTGGACCAAGTCCTTGAAGTGATGGAGAGCATGAACGTGGGTTGAGCACCGGGCAGCTCTTTGTGGGCTGGGGGAGTTTCTGCTGCATGCCCAAACCTCCGGCATCCAAGACGGCTGATGTATGGCGACCCATAAAGTCTGTTGCTGGATGATACAGTCCTCTGGGCACAGCTGCCTTGGTGTCGATTCCTGCCCGTCTTCCAAACCGCAGCATCTGAAAAACACAGGTTGGAGATGGTGTAAGGGAACAAACAAGCAGCATGTTGTAAATGGAACTTCTAGAGGATGGCATGTTGGTTTCTGGAGAGAAAAGTGTCACAGAATTGATTATAATACAAGTATTTCCTATAGTAGTATTATTACACAAACACTTGGCATGCATTTCTTGCATCCTAGTGGGCAAACAAGGGCCCGGACCTTAACTGAAGCTCCATGAGGCAAAACAACCAGCGGCAAAGTGCACTGCATCCCCAACCCAACTAAAAGGGACTGAAATACATGAAAAACTCAGACTAATCTAAACAGTAACTGGTTTTTACAAACAGGGAAACATTCAAGATTAGACTGCTACAAAGGCTTTTAAGACCTTGGACCAAAGCACAACCTTTAGAGCTACCCACTGAAGTCACCAAAAATGCCTTGAAGTCACTGACTCTAGAGGAACCATTGTGCTCTACTTCTGCATGACTCTGTACAGCTGCCAGTAGCCTGTGGTTTAGGTACCGCAGCATCCCGAAGCCAAGACATGATCGTTAGGACCCCATTGCTGTGTCCATGGCACAATTGGCCTTTCTGGAGCCACCCGCAGCAGCTGCTCTGAGCAACCTCCTCCTGCCACTTGCTCATGGTCTTCTCTAGAAGGCAATGGGATGAGGAAGGGTCCCCAGAGAATGTAAATATACATCTGCCACCCCTTACTTGCCTATATATCCAGCTTTGCTCACAGCATGTCAACAAAACAAGTACGGATGAGACAAAAATTACTGTATTCATTTTTTTGCTTCTGCTTTTTCCTCTCTATTAAACCACACCAAAGAGAAAGAACGACTACTCAGCTAACGCCATGCAGATGAAATCGCATTTTCCACAAGGCAACTTTGGGCAGCAAACAGAAGCATTTTAAATCGCATGTCCCTCCAAGAACTGTTAAACTTGCATAAATACAGTTCCAACAATATAAGCACTCTGCTTCTAAATGCCAGTGTTTTAATACTTGCCTTTTTTTCTTTGTAAACTTACTCAATCAGAACAATTTAGGAGGAGTGGCTACTGCCACCACTACCACTAAAAGGTCACTGCCAGTTTATGCAAAGTCAAAATTAGCTATCGTAATACCACTGTTCATACTAAGCAGCACTTACTTTTCAGCCCCAAATCACAGCAGGACAATTTACAGTCACCTCCACACCCCTCTCCTCTCTTTCATTGCCTGACCTCTTCCTACCATACGAAGTCAGCTGCCAAGCCCAGCTTAAAGGAAACAAAAGCATCTTGTCTAGTCTGTGACCAAGTTTCATTAAAAAGCTCAAATTCCACGTAACAAGAAGCAGAACAAAAAGCCATGAAGTTATTTTACAAAGGAGTAAAGGTTTGCTACTGAGATTAAGTTCACAGCTTATTCCATCACCACTGCTCTCGGGTTCCTCCTAATTGCTTTTTGGATCTTGGATTTGCTGCTTTAAAATGCATCTAGCAAGTACTTTATGGATTTAGCAGCTCCTGGATGTAGTGTTCCAAAACAAATGCAATTCAAAGAGGTACAAGTGCTTGGCAGAGTCATAGCAGATGCACATCTGTAACAAACTCCTCTAATCGCAGAGAAAAAAAAAAAAAAAAAAAATCTCTTCACCGCCTTTGCATTCTCAGAGCAAAACTATGACAGATGACATTCGTCTCGGTACTGGTTTTACCACCAGAAACAAACCAGTAAATACGTGTAGATGATTTACCTAAAACAGTCAACATCACTGGATTTCACGTCACTCCAGCTGGGAGTTAAATGAAGTCTCTGCACAAAGCACGCTTACAATCCTTTTTTTGGTTGTGGAATGCAGGCTCCTCACTTCTTCCTCCAGTAACGAATACAATCTTTTTTTATTATCATTGAAGTGTTTTGAAGAGAGCAAAGATAAGAAAAAATCCCTTCCATTAGGACTTACAAAGTGGTGCGGTCTCCCCCGGCAGCAGATGACCACATGAAAGCCAGGGAAGCAAAGGCAAGCCAGAGGCTTGTCTTTTCCAGGCGCCAGGCATTACTCTCACCTGGAGACACCCTCCTTCTCAGGGACGGAGGCTCTGCCACCCACAGGTGCTCCTGGAGGTGCCCTATGCCCTACGTCCAACAGACATGGCAGTGGTAAGATGCACAAGTCCGAAATCTTCAAAAGCCTTCAAGACAGTGCTTCGAAGTTGAAGATGACAGGTTGCATTGCATAAAGGTTTCAGAAGCCCAGGTTATACAGCTCTGCCAGCTGAGAAGGATCTCTTCAGTACAGGACCTCTCCTCCAACTTCTAACACCGGATTGCTGTTACACTGGGCTTCAAAAGACTGGTGCTCAAGTCCTTTCCATGGAAATTGATGGTTTTCTAGACAAACACTATTTGGGTATGTAATTTCTGAGCTTAACGACTCCCATAAAAATTAGAGAGTCCAAAAGGGTGCACATCCCATGGCTCAGAGAAGTACCAGATATTCACACTGGTGTTTTAGGGGCATTGGGATACTGATCATCTCTAGAAGATTGCCTCTGTGATTGTCCTTCTCGATCTCCAAGATGCATCACTGACGAAGTTACCACACGATCACTGGCATCCTGACTAGCCTGAAGGAAACCATTACAATATCAGTAATACTGGTAAATAAAACCAGTTCCAAGCTGTGATGATTTGCATCCTGGATATACAACATGCTAACTGAGCATGCTTGCTAGGACTGACTTGGTGCCATACCACTGAGAACAAACTCTCATAATTCGGACATAAGAATAAGCAGATATTAAGTGAGGTGAAGGTGGTGGGAAACAGGCACAAACAGTCTGAAAAAAATGGAGTTGCAGAGTAAGATCTGGGATACAGCGCACAGACAAGGCAAAAGGATACACAATTTAGTTGATGTTACCATTGCATTTGAGGAGGAAGATACGAAGGAGAAAGAAGGGGACAGAGGATGGCAGAGTCCCCAGTCAAGCTATTAACCATAACTCAACATAAAGTGACATGTTTGGGTAAGTTCTTGTACTGTCCAAAGCCTGCTAACAGGTTTTAAAAATTTAAGTCACATTGTAAGCCTTTGATGTTCTATTATTTATGTAAACTTTTCCACAGATTAGAAATCACATCTCCTACATCAACTGCTTTTAATTGACAAACCTAGCATTCAAAAATAAACTCACCTTTTCACATCCATCTGAATTAAAAACATAATTCACAAACTGCTGGAGGTCTGCTTATACAGGTCAAGGTTGCTCGAGTTCATTGCTTTGTATATTGCAGTTTAAAGAATGCTCTAAATTCAAGGTTTTTAACTTTTTAATCTATGGGGAAAACTTCCTATAAACTCAGATTAACGACTGCTAATGCACTGAAAAAAGAAAACCGAAAACCTTCCTCCTACTATAAAAACAAAATAGTGTGGCCTCTGTTTCTTTTCTGATAAGAGTCTTAAATACCAAACATTTAACTGCATAATAACATTTACTGGCAGCCAGGCAGCCTGCTTAGCAGATATATAAAGCAGGTAAAAGGAGAAAAAGTTAATTTCTTGGCTGAATGATTCCATCGGTAGCTATAGGGCAAACTAGAAAGTCTTTTAGTAAAGTAGCAGTTGATTCTTCTATCAATCTGCAGCACACATACTCTTCCAAGGAATGCATTAAATATGAAAATCATATCCCGTTATCATCTGTTTCCAGCTTTCAGCCCAGTAAGCTTTTCTTAATGAATGCTGTAGCCTAAGGGACAAGCATGCTGTTGGCTTTTCTGAATAATGGAGTGATGCTACCATTTTTGCTTATTACAATATCGACTAGCTGAGGGGGTTTCACACATAGTCACAAGTGACTACTCTTGCCAGCATGCTCCAAGTTATTACAAGATGTTTTTAGACATTTCATCTAAAAGAGCTTTACTGCTTTTAGTGAAGAAAACAGCTATGGTCTTGAACTGTATCATTTATATGGAGATAGGAGGAGGGATTAGAAGCCTGCATTACTGCAGATATATAGCAGAATATATTTAAGTATTCCTTGTCAGTCTTTTTGTCTGTTACTCAGATATCCAATCTCTTTTTGCTCTTCTGAGAAAAGGTCAAAATGCACAAAATTATAAATACACCGTATGAATTGACTGCTGCATTTTTAGAAATACCATTCATTAAGAATATTTCCTCCTCGGTCAAGACTATTTTCACACTATTTGGCACAGGAAGATGAATATAAACAGTTAGAGTTCTCCCCCCCCCTTTTTTAATTCTTGTTCTTTGGTTGAAATAATTGCAGTTTTTACCCAGGTTGTTCTACTTCACTCAGACACTAAACAGTATTTCACACTACAAATACCACAACAAAAATCCCCATGCAAAGTCTGCTTAGTAATGCCTGCCTCTCCATGCAGCCGCTCAGAGAAAAGCACATCAATGTAATAAAATACATTTCCCCCCCCTTCTTTGACATTACCTGCTTGTTGTATTCTTCTTCCTTGTCTCCTTCTGCTGACAAGTCATCCTCTTGAAGTGATAATACACTTTTAATTTCTCTTCCAAACCATGCCTAAATGTGAACAAATTCATTACATAAAATTGAAGGCCAAAATAACCCCATCACAAGTCAACAGGTATTACTTTGCAAATTATGCACTTTTATATGTAATGTCCTACCAGCATATTTTACTTGGACTATATTTAAAAACACAGAGATCCCATTTTCTCCCATTTTTCTGCTCCCCTGAACAAGTGACATGGCTTGTACACAATCTTCTGCAGGTTTTTAATACAAGTTTATTCATTCACATAATTTAGAATCCTACAAAATAGTAATAACTTGTTGACTCAAATTTATTTCATCCCAACTAGTATTTGTAACGCCAAATTACCTCTGCTGTATCCAGGCAATGACTCCACTGCTTTGGGATGAAATAAGCTTTAGCGTTTGTTTTTCATACATCATCTTACAACTCACTGAGCTATTATAAGGAAAAATATATGGCAGATGTGATAAAGAGCAACCCAGCATGAAAGGCAACTTGCTGTAGTGTTACTAACAAACAACTGCATAAACCGCCTTCACCTCCACTACATTGTTTAATTGACCAAATGTAATGCACTCTTAGTAGGACTGCTGCTTAAAAGCCAAGCACATGCAGCACCTATAATTAATCCTGTTTGTTAGTAATTGCAAACCCCAATAACAAGTTACATCGGCCCTGAATGAAAGCACTTCAATACCTATTCTGCATCAGGTAATATGCATGAAAATACACCTTTAAAACAATTAACTTAACCAGCTCTGCACTTCACTCCAATGGTGCATTCAGCAAGTCTACTATTTCCCAGGTAATAGAAGCTGTTCATAAAATTGTAAACAGGAAATTGTAAAAAATAAAAGCTAACCATGTGAGAATTAAAGATACTAAAAATAAACTCTAAAGTAACTACTGGATTTTCCTGAAAGCTTAAGTGAATTTACTTATACTCCCAAAAATTACTGAACAAATTGCAGACACACAACACCGGAAAAAGTGAATCTTTCAGAAACAAAAGAAGTTTTGTCAACTACAGCCACATAAGAAACTGTGCACATAATTATGATAAAGTACTCCTAAAGGGCATTCTCTATAAAAAAAGATAAAATAGAAATAATTTCTTTCTGTGTACTTCCATGATAGATTAAATGATTACATGCTCCATAATTCTTACACAATCCACAGAGGATATGTAATCTGTGCTTTGTTCAACAGCTCAGAAAAATAAGTCTAACCTGGCAAAAATAAAATGGATGGCATAGAAGCATCAAAATGGAAGCAATGAACGAAAACCCTGCATGCAAATCAACCCATGGCACAACTGTGACTCACACCAGTATCCTATAACAACCTACCACTAGTCAAACTGATATGCATTAGGGCTGCTCAGAAAAGACAAAAAAAAAAAATCCTTAAAAACAATAGGGGAAACCTAGCATCACAACGTACCCCCCAGTCCTGCTCTGCTTTAAATAAAAAAAAAAAAAGGGGGGGGGGCAAATCACACACAAACCCCCCAGGGACAGTCTCTAAACTATGTTACTAAAGCTGAAGCAGGGAAAAGATGCTCTGTGAATGCCATCAGACTCAACAGGCTTAAAAGAATTACCAGGCACTAGCCGGGATACAGTTGTGCGAGGAATTTATTAACGTGGGTATGCAAGCACGGGATGTCAGCCAGCCCGCTGGTTCATTAGAGGGGAAATCAACTGCCACCGCAAGAGATGTGGTAGCATCCAGAGAGCTTGCTTCCTTCCTTCCAAAGGCAGGGAGATCAGCGAGCGAGCCCCCAGACCACCTGCGCTGTACGCTGAAGTCAAGGACAGCACCTCTCAAACAAAGGTACGCGCAAACGCGCTGGCGTTCCAGAGGGCACCTTAATCAACACAAACGGGTCTCAGCACCCCATCTCAAATACCACACAAAAATCTTCTGCACGAGCTGAGAAAAGCAAGAGATTGGGGCTATTTGCTTTAATACAAATAACAGAAGACAGGGTTGATATATTGCAACTTACTGCTAACATGGGAAAAGTTGTCCGGGGCCAGATAGTTGTTGTTTTCCTTAATAAAAAAAGCAAGGAGATTTTCAATTAAATCAGAGACAATTAATTTAAAAACAATAAAGTTGGCAGGCGTGTGTGATTTTTTTTTAGCCTCAGTACAAAATTACTGTATAGGGCTTGTTTTCACACTATACCAATTCGACAAAAAGCTTATGAGGATTCAAAACCAACTAGACACTGCATTAACACCCCTAGTTAAGAAGACTGAAGATTTTTAAAAAGCACAAAGGCTCACACTTCAGGTCATACATTTATCTACTGAAAAAAAGGAACTTTGCTAACGTAAGAACTGCATAGAAAGGGTTTCTTGCCCTTTACTGTGATGCAGCTAGTGAAAGCCAAACTGGACAGTAGGGAAAAAAAAAAAAAAATATTACATTGCTGCTTCTACATCCCTACTTCAGGCTAAGCTCTAATAATGCTTCCCAGCACAGTGTTTGCAGAGCTCATTAAAAGAAAAGTTTCAAAAAATATTTTAAGGTAAGGTTTGCACGTTTGGTTTTTTGTCAAACTTCTGCATAATTTTATACTTCTTCCCTTTCTGCTCCTCCTGTTTTCATGCTGCCGTCCTATTCTTTCCTCCTCTTAGCTTTTTTCAGAAGTGCTTATGTACTTGTTGTCACATACTTGCTGTATCTGGGGACCTCAGCCATCCCACACCCTTCTTTCACTCCTGTACCACTGTCATCCAAGGGTGCTGCTGTACTTTCACGTTTTCTGGATCCAGGCTTTTTAGGTACCTCCTTTTAAGAGAATCACAGTCTAAGTTTTACTGTATCAGATTGAGCCGTGTGTGCCCCTGAACAGGAGAGAGAGGGAGGAAAACAGCACACTCCAGTTTTAATTCAAACTGCATTTAGGAGAAATAAAAAACAATCACAGCTGAGTTCTAGACAGCTACACAAATGTCTAGTGTTGTATTAGTACCACATCACAGGGGCCTAAAATGCCTCAGCTAATTTGTTTCCTTCCCTTCTTTCTTCCAGCAAGTTAAAACAGGGGAGTAGCAGAGAGAGAAATAGACCCTGTCAAACACTTCTGAAGAATGCTATTGCTCTTAGAAAGCAGACAAACTCATTTCCCTCCCAGATTTTACCTCCTCAAAAATCTGTCTCCATATATTAATGGCACGAGCACATGTCACTTTTTAATCTGAGATCACTACCAATCCATATCACTTCAGAACATCCCAAATTGTTCTTCAGTGAACAGCAAGACAACATATTATTAATACGATTCAAAAATCCTTAAAGTTTGGCTATTTCTTATAGTAGCCGATTAAATTGAATGTACTTCAGTCATGAGTTATGACAAAAAAATCCTGCCTATTACATAACCTGAAATATGGATCCCAATCAAGTTTGTTTCAAACATTAAGACATGCAGAAATTTCCTTACTAGTATAGAAGAGTAATGTTATTTCTTCACAGTATTAATGTAACTATTCAACAGCAATAATGTAACTATTCAACATACAAACAGCATTACTGATACATAACCACAAGGAAAAGAGGGAAGCCATTTACCCCAATAGGGCTAAACAGGAAAAGTATTTGCAAATGAAAATGCCTGCAAAATTAGGAAAATCATCAAATTTTACTTCAGCAAGGTAAAAAAAAAAAAAAAAAGTCATAGTAATTCCAGCCTAGTGGTAACTGATCTTTTTATCTCAATGCAAATTAAATGACTACAGATGCCTTTTTTTTTCCCCCACTTCCACAACTTCCTTTTTTCCTCCTGTACTATTTTAAGACACCAAGGTAGATCGACTTCATACTGGAGTTACAGAAATGCCCACTTCATTATCAGTTCTAGTCATCATGGGGAGAGAGATTCCAGTAGTGGCTTGCCAGAAGACAAATATTTTTCTCCAAAAAGAAAACACTGCAGAGTCAAGCTGACTTTTGACAACTGTTTCTGCAATGAGAATTATAGACCAAAACAACTGAAACAGGCAAACCAACAGCAGAGGGTGGCTAATGTAGTTGCCGAATGGGCACTTTCGTTTGCCCTCATGAGAGCTTTTATTCTTTCTTTTAAAATGTAATGACCATGCATGTTTTCTAACTGTTGTGGCAATTTTTAAGAAATTAGTCATTTAAAAGCACAACAAGCATGTATTAGCTCACCAGCCTCTTTCACAAGGATAATTCAACTCAGCACGAGTTCTCAAACTGATGACATCAGTGAAGTCAGTAGTAAGACCCTTTTGCAAATGTAGACCTCTGAGCTGACAGCAGTCAAGGCTATGAGCGGAGAAAGGAAAAGCAGCACGCTTGTGCTTGTCTTTTATAACAAAGGTGCTACAAAGACAGCAAGAAGTATATTCTATTGGGTATTGGCTCTTTTAAAGTAGTCATTTGGCCTACCACTCTCCTACCATATCAGTTACGACGCACAATTCAAGTAAACAAGGTGATGAAACGCTCCTTGGGTTTTACTGTACCAGCTTGAAAAGAAAGTTCAAAATTTCCAGCTGTGAAGGCACATGAATCAAATCTCTCTGAGTAAGTACATGCAAAAATGTTACCAAAAGCAAGGATCCGAATGATGCAATGGGATATTGGAAAAAAGCAGGTTTTTTTCTTACCGCTGTTCAAGTATTGCTAGCTGACTGTTTACTGATAGAACTAAGCGTGACCTCATTTTAGCTCAGCTTTAGTCCGGATAGTTCAAACACCAAAATTTGTTGTAACGGAATTTATTTACTCTTACACTTCCTCTGCTGATGAAGACAGAGCAATAAGCAGAGGCAAGACTAACTATGGGTACTTCAAGTGTTTGGACCAGCAAAATTAAGAATACATCCTGAAACAACTTCCATGAAGTATATGTGGGTACTTTTAGGTAATAAAACCCCTACTGCAATACAGTTTTATAACAAAGCCTTTATGAAAATATTACAACTCAAGTCTTCTTTTTGTCCCAACCTAGATACCACTGGTTTATTATCTTATCACTAAGACTTCAAACACATGATCTGTTTCCACACTTCTTTTGATCTCAGCTCTCCCTTGCTTCCAAGGGACTCAGAAGCACAGGGCACTTTACTGTAGACCAAACATGGAGTTACGTCAAGTGTTGCTGACCACCTCTGTAGCTGCAGTAGGGTCTATGACATCATACAGCAGCAGAATTTGGGTTCATTTCAAATTCCCAAACATCACCACTTTAAGCACTCCAAAACATATGAAGAGGTTTCACTAACATCTGAAGTCTTGATGTGCATAATACTCAGACAAAACCAATTTAGCAACCCTGTAATAACAGTTAACACTAACATATTAAGTCTTATAGAAAGTTACTTCCATCTTCTGAATTATCTCTGAAGTTGAAGCTATCATATGAGCTTCAAATTGGTCGAATTCCTTTAAAAAGGTCTGGTTTCGCAGAATAGCTCCTTTCTGTCGTTCATCTATTTCTTTCAAGTATTTTTTCAGCTTCATGTATTTTAGCTTCATTCTACATGGGGAAAAAAGAAAGTGTACTTAGAGTATGAAATTAAACACATCTATTGCAATCACTTTTCTTCAGACACCTATATACTAACACTTACGAAGGAGCTGCCCCCCACCCCTCCCAAAAGGAGCAGACACATTTGTCTGCACAACTGTCCAAAGCTACATTACACAACTGACAGGATGCCCACTATATAACTTCTTATTTAAACAGGGGGTTTGGCGTTCAAAAGGATAAGTATGTTAAAAAACTCTTGTACTTTTAAATGGATTATGTTTTAGCCACTTCTATCACATTAAATCAAAATGAAAATGGGATTTAGAAGAACGTGCTCTGAAAGTCATACAAATTGTAACATTAAGGCTGTGGTTTCACAACAACTTTAAGCCAACCTAAATCCATGCTGCCACCAAAAGGGACATCTCATGCCAAGCCTTTCTTTTTTGTGCCAATACTATCTGCTACATGGCCACATGGCAAATTAGGCCAAGAGAAATCCAGCTAAAAATCCATCTAAACCAGTTCTCACCCACCCAAAAAACAGATTCACTTTCAGCCAGACCTATTTTCTTATCCGATTACAGGGCAGCCACACAAGCATTAGTGCCAACAACAGGAAAATGTGAAGAAGGGGCAGTCAGGACCATCTTTTGGTCTCAGTCTGCCTCCGGGTCTACTTAAATCAGTTGTGAAATTGCGACCTAAATCCCCTAAGCTGCCAATATTTTCAGAGAAACCTCAGTTCAAAACCCATTAGATTAAAATAAATCAAGACAGAAAACAGTACACATGATGTTTCCCAGCCTTTTCAGGCATTTTTTTTCTTTAATTTACATCTTCATTTTCTAATCTAAAGGCCTTCTTTCAGAAGAGGAGTTCCTAAAGGCTTGACCATTATCACATCTAGCCCTCAGTCCCTTGAGCCAAGATAGAAAAGGTACCTCTGAGCTTTACAAAACACATCTGAGGAAAGGAACACCAGATGAGACTTTTCAGTCCTCTTTTGTTATTGGAGGTTTTTTTGTTCTGGTTTGTGGTTTAGGGTTGGGGTTTTTTTGTACAGACTGTATATGCAATTTACATTAAACAGATAATGCAGAACCATAACCTAGAATATCCTTTAGGACTTCCTAAAACTTTCAGACTTTCTAAGACCCTAGGACTTCTAGCATGAACTATGCTACAGTGATTTTGTAAGTCGCATAAAACCAACTTGCACGTTATTTATTACTAACTACTATAATAAATTTTTAGTATTAATAGTAGTTATTAGTGAAGTTACTTCATCAATAACTTAGAGACGTGAATCTTGCATTATACTTAATATATGAATATAAATTTATTGGTACAAAAAAGCCTTCAAAATAACATTCTAAAAGCATTCCATGATACCTAAGCCTTTGTAACTAAAATAAAATAACCCATAAGAAGCTTTAAAGTAGGCTTACAGGTATTCATCAGACTTTCTGTATTCCACCAGTTTTCTTTCTAATTCCAGCCTTTCGGCTTCACTGGAAGAAAAGAAACAACACACAGTAAGATAAAACTACAACATATAGTAAGATACAACTATTTCACAATCTAAATTCTCAAAATGCAAGAAATAAAGCATTTTAGAGAGCATAACCTTTTCAGAGCATAAAGCACATTTTTGCTAGATTGGTAGTCTTACAGAGCGATCTGCCAGCCAAGCTTATCACAAAAAAAACACCCAAACCCTCAAAGCTTTTACTTCTCTCTCTTTGCTCCTCATTGGAACAAAAGCTAGGTTGTTTTCAAGGGAAAAGATGCCTCAACCCGTCTATATCCACACAAGACCCACCAAAATAGCCAGAGACTTCTGCCCAGCTTAAACTGCTGTTTCAAGTCCCTTTTCCAGCAGGCCCAGGAAGGGCTCTAAACCCCGAGACGGGCAGTTCATGAGCTCATCTCTCCCTTTCTTCCCCACTCCAAATCCCAGAGCAGACCCCTTCCAATGCAGGAACTAGTCAGCTGAGCCTGTGGCCATGGACAGCTCCCCAGAACTCCTTGCAGGAATGCATCAGCACATTAAAACAGATTTCAAAAAAATCCCAACTCTTTCCCAGCTTAAAGACCCAACGTACCATCCAAATATCTTCTTTAACAATTTGAATTTACAATCAAGTACATATTTCACACTCACGCATTAAAGCCAAGAACATCTAGAGATATGCTAGCACTACCTGCCAGAACTTACTGAAAGGCAACAGATGAGAAACCACCAAAAATATTTACGGTTGTGAAAATGCTATAGGGCCATCTGTATCTGCCAAAAGCAATGCAAGGGTATAGCCCATGAGGGTGATCAGACTGCTTAAGAACAAGCTCCACACCTCACCTACAATCTATTTCAAAGAGAATCTATTTTCACAGAGAAAGGAGTAAAGCTGATATTATTTAATAATTATAAATTGCATCTGAAGACGAGCAACCATCCCATTAGAAAAAAAAAAAATAATCAATTGACAAGACAGAGGCTTCCAGTAGATTCACATTACAAACCCTGCAACAATTAAAGAAAGTACCCCAAGTTGCTTATTAAAAAATAATCTCAAATTCTTATTAGCCAGGAAGGCTGTACATGTGCGAGTGACATGGGCAGATACATGAGATTGCATAGACCCATATGGCAAGGCATGCTTATCTATGGATTTGTGCACTCCCCTACAAGCCTGTCCATGTCATAGCCACACACATTTGCCTCCTCCCAGTTGCCCCGTGCATAGGAAAGCAAGGAAAAAAAACACCCAACCCTTTCTCCTTCTTAGTCTGAGAGATCAAAGCATCCATTTTACCCATCTGATCCTGCCACTGTCTGAAACAAGATTAGGTTTTCATGTCATGTATGCAATTTAAAAGCCACGCTTCAGCTGGGATCTCATCCTTTCAATTTCCTTTTACATGATGGACAGCTAAGCAAAACAAGATCTTGAAATCTGCTTTTTACACTTCTAGAAGTAATTTTCATGACTCAATGAAGAACACTGATATCCTGATGGATGTAAAAGCCGATGGATGTGAACAGCCATTGGCTCCAATCCTATTTCTCATTCCCTGATACCACAGGTAGCACATCACATTCCTTAGCTCCTGAAAGATAGTCTCCTTTCTACCAGCATGGTTTTTCAGTATCCCATTCACTAGTCTGTAACAGCTATTTAGACAGCACACGAACATACAAGTAAGGTCTTCTCCAGGCAAGACAAAGCAGCATTAAAAACATCAGATAAGAGCCTCATAGCATTTGAGTATGATCATTATGGATGCCTAAAATGGTTACCGCACAGCTTGTGGTGTTTTGCAACACAGCTCTGTCCAACTACTGAATTAGAGGCAATCAAGACTTTACTTGTAGATTTGCTTGCCCAGGTTCTGGTGAGGTTCCAGCACAGTTTCTTTGTGTCAGTGACAGAAGTGAAGCCTAAAGCAGTATGGCGATCATTCTGGACACTCCACTGCACCACCACCTCCTTTTTTTTCACAGGAAAAAACAAAGCTCTCAGCCTGAAACTTTTATTTATTCATGCAGTTTTGCACTAGGTTAAAGTGGTGCACACAGTCAGATATCAACTTTTTTCTTAAATGAGCAAAAATAGCACACTTCAGAACTTTAAGGATCCAGGTGGCTCATTTTCAAACCCTGAATCTTCAGTCTACAGAGTGTTACTTTGGGATTTGAGAGCAGAATTAAATTCCCTGGTCAGCCACAAGCTCTCTCTAATCTCTGGCATTTCACCAGGCATCGATCCGTAGAGGTATTTGATCCCTCACCTCCCATTTCTACCAGCAGGACTAAGACTCCTCAACATTTTTTGAGACACCAGGCCTCAGTCCTCAGTGCTTCAGTTCTGCATCCATAATGTAGGAACACAGTTTTACTGTCATAATACCCTGTTGAGATAAGTACATAGAAAATTGCGCAACACTTGGGCACAATGCAGTCTTCCCATAAAAGTAAGAAGTGTTATTTTTACCGTTGTTTTTCTGCATCAGTCTGAGATTAAATCAACTGTTGAGCCCTGAGCTGCACCCACCTTACTAGCCTAGAGCCTGGCCAGAGCCTGCTCAAGGCTTAGCCAACTGCACTGGTCCTCCCGCGGATTAGAGGGGGCCTGTTCAGCACCATCTTCTACATAGGACTGACACCAGCAGATACTCCTGAAACCAATGACCCTACCTGGTTTACATTCTCCGTTCAGGACACTTCAGTATTTGTACATGCTTACTTCAAATTGCCCCTAGAATGAAGCATCTGGCCCCACTATCTGAAACACGAGGCTAATTGCAAAGTTAGTCACAGTGTTAAGAGCAGCACTTAACTATACAATTCATTGCCCACACCTCTCCAACACCACCCTTCTCACCAGCAACCATTGAAGATTAACTGCTGAGTAATCACAACATTGTCAGGTCTGTATAAAACAGAGAAAGTAAACTCTCAGCCCCATTTCACTTATGTTAGACACTTCAAACCTAATTCTTTAGAATTTCGCACACAACACAGATACCACTGACCTATGCATGCAGGAATCTTTATATTTAGATTGGACAAAGTATCAGATTAGGAAATAAAATACGACCAAAGTCTCAGGGTACAGTTATAGGGGTTTTTGCACTAGTCTCACAGCAGTCCATGCTGACTGTTTATCAGAAGCTTAATATCTGATGGCTGATTTCTCAAGCACTTCAGAATTCAAGTGTTTTTTCTTTAAACAGATTTATGAGAACAGATGTAAAAGAAATATTCATGAGAACTCCCTTCCAGGTCACCAAGACTCAGGTGGGGGACATAATCAAGCAGCAGCTTCCTCCACCACATTCAGGCTCTTGTACATACAGCTTATTAGTAGTGGCTCATTGTTTGCTTAAGCACAACTTCGAACGGAAAGCAGGACTGCGGTCAGGAGTGAAAGGGCTGTCTGGTACTTCAGGTGCTAGAACAGGTGACTTGAAATTAGATCAGTGCAGAATTCCAAAGTGGCACTTAAAAAGCTGAAGTGCTCCAGTGATTTAACAAAAGTTTTAATATTTCACACTAAGTTGTTTAGATAAAAGGTATCACTTCAAGAAATTCTGAAGAGGCAACTGCCTCTGCAGCACCATTCCCAGAGGCAAGCGCAGCATATAGTTGCAGCCTGGCATAAAAATTACTCTGTGTCTATCAACACCACCAAGTACAAATACATGTTTTATATCGTATTTTAAAGTACATAGAACAGAGGTGTGCCAGGCAGAGAAAGTCTATTTATTATCACAAGACCTGTTAAGCTGGGTCTCCAAAGGAAGCACAGCTTATGCAATCATGCTGTTTGTCTACCTGTAATCCCCCTTCCCCAAATAACTCCCAAACCTTTGGGTGCAAGCGAATTAGAGCAGCTGATGTCTGAAATGTACTACGCTCTCAGAGGTTTCAGAGGAGCTGGAGAAGGGAAGTCCATTCTGGCAGTGTGAGCTCAGCCATAGGCTCAGACACCAGAGAAGCTACAAAAGACGTGATCAAACTTCATGCAGACAAGGCTCTCAGGAGGCACAAGACATCTCTGCTCCCAAGATGAGGGATATTTGCACACAGTGACACAGTTTAAAGCAGCATGCAGTCTAGAACACCCAGGTTTTAATCTGCCCTTTCCCTTCATTTTCTAACGCCACAAGTTAGATCAAGTGCCTTCCCTACCTAGGGCCCCCATCTTTAATAATTTCTATACAATAAAATTATACTGTGTGCATCCAGTTTTTTAAACAGCAAATTATTCTTGTTCTGTGTGCCAGCAGTCTTCCACACCAGAATAGGATATTAGTGAAGATATACACAGCATTTTTCTCAAAGCCGTAGCTACATGCAATTTTAGATTCTCACAGCCATGGTGTTCTTATTTCCGCTAATTCTGTACGTTTGAGATGCTAGCATAAAGCCCAGAAAATTCAAAGTCTTCTGTATGAGACAGAAAACAGCTGCTTAAAAAGAAACTTCATAACACTATACCATAAATGATCTCGAGAGATTTGCTCTAGCCAGAAAAAAAAAGTGCTAATTGACACCAATTACCGCGGTTACTGCGGTGAGTGTCAGGCCGGGAGCATCCCTAATTGCAGACAGCTTCAGAGGAACCGACCGGCGACCGAGGCCCCTCAGCTCCTCCGGGAACCTTGCCTCACCACGTACGCTCGCTTCTTCCCTGAAAGTCAGATCCCCCCGAAGCGCCCACAAACTGAGACTACACCTACAATAACCGTGTTTTTTCCGGAGATTAAGACGTTGCCCGCAGGAGCAGCACCTGCGCAGGCCGATTCATCAGCTGGCCAGCTCCGAAACAACCGGCTCGTTCGCTCACAGCGACGAGCACCTGTGTCAAGGGAGCCAGGGGTGCCTCAGGAGCGCTCCCCGGGCGGGCCGGCGCGGGACCGCAGCGCCTTCAGGAGTCACCCGGGACGCTCCCACCGCGCAAAAACCGCGACCGCGGCAGCCGGTCGGCTAGCCTTCAGCATCCCCCCCCGTACACGGCCGGCTGCAAGGAGGTGACGGACGGGCCCTGCCCGAGGCACCGCTTGGCACCGCGGCCCACCCCCGCCCGGTCGCACCCCCGAACCCCGCCTCGCTCTCCCCGGCACCGAAGCCCAGCACCGCCGCGCCCCAGGGAAGGCGGGAGCCCGCCCGCCCGCAGCTGCGGGCCGCCCCGGCGGAAGGGCTGACAGGACAACCCGGGGGCGCCGCCCGTCCCGTCCGGGCGCGCAGGGGCCCAGCCGGGCGGTGTCCTCACCTGTCGCGGAGGCGCCGCAAGAGGCCGCCGAGCCCCCGCCCGCCGGCGCGGGGGGAACCGGGGGCCGTCGCCGGGCCGGGCCCGCTCATGCCGCCCTGTTTACGCCGGTGGCCACAGCGACGGCTCGCGACGGCTCCCGCCGTGCACCGCGCCGGCCCCGCCCCGGAAGCCCCCGCCCCGCGCGCGCGTTGCCATGGGGACGGGGCAGGCGCGGGCCGTGCCGGCCTGGCTTCCTATCTGTGTGCCCGCGTAGACGCGTGCGTACATGCGCCTATACGTACATATATACATACGTACATACACACACCTCTACAGCGGGGGTCCCCGGGGGGTGCGCCTCACCCAGCGCCGCCTGCCTGCCCGCCCTCAGCAGGCCCCGCTAGCCTGCAGGGCCCCCGGCCGAGAAGGGGACGGGGCCTCCTCGGAAGCCGCCCCCGCCTTCGAGAGGGCTTTTAAGCCTTCGAGGGGGTTTTTAAGCCTTTAACGGCTCAAAACACGGCAGGAGGGCTAATGAGGGCGTTGCCGGTGCGGGAGAGGGTTCCCCACCGTTGCGTTGGAAATCTGGGCCGTAAGTTTGGGGGCTGCTGGGATTTAAAGCGTTTATTCCTGAACTGCTGCTTCAGGCGTTCGTGTAATATTATCAGATCTGCCAATGTAGGTGTTGCTGCCGCAGTTAAAAGGGCTGCGGGGCCCAGTCAAGCCTCCAGGCTGGTGCCAAGGTGAACCGGGCCGCGGCCCGTTGGGTGATGTGGGGCGAGGCAGTCGTCACTGTGTCTCTGGAAAAGTGGGGAACGGGGACTTTGCAAGGCCCTAGGCATTAACTGGAAAAATAACTGGGAGCAGCTGAACAGTTACGGTTACAGGGCCCCCTTTAACAGTCTGTTTTGCGGAGTTTATTGTACATTGTGTTTTTCAGGGAAAAAAACTAACCAGAAAATGCAAATGGCTTATTGCCATTTGTAGAAATCAAACATCTCAATAGAATTCCCAGTTCCTCATCCTCTGAATTGCCACTTTGTCTAGCTGGCAGAGCGCGTTGATGGCCTCTCACCAAAATCCATCCGTCAGTGGAAAAAGCTACACCACCTTCAGCAAGCACTGGACCAGCACTGACAAACATCTCCAGCTGGTAAACAAAGTAGAAAAGAAAACCACCGTTTCTTTATTTTCATATAAAAACTTGGGATTCCTTTGAAAGGAGGTTGCCAAATTAGTGCTTAGACCCAGGTGCCCCAATAAAGCAAGTTCAAAGACTGCGAGAGTATTTGAATTTAAGGAGAAGAAATGCTACATCAGTCGACAAAATTGCAGATAGCTGTGAAGCGCTTAAGCATAATTAGAACAGCAATCAGTACACAATTAGTACGAGATCATCATCATGATTACCCTTCATTAGAACGTCTGTCGACAACTGCCACACGAAAGCATCAGCTGTAGTGGCGAGGTAGTCACCGCGCGGCTGAGGGCACAGCTCCTGCGGGTCGGAGCTTCTCTGCCAGGTTTCGGTGTCGTGCACCGGTGTTCCCGGTGTTTTTCAACACCTTCAGCCTCAAACTCGGGTAAACCGAATTTAAATGTAAAGCAAAAAGCTTTGCTGAATTGATGTATCGGTACTTAACAGTCCCCAAATTAGCTTCTGTCACTTGAATAACCATAGCCGCTGTCTGGCTTAGCCTTTGCACATCCGCAATAAATAAATGGCTCACTAAGATATGGAAGGCTTTAGCTCATGTAAGAGCTTACCTACTCAAGAAAATGCATAGGCAAAGGATTTGCAGATTTGGGAGCCTTTTATTATTGAATTCACATAAGACTCACTCGTAATAAAAGATGTACTGTTCTTTCTCACTCTTCTGTTTATTGAAAGCAAAGACGTGTTACGGAGATCTGTCACAGCCCGCGTTCACATCGTCACAGGAACTGACAGGTGAAGTCTGTGTCTGAGCTTCCTAAATTTCCAAAGTTGGGCATTTTTCTCCCAGATCCTGACTTGGCAACCCAGTTCCACCACAGCTTGCCCTTTCCTGTAAAAATACGTAGGGGTAAAAACGTCTCAGCTGCGGACACAATCCCCTGCCCTCCTTGAGAGTTACTGGTAGTACTAAGACTTCTCCAGAGCCTTTGTATTGGCATGATGTTCCTGCTCAGCCACGGGGGAGATAAAATGGAAGTAAAAAGGTTTTCATGGCTGCTTCATAGTTAAATTGCTTTTTTTTCCCCCAGAGGGTC
The DNA here is from genome assembly GCF_030867145.1 of Opisthocomus hoazin. Lineage (NCBI taxonomy): Eukaryota > Metazoa > Chordata > Aves > Opisthocomiformes > Opisthocomidae > Opisthocomus > Opisthocomus hoazin. Next base: position 53,682,951 of record NC_134415.1, read on the forward strand.
AATCGTAACAGCTCTCATTGCTAATACCTACGTCAAAATAAACAGTCTCCCCTTTGACACCGAGGTGAGACACTAAAAACCTATTATTTCAGAATGTCAGCCGTGAACCATGCTCTGTCGGGCCAACACATATTTTGAATGCATCGCTGAATGTCAGTGCAGAAAACTGTCAAATGCTGTATGGCATCTGAACAAGAAAACACTTTCATATACTACAATTTTGTTATTTTTCAAAACAGGCAAAGAATCTGGCTTTCTTAAGCCCGTACCAGTGACATACCAGGTTTGGTTCTGGAAGACTAAACTGCTTTTGAAAATATTTATGCTTGCTAAAATAATATCAAAAGTTTCAAGCGCTTCTAGCACTATCTAAAATTATGAGCACACATCATATTTACACACTGGAAAACCTTATTCCCAGACCAAGTTTTCCAGGCTTCAGCTGAAAGGGGTTGATCTCCGCCTGACAGCTCAGCGCGGGAGGCGAGTTTCAAAGGACTGCACAGTTTATTTGTCTCCTGGCCTGTTCTAACCCTAGTATTTTTTTTTTTTTGAATTGCGGACTACGGTGGAGCAAACGTGAGGGGCAGGGGTCTCGAGGGTGCTCAGCTGCCCGGTGGCACGGGAGCTGCTGCTCAGGAGAAGGTGGGCTGCTCAGCATCTCCACGCAAAGGTGCGTGCTTGGAGTGGCTGCCCACCTCCCGCAGCATCTCTTGCCCCAAACTCTCACCCGGGGCGGCAGAGGGTCCTCTCACTGGGGAGGAGCTGGGAGGAGCCTTAGGGGTCGTGGTGGCAAACTGAGAAGATGGTGGCAAAATGGTCCCGGCTGAGAAGAGAGGCCTGGAGGGGCAGGGGGTAATTGTGTGTAGGGTGTAAAGGGGTGTAAAGCTAACGGGGATGGTGCTGACTGGGCCTCACCGGTCCCAGCACCGCTGGCAGTACGACGGAGAAGAAAAAAAGTAGACAGAACACCAAACTAGAAGAAAGAAAAGCAGACAGGGTTAAACACCCTGATGTTTTATTAAACAAAAAGTACGGAAATAAGAAGCCTTAGCCTGGGCCCCCGGGTAGATTTCCCACTTTGTTCCCTCCTGCCCTTCTGTTCCTCACCCTCGGCAGCCCCAGGCCTGCGACGTGATCCCCGCGCTGACACTGATGGGCTCATAATTGACTCAAGAACAATCTTATTACTCACATCCCTGATAACTAACATCAGTGCCCCATCCCTGAAAGCCTACAAAGAGGAGTGTTTTGTTTGTGTTCTCCCTTCAGTACTTAACACTTCTTTTAGATTGTTTTAATTTAATTTTAATGTAATCTGATAAGAGCTGTAAAACTGTCAAAGAAATCTGTCTCCTTCTGTCTTATTAAATACATTTTGAATGAAATCATGTTTTTTTCCCCCAATAGCTGCCGAACGAAAGTATCTCTTGATTGAAATGCTGGGATTGATGTGCACTAATCTTAACAGCTTCACACACTCTTCTTAATTTAGGGAGGAAACCACATGTGCTTTTAGCATCCTGCTTTCCTCTGGAGATGTAACAGTATCCCGGAAGGTGCAGAATTCCCCTCACTGTGATGAGCATCTGGCCGCAGGGTGCTCACCTGCAGGTGAAAAAAAGGGACGAGAGAAAGAGAAGAAAATGAAAAAGAATACATCTTTGTAGGGGGGGGGGGGGGGAAAGGGGTGAGGGACTGACAACGCACGCTTCCAGAGACAGCCTGTGTTGCTCTCTTCCAGAGAAAGGCTCGGGGGCCAAGGTGTCACCCTGTGTCCCCATGCTTACAGATCTCACGTAGCTGTGCCCAGCAGCACGCCTCTGACAGCCCGCGGGGCACCATCCCTGCTGCGAGAGAGAGACGATGGATTGATTCTGAGAGAGAGATGGATTCTGCGGCGCTGGCAGCAGCACTGCGAAGGGGGCTGATCCAGCCTGAAGCTACATCTGCAGAAGGACCCGCACTCTGCAGTAGACTGGGCTCACACCGTGGGAGGGAAGCCGGAGTTAAAGATCCTGCATTTCTGCCTCTTCCACCGTTGGGATCGTCCCAAAGATCTCTGCCATAGTTCTTTCTGTCCTACTTACCTCTTACCTGCTCCATGCTTTATCTTTCCAGGTGCCACAGGCCATCTGCCTGTCCTGCCCTTGGCCTCTCACCCGTCACCGGCCCTTCACTACCTCTATCAGACAGAGATCGCGGTCACAGGGTTTGCCGGTTCTCTTGAGTGATATATCCACACACAGTGCATACCTGCTGCAGATTGTCTGCCACAGCCTCTGCTCTAAAGCCAGAAAATGGAGGGAATGCCACTTGGTCCCAGAGAGATGGGAAACTCTTATATAAAGCAGAAATTGTCCTCGTGCTGGGTGTCTTGGGACAAAGGCTGCCCCCACTAGCCTCTGCATACCACCCCCCTCGCACTGCTGCCGCCACAGTAATAATGAGCTTTTACAGATTAAGGGCCCTCTCTGGTTTCACTTAATGTGAGAAATACAAATGTTGCTTGACAACATCTGGATTAGAATAAACAGAATCACAACTTCAAAAGCGTTAAAGAGAAATAATTGATTAGAAACAAAAAGGGCGATTAGCTGCAAGCACCGATGTATCCAGCAGACAGGCAGATTAGATATATGAGAGAGCCTGAACGTTTCATTGCCACCATTTTGCTATTTCTGCCAAAACACAGCAGGCTGGGGTTTGTGCGTGGTGTCTCTTGAAAGGGATTTGCAGAAACACAGACCGTGATGTACTGAAAAGAGGTTTTTTCTCTCTGTGCTTATTTCTGAGAGCAACTGTACATTTAACTAGAGCTTGCCCACAAGTCAGGACAGAACTGAACACATTTTCTTTCTTCCCCCCCCCCCCCCCCCCCCCCGCCCCGATTCACAGTACGTGCCCTGGTAGCGATGTAAAAGACACAAAATATTTACATAATGCCCATATAAGTCTTTTTGTTAATGAATCAAGTCCCAAATGAAGAGCACTAATAATACATTAGTAATCAAAGAGCAAATAACACCAGTGAACATAGCAGAGCAGTTGCGCGGATCCGTTTCCGACTGTCAGCGTCAATGCATGGAAATAGTAATTAACATGTTGAATTTAATGTTTAAATTTTAATAAATTTAAATGTAATAAAATGCTTTTATTAAATGGTACAGTTCCTTGAAACCTATTATTACTCATTTCTGATGCATAAATAGAAAATTCATTGTCTCACTGAAGAAGGCCGTTTTTGCTGTTGACAGGATGGGCTGAAATGAGATCCTCCAGCAAGAGCTTGTTAACACAGAAGCCGATGATAATGGTTGATTAAATAAAAAACTTAAGAACAAGACTACAGCATTTAAAACTATATAATGTTTATTAAGAACCTTATCCAAGGTTCTAGGTCTTATCCTATTATCCAAGGTAATGGGCCTTATCCAACGCCTACTGACGTAATTGAAAAGTCTCTAATAATGTCACTGTCAATGAATTTCGAATTAATTCTGCAGAATTTAGATACAAGCACATGCCATTGTTTACGCCTCTGTGTTGTTAATGAGCAACAGAAATGCTGTGGCACGGGGCGGGAACCAGTTTAGAGACCGTTTGCCAGGAAGTACCCCTCCTCTCCAGCCATCTCCAAGTGCTTTTCGAGTCTCCTATGCGGCACGTGAGGCTCCAAGACCAGAAGGGATCAGGTATGACCTGACTCTTCTCTGGCTTTTCCCAGGCCAAGAGTCTGGAGAGGATGTCTGAGAGATTTCGGGTCTCTCCACTTTCCCGATAATTCAAAGTCACTTCTTTTTCTAAGATGTAGACACGAGGAATTAACCAGTCTCCATTCAAGTGTCTGCTGTTGTCTGAAGAGCAAAGAGGAGATTGACGGTGTTGAGTTTCCCCGTCCCTGGAGAAATGAGAACTGAATTTAGGTTTTCCGAGATGCAAGACAAGAGGCTGAATTTGAACAAGACCACTCACATCAGACCATCAACTGGCTCTATTCCTGTCTTCTCTGAAATCATATACACCTTACGCTCTGGAGTGCCCTGCACAACCACTGCTTTAATTTCTGTTGCTCAATCTGAAACAGTTCTGACGTATTTCTGTGCAGGAAAGACTATTTTGTGCTATTTTATGGAATCATTAGGGAATGACAGGTCATTATGGAATGTGTCTTTCAAGCCTGCAGTTACCAAAAAGAAAGCAGGAAGACGACGACGGCTCACAAATACGTAGCCAAAAACCAAGCCCACAACTGCCCGTTCGGGCCCCGCAGCGGGGAGCATTCCTCTGCTGTGCAGGCTGCAGCTCGGCCCAACGCGCCGTCACTCGGTGCGAGACAGACCCTGCCGTCCATCGCACACCACAACCACCAAGAGCTCAACTGCGTTACAAGTCGTGGGATGGAGAACATCCATCCATCACGGCGTTCCAGTCTGCCTCCACCAAGCTCTCCAAAGGCACGACGACGCTGTGTGCCCCAGCGTCTCGCTGCCTGCTCTGCGCCCGGGGCACACAGCCATACCTTTGTGACGCTGCAGTGAGCCTACAGAGGCAAAGTGGAGATTTTGCACCCAAACGTTTTCCTAGCCACGAAACTGCCCCCCCTCACCTTCAGTGTGTGGTCCCTTGCCCCAAACTAAGACTGTGCCATGTTTTTGCCAGGATCCTCTTCCTGGAGAACAGCAGCTTCACGGCCACATTACTCCTAGCTCCCCATCCACTCCCCATCTCCAACGAGCGAGGCAGGCAGTGCAGCCACAGGTCGGCCAGTCACCTCCATACTTCTTGATCTTAACACTTACTGCTGCTGTTTTAAAGGACAGAGATCTATCAGGCTCTTTCATTAGTATTTTAACAAATGAGTGGATTAATTTCATGTACTAAGTAAGATACTGAAAAAGTTTTTCTTCTGCAAGTCATGAAAAATTAAAGGGAAAATATAAAATAGCTGGGAATTTCTTTTAACTGAATTAGACAATGTTTTCCTTTTAGCACCACATTTTATAGTGATCTGTTTTGAAGAGTTTCTTTCTGCGTTGACAGGGACAAGGCATTTAGACAAGGCAAAAAGCCTGGAAGATCCAAAACCCCAGACTCAAAGGGAGAACGTCTGGCCTATTGTCTGTTTTGATTAATAAAGCCTTTTGCATAGTGAGATAATATGATGTTTACTGAGCAGGGAATGCCGCTGCACAACAGAAATATCAGAAGTATGAATAATATTCAATATGATAACGACATCAATAAGCTAATCTATGTATTACTGGATTCTGCTCAAAAATGCCTCAGATGCTATTTGTTTATTTCATAATTGTCAGCCACTCTGATGCACTTGTCGTTAGGTTCAACAAGTGCTCCAAGCTACAAGGGTCTGAAACAAAGGGAAGCACTCGGGCGAGCCTTGCAGTTTAGTGCTGTTTGGGGCAAGGGAAATAAGATCTGACGGCTGTTCCTAACCAACGGCACAGGCAGCGAGATGCTGCTCTTTAGACAGACATCGACAAACACAGTCTCTTGAGAATCCCTTGCTACCCTAAACCAAAATATTTAAACCCCCGTTAAGGACGTTTCTATTTCAGCATGAATGTTTTAGCAAGTCATCAGTGACTCTTTAAAGCAAAAGCGAGCAAACAAAAAAAAAAAGTGGCAGTGGCAGCATATGGGGAAAATAAACACGCTCCCCCGGCCAGAATTATGTGTAAACCTGAACTAATTTCTGGTCACTGTTTAGTTGCTGTCTCCAGTCTATTTGTACGTCTGCCCGAGGCTTGGAGTTGAACGTCTGAACCCTACGAAGTGCTTGGTTTTCAGCAAGCGTTACCTGCAGAGCCAGGCCAAATTTCACATGGGGTAATAACTCTACGCTGCTGCTCTGAATTCTCTGTTTCTTTGAAAAATCCAGTGTCAAGTGGACACCGGTATTTTTCACTTCCCGCCCCAAATCGCCATGCTGTTTCTCTATGATTTATTAAGCATTTTCCCCTCTGTCCCGTGCAGAAGATTGGTTGGTGATAAACGAAAGGTTCTATACGTATAAACTGTTCATTCATTTGAAAAGCAGGAGAATGAGCATAAGACTTATAAACTAATTAAACTGTGTCTGCTCGGAGCTCGGCATCTCTGGGCCCTGCCCTCTGCACTCTGTTCAGTATATGCAATAGTAAATAACCGTGCCAAACATAAATGGGAACCTGAAGCAGAGGCTGACAAAAAGACTTTGGAAGAGATGGAAAACATTCCAACAGCGCATTTACACGGTGCTCAAAAATTCGCTTTTGAGGAAATCCTCCCGTCAGCTGGGTGGGCAGGTGGGACCTGGTGAGCAGCGAAGGTCTGGGCTGACCCAGAGCCTTGGGGTCCACGCTGGCCGGAGTGCTGGCAGGGGCACAGGCCACCCGCCAGCTCCCCGAGCGCAGGGCAGTGACCTGGGGGTGCCCCGCTTCCATCAGGAGAGGGCCGGACCCTAGGGGGGACCCTAGCCTCTGAACGCGGCCCTAAGCACTCGCCTCTGGTAGTGACCCCGCGGCACCCCCCGGCTGGCACACACCGAAGGGCAAGTTCTTACCCCTACCCCCCCCCCCCCCCTCCCCCGGGGGCAGCACAGACAATCGCAGCCACCCAGTAAACTTCTTAACGAGCAAGCCTTCATTCTCGCTCAATTAGTGCGCTCCGCTCGCGCTTTTTCTGTTTGTTTGCTTGTTTGTTTTCCAGAAGCGCGTTTATTTGCTGCGCCCCGAGCCGCCCGGCGCCAGTGCCCGACCCGTGAGAGGCAATTACGCGGCAATTAGCCGAGCCCCGGGCTGCCCGCCCCGCACCCTGCACCGCGCCGGCAGCCGGGGCCGCACCGAGCCCCCCGCCGCCAGCCTGCGCGAAAGGGCCGCAAAAGAGAGAAAGAAAGAAAGAAAGAAAGAAAAAAGAAAAATAAAGGAAAAGGAAAAAACAGCCCAGCAACCCTCCCAGCTCCGAGCAAGCGGCCGAAGGAAGCCCCCTTCCCCTCGCACCTCGGGGCAGCGCAGCCGGGAAGGCGCTCAGGTAGGTCCCCAGCTCCCCCGCGCTTTTCCTCTTCCTCCCGCTCGCCGCCTTCCGTCCCCCTTTTTTTTCCCCCGTCGTTTCCCTCGGGTGATTTAATTCTGGGGACTTTATCATTTCGTTAACAGCCAGCAAAAAGGGACGCTCGCTCCCGTCGGGAAGCCGGGATGTTTCCCGAAATGCAGGCGCCAGCGGCGTTCTGGGAGAGCGCTGCCAAACGCCGCGCCTTGCGGGGCGAGCCCTCGCCGCTGCCCCCGCACCACCGAAAGTAACGATCAACAACTGAAGGCAGTGGCTTACTCCCGAGGTCCCCCCCTCCCCTTACCCCCCTCCTTTAAGCAGACCGGCGGCCGGGACACTTCGCCCCGCCGAAGGGACGAGGGCTCGGGGTATGTTTTCACTGGGGGGGGGCTTCTCCCGTAGAGCCGCCCGGTCCCCCCGAGGCTCCCCCCGCCGCGCTCCTCACCTCGGCTCCGGCGCGGCGGCTCCTCCGATGGCCCCGGGACCCGCTGCCAGAGCAGGGGAAACGGCACCGGGCGAGGATTTACCCCCCCAAGCCCTCCTGCCGAGCCCCGTGGGGTGTTAGCGCCGGGGGTGCTTCCCCCACCCCCGGTCCGGCGCCGGGACTCCCCTTCCCCTCGCTGCCCCTGCCGTGCGGGCAGCGGCCCGGACCCCGCCGGTGCGGGGGAGCCCGTCCTTCCCCCCGGTATTGATTCCAGCCCGGCGCCGATACAGCGTTTTAGGCCGGGATTGGGGTGTAATGGGAATATCATCAGGAGACAATTACCTTTTCAGAGCATTCACTTCTCCTCCCAGACACTGTTATTTGAGAAATAGGATCATTTGATTTCATATTGCACTAAATAACACCCAGCCGTCTCAAATTGCCGGCTTCTTAAAAGCCACCCATTGGAATAAATTGCGGAGCGACTCTTTTGGCTGCTCCGGCTCTTTTTTTCTTTTCCTTTCCCGCCCCCCGTTCCCTCTCCTCCCCTGCAGAGCGATATCGTGGGCACCGGGAACGAGCCGGGAGGCGGCCGGGCCCGGCTCAGCACAGCACCCGCTCCCTTCACAGCCGCCGGAGCCGCTAAGCCCGACCTGCGCGGGTTTTGCTCGTCTTTTTCTCTCTCTTCCCCCCCCCCCCCCCCCTTTTTTTTTTTTTTTTTCCTTTTAAAGCAAGATTTTCCCCCCTTCCCGGCTGGGTCCGGCGGATGCCAAGGTGCGATGTGCCTTTAAGGCTACCAGTGCGCGCCTGCTAATCTGGTCATCACAGGCTTCATTATATCGGTATTAATGTCATCCGCGGATTACTAATTAGATTTGCAGGATAAATGAAATTACCCGAATGGGCTGCGCGGGAGGGGGAGCGGAGTCTCCTGGCGCTCCCCGGGATTTACGGGGGGGGGAGGAAGAGGGAGAAATAATTCCTTTTATTTCCCCCCCCCCTTCTTAATTTTTACCGCCCCCGAGCCCCCCATCCGCGCGGCGGGGCTGGGACTCGCGTCCTAACCGCGTTCTCCTCCGACAGACACTAATCAAGTAATTTCCCAATCCCAGCCCCATCAAATTGCTCTTTAGCTGTTGAACTGCGGAGTTTTGCTCCTCTTTTCTCATGCTAATCAAGCCCATTCAGCATCTCTCTGTGAGGCTATTTGTAGTGGAATAAATCTCCTTGTTTGCCTGCCGCATGATTAATTGATATTGTTGTAGGGCCTTTGTTGGGGCTGCGGAGAGCTGAAAGGCAGCGCATATTGGATGTGACGAAAGGAGCTCGAAACATCATTTCGCTGCTGAGGTCTTTCAGAGGTCGGGGGATAGACCGACCGCATTATTCATCCTATTTATTTATCCTTATTAGAAAATATGATGAAAGAATAAGGCCCGGAGCCTTTTTTTAAACATTGACTAAACAGCGCGCACACAACCCCAATTAAAAAAAGTGCCTGAGATGAGGCCTTTTCTCCATATTAGAAAAATAGCTCTTTTTAACGAGGACCAATTAAATCGTACTTCATTTTACCTGGGATCTCACAATGGACTTGACAACAAATTGCCTTTCTTCCTCGCTGTTAATTACCGGCGGAATCAGCCCCACTCCCGGCGGTGAGATGCCCTCCCCGCAGCACCCACCCGCGCCCGGGGCCCCAGCCCGCCACAGCCCACCCGTGACCGGCGCCGGCTCCAGCCGAGCCCCCCCACCCCCGGCCCCTCGCACCCAAGCGTGTGGAGCTATTTCAGCCCGGCCCTGGCCTCCGGGCCCGGGGGCTCCCCCCCCCATTGCAAAACCCGCGCCCGCACTCCCCGGGGACGTGGCCCGCAACCGGGAGATTCAATTAAATAATCCCCGTCCTTTGCTTCTCCCACAAATGGCTTTTTTCCTCCCCCAAATATTTCCAAGTTCCTTTTCAAAAAGGGAGGGGGAGAAACAAAAACCCAAACTGAAGAACAACGGGAAAAAAAGAAGAGCGGGGGGAAAGAAAAGAAAGAAACTGTTCTCCTTTCTTTTCCCTGTATGCAGGGTAATTGATAGGCTCTATCAGAGGTCAGGATTTGCATAAGAATTAAGAGCAGTAAATTAATTTAATATTCCATGCACATCTCCAATTATTCCTGCAGACCTTTGTCTCCACGGCTGGCAGAGAGAAGGTTCAGCTGCTCTTCAACCAAACAACATCTGTGCAGTTAATAATTTGATAAACAGCTCATACAAATAGTTTCTGAATTATCTGCCAACCCAATGACTATTCAGTTTTGAAACACTTGGCAAGGTCTGCGACGTGCGGTCGGGGCTTTGTAGCCTTGTCCCAGTGATTTAGCTGCCGGGGGAAGACATTTTCCCTCCTTATCTCTTAAATATAATCAGCTACTTGCAACAAAAAAACCCGTCAATAACAATATGTAAAATATGTAATTGCCCATAATTAATACAAGCCCCCACCGCAGCTGCAGTGCCGGGGTGCAAACAGCCCGCTGCCTGCCGGGGTCCCCCCTGCCCGCCACCTCTGGGGCTCCCGGGCTTCAGCTCTGGCCGGCCTGCGTAGGCCCGCACAAACAAGAGACGAGTCGCTCTTGCCGGGGTTCGGCATGGGCCCCCCCCGTTGCAGGACTTGCGACCCCCCTCCGGCTGCTTCCTCTCCTACGCAACAAACTGGAAAGGGGCCAGGTTTTTCTGGGAGCCCTGGCTGGCCCCCTGCCTGGGTCACAAAGGAGGAACGGCTGAAGGCAGCCCTGCTAAATCCAAATTTCAGCCTAAGGAGGGCACCCTGATTTTCACCCGTTGATTTCCAGGGGAAATCCAGTCCTACGAAATCGAGGTGGCTCCTTCATCTGGCCCAGCATGGATGGAGAGGTCCAACTCCATGTTGGCCAACCACCACGTCTTCTGATACACCCCACGGTGATGAATGAAACCACTGCAATAGTGCTGGACTTGCCCGATTTATTTTTAAATGCACACATTTAATGCCAAACCAACAACAATAATTACAGGGGTAATACCCAAATGCTCTGCTCGCCGTGGCGTAACCGGGATGATAACCTTGCGCCGACGGGGATGGCCCTCACTAATTTGCTCTTCTGCATGGCTTGTACTTTTAGCGTTGCTTCTGGTACCTACTAATAAATGTCAGTGAATATGTGTAGAAAGAGAGGCATTTACATAGATATTGGGAACCCACTTGTAGTGAGCTCGGGTCCAGTGGAACTGCGTGGCTAATGAAGATGAATGGGAGGGCTAATTTGTTCCAGTGTATGGCAATCTGCCGCCTTCATTTGCAGCGGGAGCAGAGCGGGCTGAGGAGCGGGTGCTGGCCGCCTGGCAGGATCCTTCCCGCCCCACCGCTGGTCTTTTGAACAGATTGGCTTCCCGGCGCGGCGGCCACGCTGTATTTCAGATTGCTGTTCCAGCGCCTGCGTTCACGCGGCTAGACTGAACGTACAGAACGATTCCTTCTTCCGGTTAATGCAACACGGGCGGCAAAAGCACTCAAAGCAATTGAAAACTACACCGAAGTTTGGAGTAGGCTTGATGAGAAGTGCTAGGCTCAGTGCCCTTGCACTGCAATGAGAGTACCTAGCACTGAGCTTTAAACACTGCAAACGTTCCTCAGCGCGGTGGTCTAAATACCCGGCTGCGCGACGGGGCCGTGGTGAGCACGGCACTCCCCGGACGGCGCTGCAAGGGCCCGAGCATCCCTCCGAGGCGAATTTCCTCAGGGACGAGTCGCGCTCCGCACACCTTGCATGTTTGCTTCTTGGCTGTGCGCTGATGAAGGGGGTCGTCCCCTGGGGTGGACCACGGGGAGCACGTTTCCAGCTCGTGCTCCAGGAGCACGGGCGATTTTTACGCAGGGCAAGACGCAGCCAGGGAACGCGGTTTCCAAACCTACACTCAGAGCTACGTATAATTGTATTTGCCAGACAAATAACTGACCTTGTCCTTTGTCCCTGCTCTGGACTGTATGTCCAATTACTCTGCTGGAATGCAATGAGTAGGAAAATTAAATTTGTACACTGGGTTCTGTTAATAAATCCAGTGGCCACCTCATTTTTCTGCTAACGAGCCTCCTGGCGAGGCCACCAAGGGGTAGCGCTGTGGCATCTCCTGACATCACTCAACTTCTCCCCTGTGCTCTCCCGGCCCGGAGGGAAGAAGCCCCATCCGACCATCAGAGCTGCAGCACCCAGTCCCAAAGACACGTCCATGCTGCCTGCCCCAAGCACCCAGCAGGTGCTGCCCATGCCGGCCAGGCTCCTGGCAGCGATGTGCTGCAAGGAGAGCTCTGAATGGCGGGCCGGCTTCCAAGTCGCTTGCAGTCCGTGGTGTGTCTGAGGAAGATGCAGCTGGCCTGTGGGCATGGGAACGTTAGGAGAGGCCACGCCACAAGGGATGGGACTTCACCCTGCCAGGACCGCGGCAGAGCCTCAGGCAGCTCCCCCCCACCATCACACGCTGCTGCTCGACTGCCTGGAGGCACTGGGCACCCCTGGTGCTCACAAGCCCTTGCCCATGTCTGTACCCACGGCTTTTCGCAGCAGGTGGGGTGGAGCGGAGAGGCCCGAACCAGCCCGAGCACTGCAGGAGGGCACTGCTGGGTTTTGAAAGGGCAAAAAACTGCTGAGGGTGGGATGCGGGGGGCTGCAAACTCGCTGGTTCAGACCCCGCAGAAGGCATCAGCGTGCAAGTGCAACAGGGGAGACGGCCCCACGTGGGCAGCGGGGCAATGTCGTGGTTCCCGCAGCACCCACGGGCACCCTCAGTTTAGGCATCACCTTAAACTGCACGCGTGAGAAGTTGCGAAGAGCTCCCCTGATGATGCCACTGCATCTCACTTTGAGTGATGCTATTAAGCATCACTCAAAAATTAATAAAAAGTTGATTTTAAAAAGATTATGTTCTTCAGGCTAAAGGAAAGGTTAATGCTCCTCTCCATAGTCATGCAACTTTCCTGCTTGCTGTCATGAAGAGTTGATTTTTCTCTCCTTTTTGAAGAGAAAATTCATGTGATGAATAGGAATCTGGGAGTAATGACATAAACAAGAAATGAAAGGATCAAGTGCCAAATTTGGATGGATGTCTGGGGCTTGATAAACCACTGCAGGCTTATCCCAGCATAAATACCGCCAGACTCAACGTGACGCTCGCTGGTTGTGTGAGACAGGCCAAATAGTGAATTACCTGGCACCTCACCTGGGGGAGGGAGATCCCAGCGCCGTGGTGGAGACCCCACACTGAGATTCAGCGGTCGCAGACTCAATTCCTGCTGTTGACAACCCACGCTGGGGGACGGTGTTACTCGACTGCAGCACTGGATTCAGCAGCATCCCGCCAGCATAAACCCCAAAGCTCACTACGGTGAATCAGCCCTTTGAATATTCAACACCTGCAGCTTCAGGGCTGCTCAGACCCAGGGATTTGCTAGTAAATGGACGTTTTTTTTCTCCTTTCCAAAATTCAGATTCAGATCAATGCACTGTGCTGTCTCCAGAGCCTGAGGCTGTTCTGACCTGAGACTGTGTTTTGCCCCAGCTCTAATTAAAAAAACACATGCAAACCCAGTTTTTATTTTGGAAGCTAAATGGGCTGCTTTAAGACACTCAACTTCCCCCTCTATAGCCCCCAAACCTGAGCACTCCATGTTGTAAGGAGGGAACTGGGCCTCTCGCTGCTTTCTGTCACCCCAGCAAGGGGCACCCCCCAGCTCCTCCTACACTTCTGATGTCACGGGGCAGGTTTTAAGGCACCCTTGGGCCTGGAACAGTGGTTTTTAAAATCAGGATGATGCAATACTGGTTCTTGAGAGCTGGGACGCTGCAGATCCTGCATCTTCACTGCTGTCGGTTCACCCTTGAAGCTCTTACGCCCCTTTGGTCCCTCAATTTAACCACAGCACGAGGATTTCAACACTAACACTTGCCAAGCGGTGTTAGGCAACTTAATTAATGTTTGCAGAGCTTTGAGCAGCCAGCGCTATACGTGCATAAATTTTGTCGTATTCCAGCTAGGCTACAAAACCCATGAAAATCCCGGCACTGCCGCATCAGCCTGATCCGTGGCTGCACGGACGCACCACCTCTGCAAGGAGTTTCCTTCAGCATCTCGGGAATGATTCACCCTGGGCACACGGAGCCAGAGGACAGCAGTGATTCTCAGGCTCCAGGAGCACAACTTCCCCCCAGCTCTGCCAGAAACCCCTCTGAGAGGCACCAACACGCTGGCAATCCCTGCACATCTTCCCTGCTTAAGAGCAGAAACCAACTTTGCTCTGCTGGTCAAATACGCTCCATCACAACCATAGCCAATTCCAGTGTGAAGTACTGTTAAAGAAAACCATCTGTAAGCTGTAGATACAAAATGAACAAGCTACTCAACAGCTTCAGGTGATGCTGGTTGGTTATTTTGTGGTTTTTTTGTTGTTGTTGTTGTGTGTTGTTTTATTTTTTTAAAACCCAGTACTCATATCCCAGAAAGTTGTGATAAGATGCTGCAGGGACACACTGTGGGATGAGATACCGTGGGGACACGCTGCCTCTCACTTGTACAACTCCATCGTTCTGCACCAGGTCAAAAAACCAGAATCGGTGTAAGGTCACTGTGGCTCTGGTTCATGCTCGGGAGAGCATCCCCGGCAGGCAAACATCCAACAGTTCTTTCGCATAGCTTTGAGTTCACTCTAAAATATTTCCCCCAGACAAGGGACAAATTTAAGCAAACACTCATCTCATTTGTCTTTAAGGTACCAGACCTTGTGCCAGGTGTCAGACCTCTGCTGCGCCCGGTCCCACAGAGCCCTCCCGCACCTGTGCTCCTCCCATTTCACACGTACCCGAGCCCCTTCACGTTTGCTTCTGGTTGCACGTGGAAATCAAACGTCAAGAAAAAGGGCCTCTACCAGTGGGTAAGGGCAGTTATCCCCACCCTCCAGCCTTTACCCCGCGAGCGTCCGGGCTGAGGGTGCAGGAAGACACAGGCACCCAGCCCCTCTCCAGTGCCAAACTGAATGCAGAGCAGCTGCATGGGTAGCGAGTCCTCTGGTCAGTACCATGGGCATCACGTGCCATTTGCATGCCTACCTGTATCGTCACCAAAGGCTGCTGACCACCAGCAGCAGAGGCAGCAAAAAGCAAATCGAGTCTGTGCCGATGGGTGTGTGTAAGCCGCTTTTTCAGTGCCACTTTTTTGAGCGATCTCTCTTTACGGACTTGCTGTGCCACTCTTTTTTTTTTTTTTATAGAGCCATAGAAGTGTCTGTAATAAGAGATTAAAATAGTAGTCGTGCACCCCGTGATTTATTTTTTAAATTCTTGTGTCTACGCGTGTGTAAACTACGCCAAGTCACCCGGCTGTAGACCGAGGATAAATAACGCATCGCAATATATTTAGAGAATGAGAATGCAAACCACAGAAAAATATGTAGAAGAGGAAAATGCATTTGCTGGGTGGTAAGTTATTGGACCTTTAGAGGCAGGGAAGGGAGAGGCTGGGGAGGGGGGAGGATTTGCTCCTGCCTTCCCTCCCGCAAATAAATCACCAGCCTCGCAGTGCTTGCGCCTGAATAAAATATGACAGGTCTCTCTCGCAGGG
Organism: Opisthocomus hoazin; assembly: GCF_030867145.1. Classification (NCBI taxonomy): domain Eukaryota; kingdom Metazoa; phylum Chordata; class Aves; order Opisthocomiformes; family Opisthocomidae; genus Opisthocomus; species Opisthocomus hoazin. Next base: position 53,698,063 of record NC_134415.1, read on the forward strand.
CCAGCACGCGGCTCTAACAAGTCGCACCGCTCGCCATGCATACTGACTGCAAATTGGGTGGGTTATCAGACGCCGCCGTAAAAGAAAAAAACCTCTTCCCCCAACTGATTATGAACCTCATGCATAGCAAATGACAGAGCAATAACGCTCGCATTGCCTGCAGCAGAGGTAAAAAAAAAAATAAAATATTTACAGACTGACAGGCTAATGGACACTTTCCCAAAGAGCGGTTAGAAAGAAGTAGTAAATGGGCCCGTGCTGATGCAGGGCAGCGGGCCCGGTCAGGGATCAAGACACACAGCACCATATCGGATAACATATAATTGGCAGGTCACATCCAAATGAGTGTAGTCATGCATCATCCGGAAGGCTTTTGCTGGTTATAAAGACACTTGTAAACAATTCAGCCGCTGAACATGGCAATAATATGTTGATCCGGCATGTAATGAGGTGTTCCTGGAATCAATAAACTAGTCATGAAGAGCAGGGAGCAAGGTCAGCGCCTGCCTTTTTGATGACCTTTCCTGGCTGGTAAGGACATCATATACTCTGAAGAGGACTTTTCTCATATTGCAGAAGGCGCCGAGTGTCAGAACTTCCATTCGCAGCAAGCAAATGAACAGCCGGGCTCTGCATGCTAATGAAGTCCAGGCTATTTTCCACCTTTTCATCTGCACATTATGCTCTTGACTTTGGAGAAGGTGGGAATTAGGTTGGACCCTCGTGTCAGACTGCCTGATGGCTCGGCTCCGGAAAACTGGTAATTGAAGCTGATGACTGATGCGGAGGAGGCCTGAATTTGGAAATAAACAGTTTCAAGCACTGCATGTCATTTCTAGAGAGACTGCTGAGTGAATGGAAATGAGCTCTGTTTCTCCAATCTAATGCAGTTTCTCAGCAGGAAAAACACCGTCTTTGAGACAACAATGCCAGTCATTAAGATTTAAATGTTCTGGCGATAATGTAAGGAATAGCACCTGCCTTCGCAAACAGCACTTATGGAAATGCCGCCCCACGCCAGGGTCTGCGTTTAATCTCCAGCCCCCCAGCACCGGCGCTGGAGGAGTTGGGAGGCAGGGAGGGCCTGTCGCTAGCCGGGCCGAAACGCTGGAAAAAATATCAGCGACACCGAGAACGTGGTTTCGAAGAACCTGCAGCTGAAAACAACGCTTACCGCGCTGCGTCTGCACCGTTTAATTGCTCTTCCCAAGCACATGTAGCAGAAAGCCTGCTGGCCTCGTCCTCCGCCACCGCCGCTGCTGGTGCTCACTGGGCTGGCCTTAATTCACGTCTGCCCAGCCGCTGGCCCCGAACGATAAAAACCAGCGTTTCTAGACAAGGCACTTCAAGGCCAATATTTTCAGACTCGAATATGAACGCTCTGCCATCCTGGCTGTTGGGAAACAACATTAAAATGTTGTAAGCCCCTACCTGGCGTGGTGAAACCGAGCAGAGCAACTTGCTTGCTGGGGCGGAGGCAGCCTGGCAGCCTCGCAAAGGATTTTTCAGGGCTTTGAGGTGTCACTGCTGGGACACGTTAGTTATCTAAGGCACGTTATCAGTGACACGGTGGATCTGAAGAAGCAGCTAGCCGTTTTTTCTGCCCCCAGAAAAACAGTATTTTGGGTCTTGTTTTGAAACAAGGAGGCGACCTGTTTTGGCTGACAGGGAAAGCAGCAAAGGATGCTTCAGTGTGCACTGCTCCCGCTCGACACCACTGCAAAGCCCTTACTTCCACCGATCCAGAATAGTTCATACACAACACGGAAAATAAGGGCTGTCTATGCTTTGGATTTCCCCCGCCCCAAGCCCAAGTGCTGCCCCAGCAGCGAGCGCAGAGCGTGCTAGCAGCACAGCCCCCTTTGCGGGTTCCCCCCCGCAGCGCAGGCAGGACGGGGACCCGCCGGCTCCGGGTTTCTCCATGCCAAGGTATACACTGGTGGCGTAAGGTGGGGTGCGCTGCAGACGGGGGCTCCCCAGCAGCCCCTCGGCACCCCATCCAGAGGGCACTGTGCTCAACAGCCCCCGCCGGGGCGGCCGCTGCCTGCTCCCTGAAAGCTTTCGTCTTTCCCCTTGGAGATGGCTGCATCTCAGGAGTGGGTCTGTTTGTGTAATAGTTTGCAACCCTTCAACATGAAAGGATATAGAAGGATGCAAGTTATTATTATGAAAATGAACCAAGCAACAGACAAAAATATTCAGGAGATGTAATCTGCCATCCCTACAATGCACTTGCGGAGAAGAGCACTTGGCAGGCAGAAGAGTAGTCGCCAGATACATTGCCTTTTGTTAAATTGCTTTTGCTCTGACAATGCCTTTTAAAACCACATGCAATCTTAATTTAAAATACCTAATACCTAAAGGTATAGGGGCCCAATGCTGGTCTCCAGTTTGGGATTTGTCCAAAGCAATTCCACTGGCTTAATACCACTATTCCTCATTTTAATTAGACAACAAATGTGGGAGGCTGAATTCCGCCTGTAAGAAACCGTGGACCTGATCCAAACATCACTAAGAATCAATTGAGCAAAGATTTATTTCTTTAAAGAAGTGGAGCTTGCCTGCGACCTCACTCTCGTCAAAACCTTTGTCACGTTCAGCTCATAAGAAACTTCCTCTCCCTACGTGGTCAGCTTCACCATGCAAGATGGGGGTAAATGCAAAATTCAGCTTTTTTATTTTTTCATAGTTTTAGAAAATGGTTAGAAGTAAGGAACTGCTAAATGCAGAAATGCAAGAAACTATTGCATTTTTATTTTCCAAAGACCGAGTAGTGGAAAAAAAACCCCAAAGTAAACCAACCAATGCTTTCCTGTCAGTTGGTCTTTTTTTATTTTTGCCATAGCAGGCTGCGCGTCGTTCCCAACTCTTCCCAAATAAACAGAGCCAAAGATCCCTAAAGACGGAAGGTTTGGGTGCAGGAGCCGGTTCAGCACCACTTGGCTCAGTGCTTAATCGAACGGCTGGTGGCCTCCTGCGGAAGCCCGTTAGGTGCCAGTTTTATCCTCCGGCCGCCTGACGGGAGCCGAGAGGCTGGAAGTGAGAGGCAGCACCGCTGGCGTCGTTCATCATGAAGCGCAGGTGTATATCAAGGCAGGGTACGGCAGGGTGATGCCGTCTTTGGGCTCACCCCATCCATCAGAGCTCCTCCCGGCCTCCCAACTTCATTAATAACCTCCTTCCCTATGCTAATACCATCAGAAAATTATGCAGACTGTTTATATTTCTTTACAGCCAGAACAGGCTGCTGACACGAATCAGCCATTAGCGATTCACATTGAGGAGTCTCCGCTAATTGTGCAGAATGTAATTAGTGATTATGTAATATCTAAGCTCTTGCAACTGTCATTAATGTCCACTATTCACCAGAGATAGTTCTTACTGAATTAGAGAATGATTACTGCATGGTAAATCTACTTAATCCTAAATATGCTAATTAACACTGTATGCACTTTAGACAGTGGTTAAAAGCACTAGTAACCTCAAAAAAGGTTGCAATACACCAGAATCTAAATTGCTTGCAATGGATTTTTCTTCAAAAGGTAAATTTGTTTAATTAAACGGTATAGTAAACTGTTAGGCGCAGCTATTGATTAGTGCAACCCAAGCAAGGGTTTTCTGTAATGGATCTAGTGAGGTGCCGCCGCAGCGCAGCGATGCTCCTGCCGCACGGCCTCGGCAGAGTCTCCCAGCGAGGGGGGCTCCGTGTGTGCCCGTACACACCCGGATACTCCCCAACAGGCATGAGATCGCCAGCGGACCCTGATGCAAAATAGCTTTCTGAAAGCTCTCCCTCCAGGATTAAATACCGTATTCCTTTGGTCATAAACCATAATATTACTACAGGCAGATACACTAGCCTCCCTCAATAAATTCTTACTTAAGTCTTAATTTTAAGATTTATTTGTGTAAAACAGACTTTAGATATTAAACTAAACAAATGGAATAAATAGAGCAATTGTACAGTTTTTGAAACGCCCCTTTCGAATGGCTGGGATGTTTAATGTATTCTGTTTTTCCGTAAAAAAAAAAAAAGATATGGCCGTCATGAACCCTGAGGATAATAGCATTTTGTGATTTATGAAGATTCTTCCTGCTTATATATTTTATATAAATAATACTTCTGCGTGTATCTCTGCACTCATTCATAATCAAAAGCTGCACAGGCTGTAAAAAGAGTTTGTGTAAAATCAGCTTACAAAAATTGGATAACTAATGTATCAGACACAAAATAAGTCATTGTAGCAAGCATACCAAAAGGAAAATTAACAGCACAATGCAATCCACTGCACGCCTTTATCAGCAGACTGACACAACAAAAGAACACAAAACAAAAACTCCCACAAAAGAAAGTTCCTCAGTAAAAAATAAGAAGTGAAAAGTGCGATAAGAAATTAAGCATACTCTTAATTTACCTGGACATATTAAATGTTTGCAACTGATAAGGAGATTGCAAGTGCTCTTTGAAAGCTGTGCAACGTAGTGTGCATCAAACTGACGTTGCTCTACCGATACGGGGGGGAAAACCCGGAGGGAGACGGGGGCCGGTCCCCACTGCGAGAGGGCCAGGTGCCCTCCCTGCCTGACCCTGGCATTTTAGGGGGTGCAGAGTTCGCCCAAACAGCCACTTTCTTCTGCGGGGGTCAGCAGCACCCCCTGCCAGCAGGAGCTGATCTGGGGCAGTGCTGGAGGAGGATGCCCCTGGGGTCACGGCCTGAGATGCTGACAACAATTTTTCCACGACGAGGGACTCCCAGGGAGCCCCCACTGTGGCCATCCAACTCCTCCGGCAGAGCCCAGCCTGTGGGCAGCATCGCCGGTGCCATCCAGCTGCGGAAGATGCCGGGAGCACGTGGTGTTTGCTGGGGACGAGGGGATGCCCCACCGGTACCCGCTGCGGTCCTGTCTGTGCTCGCCCCGGGCGGCTGGAGGGACTCTGCTCCCACCGCTGCGACACCACCCCCCGCGGAAGGGCCTCCAACGTCCCCTCTGCCTGCAGAGGACCTGCTCTGCACAGCGACTCCCAAACCATCGCCCTGGGAGTCCAAGCTTACGGTCCCGCTCACCCGGAGAGAAAAAAACTGTTCTAGATTCAGATTCAGAACCCAGAGTTTCAGACGGGTACAACTGCTTTAAAGCTGCTGCCTGCATCTCCTGTAATACTACTTTTGGATTTGTTCACATCTCTTTAATTAAAAATACTTCAGAGCCCAGCTGGCTCTGAACTTCTGTCATTGCCGTTCTCAGACACCGATCCACCGTGGGTCAAAACCCGCCGGAGGATGCTCAGGGGCCCTGCGGTGCTGGCTGGGCCCCGGGGTGCCCAGCGCCGGTGTGCAGGGAAAAGCTGTATTTTAAACAGCCTGGCTGGGTGGGTTACGAACGCATTGAACATTTATATTCATTTTTTAATGAAAGTTTCAGGAAGGTTTAGACTAAGCAGACTCAGTACGCATGGGTGACAGCCTTATAATCCAGCGACTTAACAGTCCCTATGCATTTACTTTATAAAGGAGCTGTTACAGCCTATGGCATTGAAAAGGAGACGTCTCTGGTGCCTAAATAAAGATTTACACAGAAGGCCTGACCCTAATACTGACTTAGAAGGATTATTTTCAATCATCGTTGTCAATAACATGGGCCCGGAATTCGGCAAACCCTCCCTGCCCTGGAAAAGGTTTGCAGGGTCAGCTCCATGTGTTTTAAATGCCCCTGTACATACGGCCGCCTGTAATTAAGAGATAAAAATATATGTGCAGAAGTGGGGAAGGAGGAGGGCTGGTTAAGTCTGTGAATTCTCACGTGGCATTCCTGAGCCACGGATGGATCTCACGTGGCTTTGAAAACCTGGGTTGACTCTGTCCTGACCTGCTCCTCTTTCCCGGAGCCGCCTTCTCCAGGGGTTTTGCACAAGCACCCCTTAAATTTACCCCATTCTCAGGAGTATAGGGTTCGTTGGGATTTTGTTGGCTTTCCAAAAATCCCCAGCTGCTGGAGCAGGGCTTCCCGAGAAACTCAACTTCTCCTTCTTTTTTAAAAAGAAAAGTGCTAGCATGTGCAAGGATGCTAAAATCCTCAACAGCAAACCAGGCAGCAAATAAAAAAACAGCCTAAATGTTTCAAAGTTACTATTGTTGTTAAAAACTTCATAAGCCCTGGTTCCCAAGTCCTGGATGCTGCCAGAAGAGGAAGCACTTCACCGTCATTAGCGGCACCAGCAGGCAAGCGGAGCGAGTCCCCGAAGCCTCTCCGAAACAGCTCATTCCCCTCACACGTGCTCCCGGGCTCCTGAGCATCGCTTTCCCCCTCCCCGTGCCGCTGCAGTATCGTCTCATTAACGCAGCCCTTCCCAACTGGTAATAGCAACCCTGGCCTTAAATACCTCCATGTAGCTACATTAATTCCTCAAACAGCGCTCTCACCTTTTAGAAGGGTAAGCCACAGAAGACAGTCAATAGATGACCAGATAACGGTTGTTATTTCAGTCCTCCGTGCGGCTGACGGGCTTTCTCCGCCACAATGCAGCTCACTCCAGGGCGATAAGGCAAGCCCGTTATCGCAGCATCGTGCTCTCCTCGCTGCTGCTCCCCCCGCGCCCAGCCCTGCCGCTGGGTTAGCACGACCATCGCACGGGCGGCTGCAAAGGACCCCGAGGGGACATCCGGGCCCCACAACACCATCCATGAGAACAGCCTCAGTGCCTGGAGAGGAAGCCTGGCTGCCTGCAGCCGCAGGCCTTATTTCCCCCTCCTGCAGCTTATTTCGCAAAGCTTGTGTCTACTTTTGCAGCTGCACGTCTCTAGCAGCGGTGGCCAACCTGCCACCAAAGGCCAGCTATGCTCTGCCACCAGAGCGGGAGGGACCCCACCACCGCCCACGGGCAGCAGCCAGAGCAGAGCCTCTAACGGCTTCTAGCCCAAGGCTGCTGCTGCCTCCAGCGCGTGAGGGACGTACTCTGCCTCCAGAGCTTGCTCAGCCACGTACACACACGCTGGATGAAGGAGTGGAGCCTGCCATTCCTCCCATCCGAGCTCTCACACTCACCCTGGCTCCCAACACCGCCACAAACCATGCTGCCATTTGCTGACAGAGGCTTCCCAGCACCAGCAGCACCTTCCAGCGGTCACAGCTCTCTGAAGTCTGCTGGAGCCCCCAGCAAAAGTCCTGCTGGCTTGTTCCACTACCTGGCACAAAACACCGAAGCATGGTCCTGCAGCTACACAGTCCCCAGGAGCCCCAGATGGGGTCACAGCAGCCACGTTACCCCCAGGAAAGGGGCTCGGAAAGGGGCTAGCCTGTCGCCTCGGTGAGGGGCTCCACGCCGGGCACGGGCTGAGCCAGCGAACGCTGGGACAGGGCCTGAGCTCAGCTCTGCAAAGCCGGCGCTTCCTGTGTCGCTGGGCTGCGGTGCGGTGCAGCAGGCACAGGCAGGCATGAGGCCCCGTGTCCCGTCCCCCCCGCTCGCTCCAGGGCACTGCAATGATTGCATTTGCTCCTTCACCAACTTGTGGTCGCGCTGCTGCCCACCAGAAAAGCTGCCTTTAGGTCTCTTGGCTGGAAGCATTTCAGAGGGAAATGGCCAGTTTGCAGCGGTAGCAGCATTCCGTTGAACGGCTGAATACTGCGTTTCAGCCGAAGCTTTTACCCTGTTGGTACTTTTAATTAGAAACCCCTTATGATTGCCAGAGCAACTTACAGGCAGTACCATCAAAGGAGAGAAAACAGCCCAGCAGTGTGTCGTCTAACGCCGGGCGGTGCAGGCGGGGGATGCTCCAAGGAAGGATGCCTTGGCTGAGGCTCGGTGAGCAGGGGGATGCTGTCCCGGGGCTTGGTGAGCGGGAGGATGCTGGTGACGAGCAGGGGGATGCTGGTGGCGAGTGGGAGGATGCTGGCAGTGAGGACCCACAGCAGCAGTGGCAGCATGCAGCATGGCAGCGGCTCTCCCACTGTCTCAGCATGCCCCCAGCTGGCAGATCCACGGAGGGCTGCAGGGAGCAGCCCATGCCGCTGGACGTGGCCCAGGGAGGGTGGTGGCACCCCAACTGAGAGGGCCTGGGCAAGGCACCGCCGGCAGCATGGTCCTCTCCCCACGGCAGCATCCTGGCCAGGTTCACCAAGCCCCAGCACTCGCAGACACTTGGTGCTTCCAGGCATACTACAATACTACACGTCCCCGCTGCCAGGAAGGGTTTCTCCCCTCTTTGCAGGGGGCTGGGGGCTGCAGAGCCCACCCCAGCCCTCGACCCTGCTGCTCGTGAGCCAGCAATGCCCGTCGGCAGGAGCCATGCATGTGCAGAGCCCTGGGCAACTTCGTTGCCTGGAAGTGTCTGGTTTGGCCAACACTTACTTTTCAACATAATAAAATATTTCAGTGAGAAAAAAATCAAGTAATTTCTGGCTGTAAAGTCACAGCTGATGCCTTCTTCTCAAAAGCTCCTGCATCCCCGCGAGCCCAGCAGGGACCGGCGTGGGCTCCAGAGAGCCACCACAGCAAGCAGTCCGCACCGCTCCAGGGACAATGCGTGCTGTCCCAGCCCTCCAGCCAAGCTGCCCACCATCCCCACCGGCCTCTGGAGACAGAGCAGAGGTTTCTTCTCAGAGGGCTTCTGTAGCTTTGGCAAGCTATTGGCACGCAAGTGTGTTACTCTGATCGGCCTCGCCTTTCTCCCTGGGATCAGCGTTTGTAGGAAACCCTGCTTTCGGGAGCTCAGAGAAGTATCCATCTGTGCAGAAACTTCCCAGCTACTCCCTGAGTGTCCCATCGTCCCCTGATGGGAACACAAGTGGCGGGCGCAGGTTTTTGGGAGAAAACAAAGCCCAGCCCAAGAAGGGCAGTTTGCAAGACGGATCACAAGCGAGGAGGGGATCACATCGCCCGTGCGTTCTGGGCCCTGGCAGTTATCTGCGCCATCAGCTGTGATGCTGAATACAGAACTCAACTAGGGAAAGAAATGGAGCCCCTTCCTCCCCAAAACCTGCTGCAGCTGCTGTAGCCAGGCATTTCCCTGGTGCCAGGGGCTGCACCAAGCCCAGAACCTGTGCCCTCCCTCCCCGGTGTTCCCCTGCTGCAATGGAAGCAGTGGTGCATGGGGAACCCCATGTTCCCGTGACGCAGGCGTGGGAAGGACGCTGTGGATGGCCGTACGGACGGGGCTAACCGGTACAGGCAGGGGAAGGGGCGGTTTGAAAGGCGATGCATGAGCCACGTTGTTCACTGCAGACCACGGCCGTGCAAACGTACACACAAAGCTATACGTGTGCATACCCGCGTGGACGTACACGCAGGTGCACGCGCGTGTGCCGATGTGCAAGCACAGGCTCTCGGCCGAGGGGACAGCTCGTGAGTCCTGCGTTTTGTAACGACAATCACCAGTGACGGAAATGAAAGAATTAGCCACACAATAAAGCCCTAATTGCCTGGCAACAGCATTTAGGCCCCATTAGGTAGATTTGTAACTGCTTCCAGAGAAATAAACTCCTGTGTCATTAGATAACAAGGAAAGAAATAGGTTATTTCCTTTTTGAAAGGTATGAAAGCTTCCAATTGCCTGATGTATTCGCTTAGTAGATTATTTTCTGTCATCTCAGTTAATTGAATTTTATCCATTGCTCTCAGAATTCCTCCCTTTCGTGTAAGGTTAAAAAGTTCAGAGGAGTCATATTTTTGAACCTCGTCCATTTATCGCATAAGCCAACTCCAGCTGCACAAAGTACGCCGGGGAAAACAGAGTAACAAAAAACTATGCAATAATTGCTTTTTAGCATCTGGGTGAATTGGCATCCGAATAACTGTAAAACGTCACTTCGCAAAACAGCATCCAGTTGGGATGAGTAACTGGAAGATATCTGCCGCACCACGCAATGCGCTGCCTTTGGGAGGGCCACGGACCGGCCGGTTGTGTGATGGCTTTCACCGCCTCCCCTAGAAAACCAAATCTGACACCCAGAATTATACTAATTCTTCCAATTCCCTGGGGGCAGAGACCCCTCCCGCTGGCAGCCAGCCCCGTGAGGTGCAGCCCCGGATCTCCTCGCTGCCACGGCAGCACCGCTCAGCCGAAATAACCGCGGATGCCGCCGGGAAGAGTGACAGCTTGGCGGCACTTATCTCCCCGCATCAGCTGAGCAGCAGGTCACCGCTGGCACGCGGGTGCCGGGGGGGGATTTTCTGCTCACCCTCATTGTTGGCCTCCGTAGGACCAATTTCAGACCCGTCAAAACGTATTATGGCAAACGTCCCCTGAACAAAACGCGACACCCAGCCCTTCCAGGATGTCTCCTTGACATCCCTCAGCCTGAGAAGCCCTTCCCAGCACACACCATCACACATCATCCCTGCTCAGCTCTTCATGACAGCAGTTCTCAGCCTCCTTGCTTCTGTTTTGCCTCTGGTAGCAACATCAGCCATGCTCCTCAGGCTTGCTTGTAAACCCTGTCCTACCCTTTTCCCTGAAGATAACCAAGGTAAGAGACTGAGAAATGACCTGGGATGGAGATCACTCCTCCCAGCTGAGACCCGCCTGCAGGAACTAACGCTGCTCTGGGCGGGCAGCCGTGCCTCCCGCCTGCTGCCCGTCCCTCCGCTGCGGAGCCCGGAGTAGCAGGCAGCTCTAAGGCATGGCCCGGAGGACTGGGGAGCGCTGCTCCCTGCACAGGTGGGGTTGGTTTTTTTCCCCTGCAGAATAAGCTGGTCTGAGGTAGTGGCACAGCACCTCTGAGCATGAGATATGTGCACCAGAAACATGTCCCAGGAACATGTGCCAGGGGTGGACGCTGAGCCGGCGGCAGCTCCTCTCCGCCTGCAGGCGAGCAGAGCAGCTCATCCATGCTAATGCCTTTGGAGTCACTGCCCTCCTCAAGCAGCCACTTTTCTGCCAGTCCTTGTGTCTCCACGGGGGTAAAAGTCCCGGGAGAAAGCGTGCATGCACACAGATTACACATGTTCCCCCACAACGTGTCAGTAACAGCTTGTTGCACACCCACCTACGGGATGCAGACGTGACAGAGTGAGGGTGTGCGCTTGCACCGCTGTCACGCAGGTGCAGCGGTACGGGCACGTGTGGGGGTGCCCACGTCTAACACCCAGACGCGGTGAGGCGGGGTGACTCCATACCCCTCCGTCGGCGGCTGTGTCACCCACCCTGTGCCGCTCTCCCATCCCTCGCCGCGAGCATGGGCAGTGATGCCCAGCCCTCGCTCTCACGCAGCCCCCTCCTTTCTTTCTTTCCAAAGCAAACCTAGGCAGATGTTCTTAAATTTCTGAGTAAATCCATAACATATGTCATTCCTCTCATCATCACTCAGGCCGCTGCTCTTAAACTTCCCTGCTTTCCCCGCCAGTCATTCCCAGGTGCTGCTGCGAGGCACCGGCACCTTCACAGCCTGCAGCCGGTGCTTCCTTGCGGGGAGCTGATAAGCAAAGTTAAAGTTTAATGGGGGCGATGGGGGAGAGGGGACTTCATTTTGATCGTGTGCAATATTTGCTTTGCAGAATAGCACCGCCCTTAACAAAATGGGACGGCCGGGCCGCCGAAAGATCACCTAAATAATCGGTTGGTGACTCCAGGGCTGCTTGATTTTAAACACCTCTGAAAAGCCAGCTCCATTTTCTGCTTTGGTGCATACCAATTCCCCGTGCTGGCATACGAGAATAAATCAGCTCCGTCGGTAGGGCATTGTTATCCAGTTCCCAACTATTACAACATAGTTTCTATCAGAGCAGTTTTCTTCTCAGCCAGTCGAGTGGAATGATCCCTGAAAGCAGTGGTTCGTGGCAGAAACGCGCTCGCCTTTCTCCCCCCCAAAGTCTCGGCATCATCATAAATTTCTGATTGCCCACACGCATGGCAGTGGCCAACGGGGCGGCTTAGGAGCGTTCGCATCCAGATAACACGGACGTGGTAAAGTGCCTGGAAGGAGAGTGGGCCTTTGAAGTGCTGGGGAGGGAAGAAGCAGCAGAAAACCCAAGGAGGCAATGAAAAAAAATAAGTATAGAGAGATAACTATTCTGGAGCAGCCAAGCCCAAGGTAACAAATCTTCCCGAGGGCTTTCTTTGGTCCTGCATGCATGCACGGGAGGCAGCAGTGCAGAGACGCACCTTCCCTCGCCTGCCTTGACTGCTGGCATCCCACCCTTGGTCTTGCCCCCTACTTCTGTGCCTGGTGCCCCTTTGCCGAGGCATGGGGAAACCCCCTGGTTATTACAGATGCATTTCAAATCTTGGAATGTTCAGGGGTCAGAGTCTTGATTTGCCAACTCTTAGGGGTGGTAGAGCGGCAGGCATCACTCCAGGTCCCCAGGACAGGGTCTTCCAGGCTTGGGAGACCTGTTTCAGAGAGCTGGGCTCTGGTCCAGTCTCTTCTTCAGCTGGTTTGTTAAACTACTGACGGGGACAGGAGAGAGCCCCTGGCACTGCCAGACTCATGTGTATGGACGTGACCTCCTATGTGTGTGTGTGGGACCCGCTCCCCCCACGCAGGGGGGACAGGAGGGGGGCAGCAGGTCTGGGCTCCCGTGGGGTTGGTGCTGGTGGTCCCCAGAAACTGTCCCCAGTGGGGCTGGAAAGGTGACACAGAAACCAGAGAAGGGGAAAAAGTGGAAGAGCAGGGCTGCACTTTTCCATGCCTTCTTTTTATTTTATTTGTTTTTAATTGCACCCCAGAGCACTGTGCATTAAGCATCCATAATTAAAGAGAGAAGTGAAGGGCTGCAGGCGGCCAGGGGAGCGGGAGGGTGAGCAGCAATGGCCGGACCCTGCTCTCCCCATCGGCGCAGGGCAGGAGGCCGGCGTCGAGCCTGTGCTGGGGAAGACCCCATTCCTCTGCCAGCAGAGCCATTCATGGGGATAACCTTGTAATCTACAGAAATCTGGGAATTATTATGGATATTACATAAACCAACCCCCCTGTGTCAATAAGGAAAAAAACATTTTTAAAAGAAAAGCAGCTCAAAATTAACCCTGAGAGCACGGTTTTAACCCAGATCACCTTGGAAAAAGCAGCAGAGACAATGGTATGCATTCATTCTCCGTCCTTTATCATTTAAATAACCTGGCCTTCATTAGCTTCTGATGGATTGCTTTAAAATTGCAAAACGGAGGTTTGTTTGTTTTTGATGTGCAGTTGCGTTGATTTCTTTCCCCCCTCATTTTAATAAAGTGTGTTTTATAGCGCCTATGTGAACCAGGGTAAAACACCCTGCAGCTCCCATTCTGTCCAACAGTGGGGCATTTGCAAACCCATGCAGAGGGTCAGACTCGCCCCAGGCAGACAGGAGCGGACCCTACCCGCACGCTGCCAAGGTCAGAGGGCATTTGGGGAGGTGACACGGGGTCCACAGCAGCGAGACCCCCACGATGGCGACAGCACTTTAACTGTGCAGCAGCTACCAAAGAACATGGGGCTCATCGACTCCCACCAGAACAGAAAAGCAAAATAAATGCTGTCCGACACCCCATCCACAGTCACTGACGCCATCCTTGCTGGTGCTGCCAGCTCTGCTGACATCTCCAAGCCGATGTACCTAAGAGGGATCACCGGCTCGTTGCTCATTGGGAATAACCTGCTAAGCTCACGATGCCTCAGACGGGAAAACAGAATCATAGAATAAATTTCCTAATAACCAATCTAAACCTCCCCTGATGCAACTTGAGGCCATTTCCTCTCGTCCTAATAGAATCATAGAATCATTAAGATTGGAAAAGACCTGTAAGACCATCATGCCCAACTGTCAACCCAACACCACCATGCCTGCTAAACTACGTCCCGAAGTGCAATATCTACACGTTTTTTGAACACCTCCAGGGATGGTGACTCCATCGCTTCCCTGGGCAGTCTATTCCAGTGCCTGACCACTCTTTCAGTAAAGAAATTTTTGGGACCTGGGGCTTCCCTTCTTGCAGCAGCAGGCTTTTCCAAAACCCATGGGCTCTCCCAAAACCCCCGGCCAACAGCATCTTCCTGCAGTGAGAAAGTGCATCAGACTACTAAAATTCCTTCAGCTCCTTGGCCCAGCCCTGCAGATCTTTCCAGTAATGGGTCATGAAGGCAGCAATAGGGTTTTGCTGCAGTGATTCTGAGCAGTAAGGTAGGAGGCTGCCTTTCGGCTTCCCAGTGAGGCCTTCGCAGGAGTCTACGGGTTCCCGGTGTTGGTGGAAAATGTGGGAAGCAGCAGCCAGCACCAGCAGTCCCTGCAACTCCCTGGAAAAACTAAACACATCGCCTAGTCCAAGGCGGCCTTTTCAACTCTTAACTAAAGAGTGAACCACACCGTTAGTAACTCAGTGTAATCTGCTAGATCTGTGGGTGTACGTTAACACAGACGAAGCTGACACGCTCCCAGGGCTGGCTTGTCTCCGTTCATAAATCTGGACCAGTATTTGTATATAAAAAATCTGAAATCTGACCATGGGAATGTACCAATTTATTTTTTTCTCAAAGGAGAAACCACAAGTTAACTTAAAATATGTTTCTTTTACAAAAAGCTCAATTTTACAATCACAGAATCACAGAATCACAGAATAGTAGGGGTTGGAAGGGACCTCTGTGGGTCATCTAGTCCAACCACCTTGCCGAAGCAGGGTCACCTACAGCAGGCTGCACAGGACCTTGTCCAGCCGGGTCTTGAATATCTCCAGAGAAGGAGACTCCACAACCTCCCTGGGCAGCCTGTTCCAGTGCTCCGTCACCCTCAGAGGGAAGAAGTTCTTCCTCATGTTCAGACGGGACTTCCTGTGCCTCAGTTTGTGCCCGTTGCCCCTTGTCCTGTCACTGGGCACCACTGAAAAGAGCTTGGCCCCATCCTCCTGACACCCACCCTTCAGATATTTATAGGCATTTATAAGGTCCCCTCGCAGCCTTCTCTTCTTCAGGATGAACAAGCCCAGTTCCCTCAACCTCTCCTCGTAGGGGAGATGCTCCAGTCCCCTCACCATCCTCGTAGCCCTCCGCTGGACTCTCTCCAGTAGCTCTTCACCTTTCTTGAACTGGGGAGCCCAGAACTGGACACAGTACTCCAGATGAGGCCTCACCAGGGCAGTGTAGAGGGGAAGGAGAACCTCCCTCGTTCTGCTGGCCACACTCTTCTTGATGCACTCCAGGATCCCATTGGCTTTCTTGGCAGCCAGGGCACACTGCTGGCTCATGGTTAACCTGTCGTCCACCAGGACGCCCAGGTCCCTCTCCGCAGAGCTGCTCTCCAGCAGGTCCACCCCAAGCCTGTACTGGTGCATGAGGTTGTTCCTCCCCAGGTGCAGGACCCTGCACTTGCCCTTGTTGAACCTCATCAGGTTCCTCTCTGCCCAGCTTTCCAGCCTATCCAGGTCATGCTGAATGGCAGCACAGCCTTCTGGTGTATCTACCACACCTCCCAGTTTGGTGTCGTCAGCAAACTTGCTGAGGGTACATTCTAACTCTTCATCCAGGTCGTTGATGAAGAAGTTAAACAAGGCTGGGCCCAGTACTGACCCCTGGGGGACACCACTTGTTACCAGCCTCCAACTAGACTCAGCGCCGCTGATAACAACCCTCTGAGTTCTGCCATTCAGCCAGTTCTCTATCCACTTCACCGACCACTCATCCAGCCCACACTTCCTCAGCTTCCCTAGGAGGATATCATGGGAGACTGTGTCGAAAGCCTTGCTGAAGTCAAGGTAGACAACATCCACGGCTCTCCCTTCGTCTGCCCAGCCAGTCATGTCATCGTAGAAAGCTATCAGATTGGTCAGGCATGATTTCCCCTTGGTGAATCCATGCTGACTACTCCTGATAACCTTCTTTTCTTCCACTTGCTTCATGATGGCCTCCAGGATAAGCTGCTCCATCACCTTTCCTGGGATGGAGGTGAGGCTGACCGGCCTGTAGTTCCCTGGGTCCTCCTTCTTGACCTTTTTGAAGATTGGAGTGACACTGGCCTTTCTCCAGTCCTCGGGCACCTCTCCTGTCCTCCAGGACCTCTCAAAGATGATGGAGAGTGGCTCAGCAAATCCTACTGTATCTTCTTAGATCATGGTTAACAAACATCTGGCCAGCTTTGCTCCTATTTAGGTGAACACAGACTTGTCAGCCTCTTCAAGCTCACCAGCATCAGGCCCCCAGGGAAGTTTCTCTGGGCTGGTTCTTGCTACCCTACATGCTGTTTTTTTAACACTCCTTGCTTTTCCTGTATCCATGTTTATTCACAACACAGTGTCTGAAAACCACATTAAATACTGCTCTTTCCTATTGTTTTTCCTCGCTGCAGATGATCATTTCTTGATGACGTGTGCTAGAAATAGGATAAAGCCAGTGATCGCTTGGGGAAGAAAGCTGGAGGGTGACACCGCTGTCCTGCCGCTCCAGCCTCAGGAAACGATGTGCCCATGCCATGCCACCCCACAGGTCAGGAATCAAGGGATAACTCCTGACCCACAGGCAGCTACACCTCTGAATATCCAAATGATCTTTCTTCTCATACCTGTGGATGGGAAACCCAGCTAATTAAAGCCAGGGATGTTCCTGTGCACGACTCTGCAACACCTGCGCACCAGATGCACCTCCATCGGTGGGACCAGTTGGCTCAGCCTTTGCTACGGGCCTTCCCCGAGCCTTGGGCAGCTCTTCCTGTTGAAACCAGGCTCCTTCAGACGCATCCCTCTGTGGGCTGCGGACCTAGCTCTGTTTTACAGAGAAGGTGGCAATACTACCTGAAAAAATAATAATAAAAATTACATAAATAAAAAAAATCACTCTTTAGATTGAAAGCGGGTCCCCTTGCAAGCAGAAAGGCAAGGGCACGTGTTGGCCAGGCCAGGTGTTTGCAAAGGGGCCGGGTTGCTTGCGTGGAGCCCGGTGTGGAGCGGACCCCGCCGGGCAGCTAACGATCAGGGTTTAACACTGGCAGCGGCTGCGCGTGGGGCCGGAGAAGTCGTGCACGCAACCATCAAAGGGAGGGCACGCAACCTGCCTGAGTCGCCTAACGCTGCTCAAATAGGATTGCTGCCGGTGATGGACAGATCCTTATTTGTAAGTATTTAATGTTTCTTAGGAAGCACTTCTAAAAGAAATTGGTATGTAATGACAGCACTCACTGGAAAACAGGCCGATTATAAAATGCACTAACTTATCTGGTATTCATTTGAAAAGTAAATGGATGCAAGTAAAGGTGAGAGTTCACTACCAATTCAAATATTTTGCTTTAACAGGCTCTAGCACTCCTACTTTAATTCAAGCAGAAGCACAAGTATGAATAATCAAACTGGATGATGCTCATCAAAACCTTTGTGCCTTGCACCATTTCAAATGGTCATTGAAGCTTAATGGCAAAAAATTTACATTATTCCTTTAATTTGTATTCTGTTCCTTCCTTCTGAGTGATGTGATTGTGATTTTCTGTTGCCGGCTGTATTATTTTGATGCAAATGTTATGTGCTGCTACAGTCCAATTTCCTGCTTTACCCCTCCCTTTTCTTCCCCCAGTAAAGAAACAACAGCTAAAATAGTTAAAAACTGGGGAGGGATTTTGAAATAGTTCCTTAACTACTGCTCCTAATTAAAGCAAACAATGCAGGGTCTTGAAGCACGCTGAAAGCTGAAAATTAATTATTAGCTGAAGGGGGAGGGAAGTGGCTCTGCTCCCCGGACCTTCAAAAAAAAAAAAAAAAAGGAGAGAAAAAAGTGAGGGATCCCAATTCTGCCTACAAAAGAATTAGAAAAGAAAATTTGTAATTCAGTTAAAAACTCCTTTTGCTGGAACATAATCACCTAGGGATGAATGCTTTATTGAGAGGCATGGGGCTGCAAACCAAAGCCTTGCAAACAGGAGGCCCCCGGGGTGCTCACGGCACGTAATATATGCACCGACTAATTTATTGTGCTGTGACTAATTTCCATTCCTTGTGCTTAGAGTTGCCTTGCTAATTACAGGGATGTTTTCTTAACTCGGGTAATTGCGCTGCCCGCGCGCTGCCCCCCACGCGCGCCCCACGCCGGCTTTGATGCGCCCCCACGGGGCGGCTGCGGCGGGGCGCCGCCCTAATTAGATTGGCTGCCTTAATGAAGGGAGATGTGGGGTGCCGGGGAGGGGTGGCAGTGCCGAGCCCCCCTGCTAACACAGGCACGCGTGGGGCTTGCGCATCCCGAGCCCGCCCAGACGCGCGGACGAAGCCAGCCCCGAGCCGGGCTGCCCCGGGCTTGCGAGGATGCCACCAAAGCCAGAGGAGCCCCGTATCCCAAACACCAACACCCACGCACCCGTCCCATCTACGCACCCGTCCCATCCATGAACCCGTCCCATCCATGCACCCGCCCTATCCACACACCCATCCCCACCAACTTCATCCCCACCAGAGTGACTGCACAGGGCAGGGCTCCTACCGGGAGCATCCCTAAAAATAAAGACTGGAGGGAACCACCCTGAGCATTCGTGTGACCGCGCTGCTTGCCACGTGTGAAGCCTATCTCCGAATCTGCTGCCTTGGGCTGCCTTAATTTTATGTGTGGAAGTCACCCATGCATTTAAAATTATTAGACAGATAATCACTTCCTTGAAATAATTTCAGCACTCATCTATAATAAAAAAGATTTCTTTCAAAGGACCCTTGGTTAAATGGGCTCAGTGCTACTTTCTGTATCACGCAGGTCAATTTGATTCTGCTCTATACTCTCTATACAGCTAAACAATTGCTTTTCACAAACTGAAGAGCAGAGTGAAAGCAGCCTGTAATATCCATCCAGGGGTGGCCTTGAACACTTTCGTTAATAAAAGCTTGACATCTGAAATTCTACTTCTTTATTCCTCCCTTATCAAAGAGTTGGTCAAGATTTCAGAAAATTAATGTCACATTAATAAATACTAATAACCCAACAGTGAACGCCAGTAGGAAGATGACGAAGAAAAGCCCCCGGCATGCCGGGTGCAGCATCCCCTCGCCCGGCTCCGGGGGCACCGTACCTCGGCACCGAGGATGGGCCAAGGGCTGAGGGAGCCTCGCGCAGAGGGCGGCGATGGAGGCTGCAAGAGAAGCACCGCTTCCAGGCAGGACTCCCACGTCTCTGCAGGATCGGGCCACATCCACGTCACCCACGTCCCATGCAACCTTGCCAGAGAGATGCCAGGGAGAGACGGTCTGGGAGGCAGCCCCGGCGGCGTGGAGAGCCCCCCAGTTTTACCCGACCAATGGAATTCCAGCTGTGGGCTCTGACAGACTCTGTGCTTCTCCAAGATGACTAAAGCCTCATTTAGTCTGGAGTTGCACTCCTCTGTGAATTTGGGACCTCCAACAGCTTGAAGAAACGTAGGTGTTTTCCTTTTACATTAAAATAAACAAATGAGGCATTTCAGCTCATATTTAATGGCTAGCATGAGACCTGGTTTCAGAGACCACTGACATCAGAGATGCAGACACTTGAGAAGGGAAGAAATTGAGTTTCTCTACCACGAAACTAATTGAAGTCAATGCACAGGTAGGAATCACGCACATGACACCCCGCACCTTGTGGGACTCCCTCCATCACTGCCCAGCCCGCCTCTGGCACACATCTCCCCACCACCGCCCTGGCAGCAGATCAGTTCTCTTCCCCATTTATTACCCCAACACCTGAGCAGACTGGCAAGCCTAACCATGTCTTCTAACAGGTTTTGCTGCTTGGCTTTTTAAGTTGGATAGACTTCAAGCTCCCTGCAGCCTGGTGTGTGAACACAGAGATTCACAAGTGCATTCTGCATACACTGGGCTGGATAGAAAGGTTTTTTTCTACCTGGGCACGTTCTCCAGTCTTTGTGATGCATGACAAATCACAGTCCGAGGAGGGTGAAGCTGCTCTGAGCTTGAATTTTTAAAGAAAAAGATGACACTCCAGGTGATGGCCCACTCGTGGCTCGCCTGGCTGCTCCTGTGGTGCCCTGAGCCAGCACCCCTGCTCTCCCCGCTCCAGCCCCGGCCGCGGTGCTGCTCATCTGCCCTTTGGGCTGGTAAATAAAGAAAAGTCAAAATCAGCACAGCTCCTACCCGGCAATACAGTAGAAACCCTCTTCAAGAGCTTGGAGGTTTTTCTGAAGGCAAATTCAGCAGCCAGCCCCAGCCCTGCCCTCCAGTACCAGCGACCTAACCACAGGTACCCAACGCGGCGTACCGATCCTACACGCAAGCGACCCGCCGCGGCCAAGTGTCGCCAGCACGCACTGGGCTTTGCCCCACCAGGCGAGGGGGTCCCTCGCTCCACTGTCACATTGCGCTTTACCCAGCCTCGGGGTGCTGCGAGGTGCCTGTAGTTGCGTGTGTGCAGCGTGTGGAGCACACGCACCCCGGTGTGCCGCTGCTGGGGACCAGGTGGGAGTGCGAGATGCTCACGCGTATAAAGCATCTTCTCAGGCTCATACTTTGCCGTGGAAAAGGAAATAAAAAGAGTCTCCCCCCACGAAGCTGCCTTCAGTGTCTCCTTTCTAATAACTTGGCATATTCACTTAATACAGCCCAGCTCCTTCCAAGTCGTTAGCGGCGGCAGGAGACACAGCCTGAACATTGACCTGGTTTGCTTGCCAAGACAGAGCAAAGAGAAACCTTCACATAATCATTTCCAAACATTAAAATGGCTCCATTGTCATTATAGCTGAGAGATTGAATTCGCCTCATCAAAGCGGCGTATGACAGGTGACTCAATAGGATGGTGCCAAGCGCGGAGGCAAGGAGATTAGCAGGGCACTGATATCATTATTTCCGCCTATCACAGATTCGGCAGGGAGGCAATTGTAATTTCTGGGCTTATTAGTCTGCATTCGGAGGAAAAAACCTAGTGATAAACCTCAGTGTGACAGCCAGGCATTTGTGCAGCAAGTGCTGTCATAGTGACACTTAGAAAATGCCAATGTGGATACATTCTCATAATCCCCCCTAATAGAGGTTAAAGCATGGCACAAAGGCACTCTTATCAATGATCGGGACACTAATAACATTTGCATTTTTAAGTTAAATATAGTAAGTAAAGAGTAAGTCTCCTCTTTGCAGCTTTGGCAATTAACTCGGCCTTGGAAGGATAAAAGCAAAGCAGAAATTCCAGCCGGCCCCTCTCTCCTCCACGGCGGGCGAGGATCCCCCGTGGGCCGGCGTTCCCTGGGCAGCTGCCGGCGGGCGAGGCACCCCGCAGCTCCCCACCTCGGCCTCCCGTGCTTGGGAGCGGGCGACGAGGCTGGGGACTGGACCCGGCAAAGGCGGGGGACAGGCAGCTCACGGGGATCAGCGCCGAGCAGAGATGCTCGCCCGGCGTGGGAGGGCTCCCGGGAGCGGGGGGCAGCTCGCCCCAGGCTCTGCCCTTTCCCCCAAGCTGGGGAGATGATGCGGGTGCTTTCACAGCCTTCTACAAGTGGTTTTGCTTCAGAGGGACAAAACTTTTGTGGGGGGTTTTCCACTCTGCGGTGCACACCGGGCTCGGGTTTTCTGTGATAATTCCCCCCAGACATGACCCCAGCACGCATGCACGCACACGCATGCTCTCTGCAGGAATTGCTTAAGGAAAAAAAAAAATTACAGGTGGTAAACTGTTACTTTTCCACATTTAAATAAGAGACCAATTAAGAAGACTATGTAATTCAATTCTTGAGTGAGTGCCACTGAATTCAATTTGTTTCAGGTCAATGAATATAATGTGAAGTTATTAACAAAAAGGTCAGGGACTGCATATAAAATATACACACATGACACAGGCAGGAGTAATTAGTACACATTTCACATGTTCTGTTGCTCAGACATATGGTGTAGAAAATCTTAACAGGATTAGATGTTAATAAATGTTCCCCTCTCCCTCCCCCCGCACCCTATTTAAATGGGGTTTAGAGCTATTCCCCACGGTGTTCCCGGGATCCACCGGAGGTTAAGGACCTCGCACGCCAGCCCCGCAGCCAGCGCCGGTACTGGGACCCTCGGCCGAGGGAACGCACCCGACTCACCAAACGCAGGGCTCTTTGGGATCTGCCCCGGGCACCACCTCCCAGACGCCAGTCAGGGGTGTCTGCCACACGTGGGGGGTGTCTGCCTGCGGCGGGGACCCGCAGCATCCGCAGGCTGCCAGCTCCAGCTCCACCAATTCCCGCGCAGCCCGCTGTGGCAATATTTTAACATCTGCTCTGCAGCGGAGGGGATGAGCAGCGCCTCGGCTTTAATAACAACAGCTCCTACGACCTGCCTGTTCTTTTGCTTTCTAGAAATGCAAGTTATTCACCTTTACCGCCCTTCCTCTCCCTCACCTCGGCACAGCAGGGGACGAACCCGGGAGGAATGGATGTGGGACTGCGATGGAGCCAGGCTCCTCGGCATGGGCAAATGGCTTGGGGCTGGACTCAAGCCATGTGCCAGCACATGCTGCAGCAGCAACAACGCTCAGGGACCTCATGCTCCGCACCGCACTTGTTCCCCCGCACTGCGGTCAGACGAAGTTACGCCATTTGCGACACCTCACCCGATATCCTCCACGAGAACCCCACACGCGAGATGTCCAAATGCACCATGCAGGCGGGACAGCGGGTGTGGTCCAGGCGAAAGCGGGGACACGGCCACAGCAGCGATGGAGGAGTCGTCCCTTCCACGGGCAGGGGGACAGTCCCTGCGGGAAGAGCTCTCCCTGCTCCTCCCACACCCTCCGGGACCCCGCAGGCGCTCCTGCACCAAGGATCGCTACATTTCCCCATGCAAATTTGCTATGAGTGCATATATAATGTGATATTATTATATAAATAAAAATAACAATTTTAAATTATTATACAAATGCTATGTTTAAGCAGCAGTTGAATTCACAAAAGCCTACAACACATCAAAAAAAATCCAGAGGGATACAAAGCCCTAAATGCCTTTGTGACTCTAAGCCTCAGCATCAAATGCTTAGATCCTCTCACAGGTAAGGGTTCATTTTAATACGGGAAGAAAACAAGGACTTTGGCAAAACTCACCTGCAAGCTATAGGAACAAATCCCAAGATACAAGAACTCTGCTTAGCTTCTGTATCACATAAGCACTTTTTAAAAAAACGCACAAGGACAGAAAATGCTGGAAAAATTCCGATTTGTGCCAGTCTTCGCCCCATCATCCGCAGCGAGGGAGGCATGAGTCTCACTTAGCCACTGGTAAAGAGTCAACATCTCTAATTTGCATGAAAAAAGTGTCCTGGCTCCAACTTGCAGCACCTCCTCTCAGCTGGACTTGACTTAATGTTTTTGCTTGAAAATTTTCAAACAGGAGATAATGTAAAGCTAAGTGCTTAAAGGAATAACTGTGTCATTGGTTTTTTATGCAAACAATAATCCTACCTGCAGAAACCCAGAGATTTTCCAAATAGCCAAAGCCCAGTGAAACTCTGCGAGCAGGCTACATGTAAAGGACACTCTGTAACGAAGCGAGGGTGCTGATGGGTACCCCATCCCACGGCCCCTGGAGGCAGGAGAGTCCCTGTGGCTATGGGTACTGCAGCTGGGTCAGAGAAGCATCCCCTGCGAGTCCAGCGATCCGCCACTTCCCTCCACCCGGTCGTTCCCCTCGGCCCGGCGGCTCCAAGCTCCCGCAGTCGCTTCACTAGAGCCAGATCTCACGGCTCCTGGCAGCGGTGGGGTGCACGGGCGGCACTGGAAGAGACAGTACCGTTTGCCTTGGGAAAACATCACGCGACATCACACATCTCCGAGCATCAATTTCAGTACTCAGTTTTTAAAAGTAAATTTTAGAGGCTAGGTCTGGTTTCAGACTAATTCAGTGAGATGCTGTCCTAAGCCATGGCATGGACGCAAATTTCTTTTCTATCACTCATGATGAAAATAAACATCTTCCTTTGGCATTGTGCACAGACCTGGAGAATTGACATAATTTGGCTGGATACTCCTCTCCTAAGGAAGACATTTATATGGATCACAGATAACAAAAAGTCTTGTTAATAATTTTTCAGATGAATGACCTTGCTGTGTCACATGCCAAGTGCATCCCCTTTCTTCTCCCAGCCCCTGACGCAAGAAGGAAAGCCACAGCTCCCAGGACTAAGTCGTCCCGCGGGAAAGCTGCTGCACAGCAAGTCCCTGTGGGACGGGGAGATGCTCTCAGAGACAGCGGCTCTTCACCACCTTCTCCCTGTTAAGGGACCACCCACGCATCCCTACAAAAGCCTTTCTAAAAGCCTGCTGAGCTGCATCTACGTGTGTACATATTAATAGCAAAAAAACCCCAACAACCCTGGAGTCCTCCTGGACCACATGCACACCCCCACAACACGCGTTAAGAAAAGCCTTCCCCAGCCAACAGCATACTCCCCATGTCAATCAAATACCCCCACGCTATATCATACGTCGGTAAGGCACGTATGTGCCCTCATTTCTCCCCACTGGAAAGATTCCTCCATTAAAGCGAACATTCATCCTAAGTCAGTCAAATACCTATTTTTCTACTTGCAGAGACTTAAGTTCCTATTTTTTCACTGGATGCCAGAAGATTAATCCATGCCTAATTCCAGTATTAGGTCCGGGAAGCAGGATGTATTTGGGACTATGGAAACGTCTTTACATGTGAATCGCTCCAATGCTTTTGGAATTAGCAGCAACAGAAACGTTGCAAAGGACAGGTTAACTGATGCCTGGCAGCTTACCCAGCACTTGCTGTGGGGAGCTAAATCTGATTTATAGAGATGCTCTGGTGTCCATTCAAATCTGCTTGAGATTCTTTACTGGGAAAAGATAATCACGTTAATGAGCCAGATGTGTTTGCTTGCTCCGACATTTTTCTTCACATCTTCTGTTCAGAATGAAATATGCAACCAATTTCCCAAGTTATACTTTATCTCCAGTGTTGCCTGGTGTGTTAAAAGAATTAACTCATTTGTATATATTGACTAATAATTGCCATTTATTACTGAACTTGTTAACATAATCCTTAACTGGAGATATTTGTTTATTTTTCCCATGTATTGCTGTATTTTTTTTGTATAACTGATTGCAGAAAGCACCAGGAAAATGCATGAGCAAGAAACGGAGAGCTTCAATAACGGACATGAAACACGCTACTGTATGGGTACAACCCCCAATATATATGGGTTTAACATTTGTCTGTAAAGAGCGAACTTTAAAGTGAGATTGGCTCCTACAGGTTCAAGGGCGAATTAAATCTGAGATGAGTGTGTAAATTAACATTTCTGTGGTTAGGTATTCAAGACCAGATCAATCAGCAGAGTTCCTTGGATTTGCTCGGAGAAGAGCCAAGTCAGTGCTTACGGCATATTTTGTCCTTAACAAAAAAATGGGAAAGGTGCATCGCTGGTGCTGGAACAGCTGAATTTCACTTCTTCAGCTGCCTCAGCACACCACACACCGCTGCCCACCCTGCAACAGCCCCTCACTTTTTGCCTTGGCTTCCCAGGCGTCTGTTTCTGGACCCTCCTCCCCACAGGGACGTGGAGCTGCACATCAGTACCCAGGAACAGCAGCTGCCTGGCTTCGCCCGGGACTCTCGCCACGTGTTTGCCTCAAGGCACAGCATAACACACACAGGGCAGCTAGGACAGGACAAGGTTTTAATCAGTGCTACCAAAAATGGTTAATTTCTCCCTGCTTCCAAAAATTGCAGCATCGCATATTCACCTGTAAGAACACAAGTAGACAGAGAGGAAAAACCAGCTTGGCAGTTTACTGATTAGACCAGGTGGAGAGGTGGTGAAAAAAAAAAGCAAGCAAATAAAAAAATCTATTTTCCTTTTAACTAAGAAGTGATTCCCCCCCGCCCCGCAAGTGGCCCATTTTCTCTCCCTGTGATTTCCTGCTTTTTAAAAAAAATGAAGCCATTTATATTTAATTTTACTGTTTGGCTAGCACATTGGAAGAAAACAAATAAAAAGAAAGGAAATATCTATGTGAAGCCTTTGGTTTTGATTTTTTTACTCCTCTTCTTTTGTGTTTTCTTTCTCTTTTTTCACTGAAAAACATGACCAGCTTTCCACTAACGTATGACATGACTCCCAAAACCTTCCCGTGATTTGTGTGAACTCAGAATGACGCCCCTGACCGTTTCCAACACCCCTACGTCTCCAGATGGATTTTTAGTGAACGCCACTGGGATTTGCTCAGCATTTCTGCAAACTGCCCTTAAAAAAAACCCCAGCCCTGAGCCGAGCAGCCGCCCGCCAGAGGACAGCGGTGGAAGGAGACCTCCCACGCTTCGGCCACCGCAGCACCGAGCTCCTGCCGCCACCGCCGCCGCTCCTAAGCCCCTTGGGCAGCCCCGCAGGCACGCGCATTGCGGTTGGGGGGGTTCGAGGCCGCGAGCATTCAGCTTCCAGCAGCCGCGGGGTCAGCGCCTCCCAGCTCGGCAGGCTCTTACCACTCCTGTTCCTTGGCATTTTCATTAACTGAAGATTGCGAATGGGTCAGCAGATCTATACACTTTTTGTATTCCCTCTGCTTGGTTTATTTATTTCTTTTTTTTGCAGGATGCTGAATAACTAACCTTTTCTTCAATAGATAGATTTAAAAAAAAATAGGATCCATCACACAGCAGCAGGATAGCCTTGCTCTGTTTTGACCTTTCTGAAATTAATTTCCCAATCTTAGCTTTCAAAATCAGAGATTGAAAAGACCTATTAGATCAGCCAATCCATCTTATCACTAGTACGGCAGCAAGCAGAGACCCCAGCTAAGTGCTCCTCTACACGGGGAAAATATTCTGGAACAAGACGGGGCATGAATTTAAAGTGAAATACCTGTTCCAGAATATTCTGCACATGGACAGGTACTCCGGAATAACTGCAGCTTTTCCTGAGTTTGCTCATTCGACACCTGGACCCAATCACCGTAACGGGGTAATGGGGAATCCCATTTTAGGATAAGAGTACCTACCTCTGGAGCTTTTTTTCTGGGGTAGCTACGGGGAATAATCCACCCTGATCGTTCTCTCCCCCACGCAGAGCTATTGCTCACAGAGCAGTATCCACCCGGGGAGGGGAGGAGTGGAGAGGGAAGGGTGCTAACCCAACTGCCCAGGGGAGAGCTGCCCCCAGCCCCTGAAGGTAAATTCACTCTCCACCTGCAGAAGCAATGATTGACTTAAAAGATTTGGGCCAGAAGGATGAAACTCTAGTCTGCAGCTACTTAAGGAGCCTGCGATGTTAAAACACACCTCTCCCAAATAGCAATTTAGCATCTTTGCCAAGTGGCACAGGTCTTCTCAGAGGATCGGTACTTATCCACACAGCAAATAACTGGCCACTCTGGGGTAAAACCCCAAATCTCAAGGATCTGCACCATGCCTCCCTGGTGCCAGGAGCCTGAGGGCACAGCCAGGTCCAGCTGTCCCAACCAGCCCTCCCACGGTCAGGCTCCCGGTGCTCCATGTCCCTCTCCTCTTACTCTCCTTGTTTTTACTAAATACCTCATCGTGTTATTTTTGTGGTATTGCTCATTCTGCAGTTAGTATTGCTCTGTCCTATCCTGGAGCTCTGGGGGTTGTGTTTTAACGCCAGCACTGCCAGCCCTTGGGGAATACCTTGAGGGTACCCTGAAATGCAGCTCTGATCTGGCAAGGGCAGGGACGATGTCCCACCTGTGAGAGAGCCTGCCAGAACAGGCCTTAAGGGAAAGTAGTAATAGATTACATAGGGGACAATTATGAAATAAAACACCCAAAGGAGATTTCTGGCTGGTTGACTGCCAGAACAGCGAGGTTTTATAATGCTTTTAACCGTATCTAATACAACAATCTAGTAATTTTTTTAAATCCCACAAAAGTCTGCTCCAGCGATACTGTGTGAGCATCACAAGTGAATCACCACGGTACAGAACAGTGTTAAATCCTCATACGTCGCTGCTTTTCATGTGGCAGGTCGGTTGACATTTCACAGGCAGGGGTGCCCATCAGTAGGATCGGGCTGGGAAGGGTGGAATCACGAGATGTCATCGGGGTCAGGCTGGGAAGAATCCCAACCCACCACGCAGCAGCAGTGCGGGGCTGTCACTATTTAAGGATGCTAAGTGTCTCTGGGTGGTGAAAAGGCGGCAGGGTTCGAGAGATGCCTGTACTGGGTACTCACACCAGATGGGGATGACGAAGCCCTTTCCAGCCCACGGCCTGGAGTCCTGTCTCGCTGCCAAAAGGAGGGCAGCAGCCGGCTCAGTCCTCCACAGCCAGCAGGAGACGGGTGCTCGCCGGGAGCCTGAGAGCCCACCTGCCCAGAGGAGATGGGTCACCCTCTGCAGACCTTGGTCTTCATCTCCAGGCTCTGCAAACCCACCGCCCACTCTATATGACACGAATCCTGCCCTTCACTGCCCGACTATACCCGTGAGGCTCGAACATTTAAGACGCAGCATTCCCAGGCAACCTGCCTACCTCGGCTCTTGGCAGCGGCTGGGGATGGTGGACGGCATTGCAGCCGCGGGGGTTTCAGCAGAGCAGAGCAGTGCCAAGGGGTGTCCACTTCTCACAAAGAGCAAAGCGAACTAGGCCAGCGTAGCGTTGTGGTAAACCAGGTCTTCTCAAATCAACCAGATTTACTACTTTGATGATGCTACAAGTGCAGTCAATTAATAAAAAGAAAAAAAATCCCCCCTGCCAGCCCAGCGCAGATTTGTGTGAAGCATTTCACAGCAGCCTTGGGGGAGCGTTTGCGCTATAACGAACCAGTCCATGTGCTGCGCTGATTAAAAAACAGATACCTTGCAGACCTTGAAAAGGGGAGGCAAGTGTTAGCAGGCCAGTACTTTGCGGAGGGTCCCCGGGGACTGGCACGAAGGCTGATGCCAGGGGTGGCTTCACCCAGACTGGAGGGAAATCCTTTGGTGCAGACAGCAGAGGAGACCCCTCCAGCGGTACCACACCGAGCCCAGGTGGGGCATTGCCTCCTCAAAGGGATGCCACGGACACAGGAGTAGGGAGGGGCGCCACCAGCGATGACAATTTATGCTGCTGGTAGTAAACGATACCAATGCCACGACAGGCTTCGGTCTAGGAGAGGGGAGAATGCATTCAAAAGTGTTTGAAAATGAGTTTCTTGCTATCAAATTCGATGGCAACAAGCCTCAGCCTAAACCTGCAGTAAGCGTATTCAACAAAGAAAGTGTAAAATTATATAAATATATATACCAGTTTAAAGCCCTTTTACATTTTCTATCAAGTGTTGTGGTTTGGTCGACAACTGCAAGTCTTTTTCCATTAAAATGCTTCTATTACGCCTCTGCAGTTACTGCCCTTCTCCAACATCATTACATTGTGAGGAGCTGCCACTATATCCATACAATGGGGAGAATCAAGAGCACACAGATAAACTGGAGCTGCAAACTTTGCACACTCAACAAGTCCTCTCCGCAGACAATTAGGGCCAGAAGATAAATATTGACACATTAGACTATTTTCCTCAATTTGTTTTTTTGTTGATCGTCTGAGCGATCTGATGGGGCAAAATTCCACTTTGCCGATATCTTGGATTCTTGGCTAATAGAAACAAATAAAAGTGAAAGCTTCTGTCCACAATGGGGTAAGGAGCATCTATTGTTGGCAGGCACTAATCGGATTAAATTGGCTCCTGGCTCTATTGCTAGGAGGCTAACTCATTCCTAAATTTTTCCCATCTCAAGGGGATGTGTCATTGTTGCCTTTTTTTTTTTTTCTTTTTTTTTTACTATTTAAATCTGACGGATAGAAATAAGGAACGGCTTGAGATGACGGCGGTGCCCGCCGCCCTGCGAACAAAGAGCGGGGCCGGCGGCGGCAGAGACGCAGTGCAGTGTGGTGGTCCGTGCTGGCCAGAGCTCCTTCTCCTGGCTGGAGCCGCTTTGGCATCGCCCCCGCCGCTCCCCTCTGGAAATGGCATTTAAACCCAAACGCTAACACACCCGGACAGGGAAAAACCTCCCGCTTTCCACGCCGGGCTGCGCTCAGGTCGTTTCCCATTAGCATTTTAATACGCACCCCTGGCATCAGCCCGTTAAAAGAAGCAAACACGTTTATGCGAGCGACCAAAAAAGACGGCCTTAAATAATGTCGCCTTTGGAGGGAGGCCCGCGAGCCGCGAGGTACATTTTTGCCCACAGTCTGATAATTTTCAAAGCTATTGGCAACCTGGGAATTTTCCTGCCTTATCACCAGGGCTCAGCTAACTTCACTAACACTAATCAGAGCTGGAATCATTCATTCAAGGATTGCATGATCATGTTTTTCTTTAGCGGTGACAGCTGCCTGAGCCGTATTAGCAATGCAGATGAGTCAGCCTAATAGGTTAATGCAGAACACGCGAAAATTAGGTTTAATCCCCAGTGAAATAATCTAACATTTTCACATTTCTTGATGTTGGGATAGAGACATTGGTGGTGACTCAATTAGGTGTAATGTAGATCAAAGCAAATTTACCTTCTGGCTGAACCTTCCCCATAGTTTAGATAGAAGAATATAAGGGTTCTTTACTAATTGGCCAATGGCTGTGGGGAAAATTACATTAAAAGCACGCGTACCGCAAGAATTGCGTTTCGGATTTGGACCAAGTAATGGCTGGGCTTTGCAAACACCCAGGCACGTCGTTTTGCCAGAAACCAGCGTTTTGTGCATAGCACCTTCCAACTCCCAGCTCTTTTCAATGCAATGCTTAGAAATGAAGACTTTTTTTTTTTTTTACTCTATTCATTTTTAATGTCCCATACTGAAATATCCCCAGTGAGGTTTGAAAGAGCTTGCATTATAAAAGAAGCATAAAAGACAAAAAAAAACCAAAACCCAAACCCACCAGTGTGTGTCTATCTAATGTTTTCATTCTTGGGGAATAACATATCAAACAGCAATCGCTTTCAGTCATAAAGGGAAGGAAACAAAAAATTACATGCCCTCAGTTGCCAAATTATTTTTTGCCTTGACATCTTAATTCTTAATCCTTGTGTGTGGTCAAATCAGTCTACTATAGACAACCAATCAAGCAATTATTCCTAAATTATATTTGCCCAACTCACATTGATTGGTTATTCTTTTCTTATTGGGTAAGCTCATTAATTCTGAGCAGCTTGCTTATTATGCTTTCCACATCATTTTCTTTCTGAGCCTATCTACTCACACCAGCCTGCTGATGTTTCAAGATGCCATACAGAAAAAAAAGGCCGAGTGATCTATTGCATTGTCTCTTCCAGCAATTACAATTCACATTGCTGATTAACTTTGATGTGAAAACTAATGAGATAAGGCAAGTTATCAAGGCGGACCTGATCGTCATCTCATTTATAAAGCATTTGCCATCGGTGAATGACAAAAACTAATGAAGATGTATCTGACAGCAGGCTGAGCCGAGGCAGAATTTCGTTTCTCATCAGCAAGTGCTCTGCTTCGAACTCATCAGTCTATCTGAAACATGTGGAAATTAGCTTAATAATGAAAACACTTCATCCAAATAGACAAATGTTTACATTAAAATAGCTACATGATAAATAGATGTTAAAGATTTTATGCCTTCTTGAGTCTAAACAATGGAGCACAAAATATGTTCTCATATTCACTAAATCATCCCTATAAACCTCCACACGTGCTGCCGTACCTGCAAGTTCCCCGCTTTATGGCTCAAAAATATTTCTGGGCTGCGGTTCATCCTTTTGGAAACGTACGGTTTGGGCTGTAATTAATTAATGCCTGTGCAGTGCTAGCTGGCAGGAAAAAGGCAGAAGGACCTGGCAACGACGGAGTAGGGTAATTGTCCCTGTTCGGTAGGGACCAGCACGAGATTTGGGTGCACGGAGCTCCCAAACGTACATTTTTAACAGTACTCTAAAAGAAGCAAAATACGATGTATGTTGTGCCTCAGGAACAAATTTATGCAATGTATAAAAGGTATCATTTTTTCCCCAGACATAAAAATATAAAGTACCAGATATAATTCGTGTAAATACATCAGCATTTCTTGCCCCAGCCACAGCTGCCAAAAAGTCTCCTGCAGTATCAGTCTAGTTTAGAACTGTTCCTGATAAAAGGGAGGCAGGCAGAGCTGCTCCCATTTTTGGTGTTGTGGCTTCAGTATATTTATTTATGAGAGACTGTTTCATATTTGTTGTGCATTATTTCAAAAGCTTATACTATGTCCAAACGTGTCCCTAATATGTTCTTGTATCTGGAATAAAATATTTATTAACCATCTCAAAAACCTTATTTTTAATAAAGAGAAAGACGTACATATGTAAGGCAGAATGGTGAAGCTCTCACTTTAAAAGTTATTTTTAAAATTCTGCATACTTCAACTAAAATAAACAGTTGGTAAAAGATTCTCTTCTATTATCATGTTCTTTCTCCTGTCTGAGGGAGGGGGAGGAAATCGGCAGCCTGTACCACTGCCTCCTCTAGGAAAAATAAAACAAACAAAACATGTCACTACCGAGGTAAAAGGAATTTTAAAAACTATTTAAAAAATGGTTATCCAAGTGGACCAAAAAAAATTACAGACTTTCCAGAAAAGCTGCAGGAGCTCCTACAAATTACGTACACCGACAGCTCCGTGCACGCACATGAAAGAAGCTCAGATCCTGACCACGTTACGAACGTAACACCCGTGCAATAGGAATCGCGACGGTGCCGGAGCTTTCCGAGTCGCCGACGGGTGCAGCCCCCCCGAGCACCCCCCCAGCGCCGCTGCCAGACAATTCCCATCTTACCATTCCGATCATAACGCACTCGCCAACTCTCATTCCTCGTATTTTGAGGACATCTGAGGTCCAAACCCGAGATACCCCGAGCAGATCAGCATTGTGTGTCACAGATTAGCCCGCACAAAGAGCCCGCATCCCGGGAAAGTTAAAAGAAAAGCCTGTTATAAAGCTCTAGCAACAAATTACTACTTCAACTCTGGATTAAATTTAAAAGCTCTTCACAGAGCTGCAGATAAATCCTATATATTAGAAGAAACCATAAAAGTACTTGTTCAAGAGCTAAAGGCACAAGTGGAAAGTTGACCCCAAAGATTTTTTTTAATAGCCTGCTAAGTTTATAAAATTTCTCAAGATGTAGAGAGAGGGTTACGTTACTTCTGTAATACTCAACAGCGCAAAGCTAACACGTGCTGGTTTGGCCGATTAATGACGTTAAGACAAAT
The DNA here is from genome assembly GCF_030867145.1 of Opisthocomus hoazin. NCBI lineage: Eukaryota > Metazoa > Chordata > Aves > Opisthocomiformes > Opisthocomidae > Opisthocomus > Opisthocomus hoazin. The sequence continues at coordinate 53,731,105 of NC_134415.1, forward strand.
CTGTAGCAATCAGTGCAATTCATTAAATGACAGGAACGTTTGCTGTTTGGATTTGTGGGTTTTTTTGTGGGAGGGGGGGTTGGTGTGGGTGGTTTGTTTGGTTTTTTTTTTGCTTTTAGTCAATCCAGCCAATGAAGCAGAATGGTTTCTCTTTCACCACTCATGCACACAGTGGGAAAAACATTGATCCCATCCTTATTTTCCTTTTCACATGGAGCCATATGTACAGGTGCACAACCACATTCCTCCCAACCTGGTGCTCAGCATTTACATGAAAATCCCCAGCAGCTACGCTGAAGGGTGAGGATGGTCTCTAAGTGGTCAGGACGCAGCATTTTCCTTTTGGTTCATAAAAATACATGTGATCTGTTCACGTTTTAGCTTTTCTTTCTGCGCATCCATTATTTTATATTTCTAAAACACAGGGCTCGGACATCGCCGTCGCTTCGCTTGGTTGCTGTATATGTATACATACTTATATCTGCATCGAGGGACATACAGAGAAAGGAATGCTGCTCCTCCCTCCCCCTCCCCGTCCTTTATCCCGGTAGCCTATTTTAATAAATAATTATAGGCAGCTAAAGGATTTGTTCACTCCAAAAGGTCTCCCCTTCACATTTCTCAGAGGTTCAGCTCAAGGAGACACCATGATAATAAGGCTGACTCAGGATCCCTACTTCACAATGTCATTATGAGCTAGCATTTAAAATGGAAAAAATATGTATATTACACCTAAAAGCGTTACAAGGTTACAGTCTCGTCTCCGAGAATATTTAGTGCTGCTGGGAAAGCAGCGCTGTTGCACTGAGCAGGAGGTAAAGGGGAGAAAAAAAAACAAGAGAAAAATCCTTTCTGAAATGCAAGCTTGAAAAAAAATGTTGGGAGCAAGCACGAAGTTCATTTGCATTTCCAATGACTAGGACTAATCCTCCAGTACTATGTTTATATTTTCCTATTACTTTTCCTAATTATCTTCTCTTTTTGCTCATAGCTTTTTCTCCTCTCTCTGTTCCCTGCTGCTCGCCTTTTCCAAACACCCAGCGTGTCCTTGTCTGGCTTGGGGCTGGCTGACCAAGGGCTAACAGTGGCCCATCCGTGCCGGTCCATACAGCCCCTCGAAGCTGAGGGGGCTCGGACGGGTGATCCCCACCGTGCTGCCGCCCTGCAGCCTGCCCGGGCACCCACAGCAGCCCCTCTCAGGGCCTGGCTGCCCCGCCACGGGTGCCTTGCTTCGCCAGAGTCTGCTAAGGAACTGAAGTCGAGGGAGAGCGGAGGATTTTTTGCCAGGTCCCTGGGGCACAGTCCAGGCAGCGGGCCCCATCTTGGAGGGGCTGCAGGGTGTGTGTGGGGTGCCCCCCTGGCAAGGGGCATCCAGGACTTGGGGACCTCCCCGGGATGGGGGAGGCTGCACCTACCCTCCATCACCCCCCGAAAGCCACCGCTGCCCCGGGAGCTGCAGGTGGCACCACCGACTGAGACTGGAAAACAAAATAGAACCAACCGAGCCCCGTCACAAGAGACGCAGCCACCCAACGCGGCTTTTATTGAAAAATTAAGCTTTATCGTCATATTGAGACCTTTCTAAAAACTAATGCAGTTTAATCTTTAAAGCCCTATTCAAAATGGCACTTAGCTAAGAGTTAGACATGAAGCTGGAGCTATATCTTAACGTTAATATACATCCTCTATCTTTGACAAGTAAATTACATTACTAAATGCCTGTTTGAGACCAGCGACTAAACTGCCATTTCAATATTATCCTAAAATTTGTTAATAGCAGCTCTTTCAAATAAATTATTAAGTGATAATGAAAAAAAGTGCCACTTTGAATTTATATATATTTCAGCAGAGAATAATGTTTTATTTAAAATAGTTACAGTGCGCCTTTTGATTTAGAGTTTAAAGTAAATAATATTTGTACATCTAAAACATACTCAAGACAAATGAAAAGCCTCTAGATGCTTTTGTATGAGATGCTGAAGAGCTCTACAAACTTAAAAGCACAACCTCAATTAAGCCCATCTTCATCTGGAAAAAAAATTAGCAACTGAAAGCTGAATATATTAGATAATGCACACTTGCAGAAGAGCATTCTCTTAGCAAAAAATTCTTGATAACCAACCTAAAGCTGGCCTTAGAGTTGCTCAATGCTAATTTTGTTTGAAACTGTTTAACTAACTATGAATAGATATCCATATTCAACAAAGACATAATTAATGGCAACCTTTTCTTCTGCTTAGAAGACATCATAACAAGCAGAAAAGTACAAAAAGATTTTTATAGTAACTAATTTAAGGACAAAGGGTTGACCTCTAGCATTTCATTAAATAAACTGAGCGAATAAAAGAAGAGTGACAGTATTCATCCTTGTTCAATTCAAGCAGCCAATTTCAAAATGCAAATCATAATCTGCAGATGTTGGAGCCTGATATATTTTTTTAAAATATCATTTGTTCAATTTAGGAACATCAGACATCTGAATTTTAAATAAAAATAAAAACCAATTCCCAGCTTCGGTTTTAGGTCTAGCATGACTGCACACGCAGTGCTGCAGAGGTCTGCGGATGAGCCGGGGCTCCCCTCCCTCCCCGGCCGTTTGAAACTTGCTGGGTAAACCATTCATTTTATATATTATTTCCAAAACCTTTTAATGGAGAAGTTCTATTAAGCCGCACATTATTTCTGATTAGCATGGCCAGTAAGTGCTGCTGCATTTACAGCCTGGGTACGGAGGATGAGCAAAGCCACAGTCCGAGCCCACTAAGCTCCTCCATCCTTCCCACCCCACAGAGGTCTGGCCAGACGCGGCCCCTGAGCGGCACATCAGCCCCGGGGTCACCAGAGCCTGAGACCTGGAGGGTGATGGATGCAGCCCCCAAACCGCGACACGATGGGGCTGGTCTGTGCACAGAGAAGAGCATCCTTGCTCTGGTCCTCAAAGGCAGCCCCTGCCGGGGCAGAGATGTGGTGGTGCACTCTCACCAGCGCACACGTGGGGAAATTTTGTTTGTTTGTTTATTTTGGCCATTTAAACACACAGACCAGCAGGATGAGTTTCTGGCTTCACTGAACTTCAGCATAGGCTACAGTGGACCAACACAGAAGTCTCCTTGGCGAGTAATTTCCTTCCTTCGTTAAGAAAGGGAAAATATCCCAGGTACCCATCACATGGACCTTATTTACCGCTAAGTTACAATGAAGAACAACATCTGTAGAAGCACGTATGTTAATTAAATTGCTGTTGATTAGAACTCATCAGTGATTCACGGTACACAGAGCAGAACTGAAATACATGGTCAGGAGCATTGCTTGGGGGAAGAGAGCAGAACTGTGCCGTGGCTGGCCGTCAGTGCTGTCTCGTCCCACGTAGAGCAGAGTAATTTCTGATATTCAAATCACAGTTTTCTTGCGACACCCTTCAAAAGTCGCCGTTCAGGAGCGGCTGGCCCGCCCCGGCCCTGCCGGCGGCGCTGGGCACGGGGAGCGAGGAAGGGCCGGGGTCTTGCCAAGCGCCTGCAACCCTCCTACACAAACAGACCCTGCAGCTGTCGCGGGGCGAAATAAATGACTTCCGGAGGGTACGGAGAATAAATGAATTCATTCATGCAAAAGTGAAGGGGACATTGTTTTCCTCCTTGGAAAAAAAAAAAAAATCCCCAACAACCTATATATTAAGGTATCAATGAACAACAAATTCATTCTGTTATGACACAGGAAATCCAAAACAGAATAGGCTGCAAAGCAAACTCGATTTATCTTTGCCACACATGCAAAAAAAAATTTCTCTTGTTAGCTGTTCTGATTAGAGCGTTCTTTGACTGGCGGTTTTGGCTCACATGCCTCTTGACTAGCGCTTAGAATTCAAGCCACACATGGAGAATTTTTTGCCGGTGCTTTAGCGGTTGATGCTAACTTCTTAGATTAAGACTGTTTCCTTAGGTTTATCCTCTTCAGTGACAATGTGTGTACAATACGCCTTTAGAGCATATTTAAAATCAGGCTGCAGATGCACATAATCTCTGTCTTCCTGCATTACAAACAGGAGACATGGAGGTTTTTTTTTTTACAGGGGAGAGGAATTACTCATTCAAAGAAAAACCGAGTCTTTCGTTTTAATTTTGGCAACCTTCATTTTTAAATTTAAAAAAACAGACAAAATGGAAACTGGAAACGCAGACTCAAACCAGACTCTATTTCTCAAAACAAGGTAGTCACCAAGGGCAAGCAAAAGACCAAGCCACCTCCACCAGCCCCTGGAAGCCTCCATCCCCTCCCCAGCTCCACCATCTCTGCCAGCTCCTGCCACCAGCCCTGAGCCCACCCAGGGACAAACCCCGAGCACATCCCCGGACCTCGGGAAGGACAGAGGTGCGGCGGGTGCTTCTGGCGCAGCATCTCCTGCTTCCACGAACCTGGAACAGACACTGCCCATCCGGTCACAGCAGCACGAGGGGCACAGGAGGGGCCAGCCACAGGAACCGGGCAAGACCTTCACCCAGCTCCTGGTGTTCAACACCCCTGTGGGCTTGGCCCTTGGTACCTGCAGGGTTATAGTCCAGCAGGCAGCTCTCCATCCCACCCTACTGCTTTGCAGAGCTGTTCCCTCCTGCCGCTCCACACAACCCCTCGGCACCTGCTTTTCTGAACCCACTCTGATTTTCTGTTCAACACTATCAACCCAAAGTGTGGCTGATAAACAAAGCCCATACTGCTCTTATTTCTAAAACATTTACGCTTAGCTATTTTTCCTAAGTAACATAAAAAAAAAAAATCTCTTAAAAATGAGTGTAACAGGTCGAGCCTGCTATAGAAATGGAATTTGTACACTTGCACACAGCTGCAAGAAGCACTTGGCTTGCAGGGGAATAATCCAAAATGTTTTAATTAGGGAAAACAACAATAAATAACAGAATACGAGCTCGGATGAGAATGCTTGAAAGTAAAAATAACTCAGAAATATGATACACGTTTGTGCTCAGAGGGGAGATCTCCCTCCAGAAGGGCAGACATGAGCATTTTTTGCCCTGCCCAGCAACGCCGAAAGCAGGCACAAAGCATTCCCTGGTGCCAGCGTGCCCTCCCGAGCGGGCCAGCCCTCCCAAATCAAAGGGGCTCTTTAGGAGAACAAGCCCAGGCCATGCCCGGTGCATTAATGCGGAGCACATCTCCGAACCCATGTGCGGCCGAGCCAGGAGCCCACCCCTTCCGTCAGCTGGTGGCTTCCTAAGTGTCCCAGACAGCTGCACATCTGTCCACGGCGCCCCGCGACGCCTCGTCCTGCCCGGATTTCTTGGGACCGCCGGCTCCAGAGGGGGTCCCTGACAAAGGCAGGATGCGTCCCCGGCTCCGCGCCAGGATGCGGCTGGGCTCGGGGGGCCGGGGCCAGGCAGCGCAGTCCTCCCCGGCCGCTGCTTTAAACCCATGTCACGCTCCCTCGACAACTGCTCCTCTGTGCTTGTTTGAACTGTCCCTCCCAATTAGCGGTAATAAGTGACTCTGTAAAGATGAGCAAACACAGCGCATTCATTAGCCCCGGTGGCCCCCTCCCTCCCCGGCAGCCCCAGGAGATCCCCAGGGCACCGCTCCGCCGGCGCCCAGAGGATGCCGAGCGCATCTCGCCTGGCCTCAACCAGCGCCGGCAAAAGGCAAATTAATGACAAGTCGCTCAGAGTTTGCCTGAAATTATTTTATTCTGCCCATCTACCCAAGAATTGATTACTCTCAGCCTGAAAATATGTTCAAATCAATACGCTAAAGCCAAGAGCAAAAAAGACATGCTCTAGCCCCATTTATTTAATCCACTTTTTTGAGGAACGGCACATAATTTACCGGGTAGGAATTGCTAAGCCTTTCCAGAGCAAGGACTAATGACAAGCTGTGGGAAACCGGCACCTCCATCCATCTCCTGGCCGAGCCACGGGTCCCTGCGCCCGCCGGTCATGACCTTGGTGGTGGTGAAGACCCCTACGGTGCCAGGACATGCCCTCCGGCCATCTCACCGTCCTTGCCAGGCAGACAGGTATGGAGGCGAAGCACATCGCTCAGGGTACCAACCAAGGAAACAATTTCAAACCTCCCATTCAGATCAATATTCTTAAAACCATAAAGAAAAAAAACAACACCACCAAAAAGGACAACTGGCTGCCCAGGTGGCATATCCCAGTTTACTCATATTCATGCTTCTCAGACCCTTTTCTACAAGTAACGTGGCCTGTAGACAAACACTTGCTCCAGGCTGCTAAAGCACAAAATAAATGTCCAAAAACCACCCAGAAACAGCCTTGCGTGCTGTTTTACAGCAGCAAACTCTAGGAAAAAGAACGACCACCCTGCAGCTACTGCATGCAGAGACAGGACAAGTGTCCCATTCCCACTTGAGATAACTCCCGCCAGGCATTCATAAACTGAGGTACCTGGTCAGAAAAGCAGGAGTGCACACCAGCATTAAAATGCTATGAAATGACTGCCCAGGAGAGACCTCTACGACAGGGCCAGCTGTGGAGGCAGACACATCCTTGCAGCTAGCACAAGTATGAATTTGGGGAGGGGACAGGCAGTGTGCAGGCAGGGCTGTTGGCTTTCTCTGCAGACCTGGCACTAGTACAGTAAGCTAAGGCAATTTTGAAATGCTTGTTAAGCGGTGAGCTAAAAACAAGGCTGAATGTATACAACAGGAACACTGAAATGACCTGAGCAACATTTGTGGGTGGACTCATCATCAGCAGAAAACACATGCATTCCCCAGAGTGCCTGAGTTCAGCTCCCAGAAATAAATGGCACAAAGGACACTTGGCAGGACAACAGTGTGCCACCTTATCATGGGGCTGGGACCCAGGTCTGGGGAAATTTCAACATCACATGCTGCTTCCCATGGAAAATGCTCAAAACCCACCTTGCATATGACACAACGCCCGCTAACTGACCGGTGGAGCAGCGTCTACAACATGCCCCAATTGCAAATCCTCTGCATGCTCCACAGGGTCCTGGATTTTCCAGGGCACTAGACTCTACCCCCCTCAAAAAGCTTCACAGCAGCTGTCATTCTCCTTGAGGGGGGTGGATGGATGGGCTTCTCGGTGGAGACCATCAGTGTCACTCTCGAGCTGTCGGCAGGTGAAGGATGAGGCAGTGCTGCCGGCCCCAGCAGCCCCGCCACAGCTGGGAAAGCAGAGCAGTGACCGAAAGCACTGCCAGCCTACACCCATGGGTTTGTCATTACTTGCCTGAAAAAGAGGTGCAAGAGCAGTACCTGTCACTAATGTGCAGAGGTACAGCAGCACACCTATACGTACACCCATCTGTACGGGCTCATACGTGGCTTCCCATGCTCTGTCACGGGAAGATTCAAGGAAAATACAGTTCAGGTTGCTTTAAAACAAGCATAGTCAAGCCTTCCTACTTGCTACAATCCCTTAAAGCAAACATCTTTACGTAAAACAAAGGAATAAACCAGCAGAGCATTGCAAAATCAAAATCCAGGATTTGCTGGCTTCTCCTGCCAGCTGGTAACTCGGGCAAACCATGCTCCCGCCTGAGCTGCGCTGCTCAGGCTGGGGGCTGCTCCCAGGCGTGCCCGGGCCACAGGGCTGTCCCTGGCCTCACACGGGGCAGCTGTCACAGCCACGACGGCCACAGCAGCATCACGGGCTCGGGCTGCAGAAGCCGTGGGGTGTACGCACAGCCCAGGCCCACAGGCACCCCATGGGCTGCCCTCCCTGGGTGCTCCGCAGAAGCCATCTCCCCCCAGCCTGTGGGCAGCCACAGCAGGGAGAGAAAGTGCCTGTTCTGTCCAGGGCTTCCTGAGAAGTAACGCCTGGCTGCCCTGCACAGCCCCTGAAGGGCATCACCTCCCCAAACCCACGGCAGTGCCAGGCTGGAAGAGAATTACTGTTGGCCCCGTTTCGCAGACGAGACACTCTGACCTGGGGAGATGCCAGGGAAGGAGAAGGAGCCCAAGCAAAAAGCAAAACAAAACGGGGCTTGAAGCAAGACTTGTTGAACCCCAGCCCAGCTCCTCTGAGTCAAAGGAGGAAAAAAAAAAGGCGACTTTCTATTCTGAGAGAGGTTGTCCGTGCTCTGCATTTCTGGCAGTGCAGCGAGGCCAGGCACAGCTCGGCCAGGGATCACGTACGAGGGCCAGCAGAGCCGGGAGCAGGGCTCCTCGCACAGCGGCTGCAGCCCAGCTGATGCACGGCCTTCAGCTGCAGTTGGCTTTACTTAGAGGGGATTTTTCTAGACTAAAAATGCTAGTTCTCTCCCATTCAGAATGGGAACATTCATGAAAACGGATCATTCATGATAAATTTGTGAGTGCCAGGTAGTGGGGGGGGGAAATCAGCCCAGAAAACAACATTGCCTTTATTTTTCATCCCTGCCTGCTGAGCCCCCAGGAGCTCCTCCTGGCAGCATCCTCAGCAAGGGCTCTGGAAGGGCCCAGCCCGAACCCAGCCTTCATCAGCTGCATTTGCACAGCATCGCAGGCACGGGGCAGGGAGGCCAGAGCCATAAAGTGATGAACGGCAGGGCCAGGGTACCGGTTTCTTTACTCATCTCCCTTACATATTAACAGGCACAAATCCCCATATGTGGCAGCAATGTAAACTAGTTTTATTACTCAATAAAATATTTGAAACAAAATAAATGGTTTTGTCAAACACTATATCTCTTCAAATAATAATGCATCGGCTTAAAAAGAAAAACAACCAACATTCATATTCTATTGCAAAGTTTTATTTCCCCTCCCAGAGGAGGGGGAAACAGGCATTTCAATTTTGAATTCAAATACTGTATAAGAATACAGTAACTATAGTTCTCAGAGGGTTTGTGCAAATGCCAGCAAAACAAACCCCAAATCAAATTTATTAGCTGGTGGAGATCTCTAACAATTTTACACAGTGACTGATAAAGCCGTCTGGGAATTCCTTTCAACATTAAGTGATTTAAAGCCCCTACAGAAACTTCATTGTCTGTTACAATATATAAAGAGTTTCTCAGTACCGAGCAATGCTAGAACAGCAGCGATCGGGTTGTTTATTATTGCCAGTGTATGTTTTCTTTAATCTGGAAAGCTTACCAGGAATCCTAGCATCCACAGTCCTGCAGAGAACTATAAAGGGAGGAAGTGAAAATTAATTAAGAACCACAGTCTGTGTTTTAAAGGAACTATCTGTATTTTGATTGCAAGGTTGAGATGCTCACTTCTGCTGTAAGTGTGCTTGCAGAAAATGATGCATATCTTATTCCCCCATTAGGATCAGCCATTAAACGCCCACAATCTGCTCCGCACAGGGCACATGTGCACCAAGGAGGACTGTCAGCCCTGCAGTTTTTGGACACAGCCAACTTCCACCAAAATAAATGGGTGCCAGAATTAGGCCGATTTTGTGCTGCTGCGGTGCCAAGCTGCTTTCTCAGGGAAAGCAACCGCGAACGTAGCTCACCTCCTGCTCCAGGATGAGAAATACCCTTCCTGAGGATGAGTGGCGGGAGCACGGTGAAGGCAGAGCCAGTGCCTCCAGCATCCCGCACTTGGGCAGGGGAGCAGTCGCACCGACACCCCCCTGCCCAGGCCAGCTCCTTCACAGCCATTTTTAAAAGCAAAACCAGAAACGCACAACTCTCTAATTGCCAGATTTTTATCACGCACATTCGTAACTGTCATTTGCATTTTAGTTGTTAAAATATTGCGGGGGGGGGGGGGGGGGGGGGGGGTTACTCAATCATCACAGCCTACAAAATCCTAAGTGAAAGAATATTTTTTGATTGTCTCTGTCTATCTAAACATTTCACAAACCCAAACAGACAGTTCTTCATTTCAATTAGGGGAATGCTGATCATTAGCTAACTAATAAGGACCAATTTTCTGTCACAACTATTTCCTAATTAAATTCAAAACAGAGATTTCTTACCCAGATGGTCAGTGATGCTACAGATTTGTTTAAATTTGGTATCACAGTAACAAACTACTAATTAGGGTTTGTAAATACACCAATTCCCTTATGACTTGGTTGTTAGTAATGCATACAACCGGTTTATTAAAGCACTAATTGTGTCTGGCTTTACTTGGGCCTAACACATAATCCACTTATCACATACTGGTACCAACTCATTTTGAAGGGATTATGAACGAAATCATAAATGAGGTCTCGCATCCAGTTCCTTGGTATTGTTAATAAAGGTTTGGTGTCATATTTAGATGATTTTCTGCCTCTGATGGAAAGTGGCCCCGCAGTGATGTTCGTCCTCCGTTCTCCAAAGTGTATTTAATGAAAAAAAAGTTCCGGATACCACTCCAGTGCCCAAAAAAGGGGTTTCTGCCCCAGCTCTGACAGTCAGCAAATCATCACATCAGCCAAGCTCCTCAAAAGGAGCCCCAGTGTTTCCCAGAGAAAGCAACGAAACAACATCTAATCCCCGTTTATTTCCTAGTGAAGTCAAGTTTAGCACCTCCACGGGTCTGGGTCTTCCCCAGGGGGCTCGCAAGACCCCCAGCTCTCTGCCTGAAGACCAGCCAGAGACCTTTACGAGTGTAAGCCTTAATCAGCTTCTTGCCAAGGGATGGAAGAGATCTCCTGGTGCCACCAAACCCCACCTGCCATGTGAGCTGGATTTCCTCTCGCCCTTGCAGAGGGACAGCCCCCCCCAAAAGGCACCCTGCCTTTGATTTCACAGGAACATTCATTACGAAGAACATGAATTGGCAATACACCACTGCTGGACCGTGTGGACTGAACGCCCCTCAGCCGCCTTGGCTTTATCGAGTGCACGTAAAGTAGGAAATAAATGATAGATAACTGCGAATTGCAAGGTTATGTAAACATGGAGGGGGTTTTGGAAGAATCCTATTAAACCATAAAAGAAAAGCATGGATGGTTTATCACATCACCAAGACCCAAGAATGCATTAATAAATAGAATAATAGATAATGAACCATGGAGTACAAGGCTAAACTATCAGCTATTGTGAAGATCCTGTGACAGTATAAACAATGAAGGGGAAGAAAAAGCTTTGTTGGTCTGTCACCAGAACCTTGTAGTGTATCTTTTATAGCCTATTCTTAATGAATTCACAGCACCTATCAGTTATTCTCTGCCCAAATCCCTCATTTTCCTCCCTCTTGAATGTAAATTCCCATGCTCCGCTCTTCCTTCACCATGACTTCCCATGTTAAACTTTGGGTTTCTGTGGGTTTCAATAGCCTTTCAGCCACTGCAAAAACACATTTCTGCTTCTGCTTTCATATTTCCAAATGGTTACTAGGAAGTTAACAACAGTGTTTTTTAATGCAAAGTAGGAGTACCTCTCAGCTCTGTTACATCCCTTGCTTCTTCTATAAGAGAAGCATGAATAATCAGACAGGTCTAATTCAGCCCTAAGTAATGATGCCCACAGACACGCCTGCAGGAAAAAAAAAAGGCATCAAAGCTGCTGCTGCTGTTTTCCAACCTTCTGCAAGTAACACTGAGAATTGTTGGAGGAGACCTAAAATTAATTCAAGAGGTAGTACCCTCTTTGTAGACACTACTGAGACTCACTAACACTTTATTTTCATTGCACTGAGATGTTTTTATCATGACATAGGTACCCAGGATACATTTACTGTAGATTACTTTTATTTTTACTACAGCATTGTTAGCTATGGAGGACAAAGGATACAGGGGTGACCACAAGCTCAACTGCAGTAAAAACCCTCGGTCTTGCCTCCACTAGAACCTGAAATACTGATATGATTTCTATGTAAAAAATGCAAAGACTTTTTGCTGCTATGCTGGCAGCTTTGTGGTACGTGGTGCTGTATGAACATCTTTCATGACTACATACAGTCTCACCAAGCGAGGCTGTCAGAGGCAGAAGAGGGTCAATGTTAAAGATGGCGGAACTGGGCACAGCAAGACAAATGCCTGAAAATCCAAAATTATTTACCTGGCAAACCCTACCTGGAGCAAAAGGTCACCCAAGGAGCCTACACTGGACCCAGACTTTGAGGCTCACATTGGTAACTACTAACTCATCACTCTTCACATTTCAAAGAGATGCTGCAAGCAGCCATGAAGAACCAGACAGCTGTTGTTTTGCTCCTTACACTAAAAAAAGTGAATTACACAGGCTTGAAAAAAATCCAAGGAGCAATCAGTAATGTGGATTTGTGTCTTTTTTACTATTTGCACATGAGCTCATAGCACCATTTGATGCCTGTCCCAAGCACATCCTTACGTGCTCACAGGGTCTCCTGCAGAATGGCTGCACTAGCGGGTCACTGTCCCCAGGGTCGGGATGGGTGACCATCTCGCCTCTCCTTTGCTGGCTGCCAGAGGCAAGGTGCAGGCAGGGAGGTGGCTGCCCTTGCTCTCAGGCTGGAGCTCCTGGAGGGGCCTTTCTCCTGACCATGGAGGAGGCAGAGAGCAGGCAGCTGTTCTGCTGGAAACGCACTTCACACCAGTGAGGAGTACAGCCATGTGCTCAACAGGCTATGGAAATAAGTGGAAGTCAAATAAGTTTGCCACTCTTTGTCCCCTCTTTCAATATCTAGCTTTGATCAAAATCCTTGGCTACTCAAGTGGTTGTTGACTTAATGTAGTAATGAGACATAGCCTTAAGTGAGGCTATTTCCGTGCCCATTCAGGCTCTCTGAGAGCAAGAGATGCAGGAGGGAAAACCTCTCCTGGTCTCCGTGAGCTGGAGACAGCTCAGCAGAGCCTGGAGCAAAGGCCTGGCTCCAACTACCATGAGATGCAACAGGAGGATCTATGTGGTCACAGCGACATGAGATGCACTTCACTCATCTGTCTGTGATACTATCTTATCAGAACAGCACTTGGTAACATCAAAAAAATCAGCTAAAAACACCTCCTCAGAAAGCTGTACTACCATGCTGTTCATCCCCAGAGCACCTCCAGAGATGGCCAAGGAAGAACCCATTTAGAAACCAAACCAGTTCCTTCCAGATCTCAAACACGCGATGACACACCATCCCTTAGGGGAGCAACGTACTGCAGGATTTGGGCACTGAGGGTGCCTGTCAGGGGTGGTGGCTTCTCAAAGCAGGTACAGCCTGGAAGTCATGCAACACTAGCCTCTCGCCAGTGAAAGCCAGTATGTCCAGTTTCAGAGAGGAGCTGAGGGTTAAGCCCCATACATGCATTGATGAGGCATCCTATACACCATTGAGGTACCACTGTGCAAGGACCAGCTTCAGTTTTGGCTGTAGTGCTCTGGACAATGCACAGAAATGGCCTTTTCAGTGGGCACCTACAGGTGTTTGTTGGCACAGAGATGACAACCCTGCAGCTTTGTCTCCTGCAGGTGAAGGGTACATGTGCTCTGGGCCATGGGAGCAGTGCCTGGCCAGTGATACAGCCCCTCACACGCTGCCCCAGAAGAATTCCATAGCAATGTTTTTAGATCTAGTTTTGAAATTCAAACTCATTTTCTCCTTCCATGTACACAGCTGGGAAAAGGAAGCAGAAAGCAGAAGGCATAGGTGAGGTTTCTCCAGGGAGGCACTTAACCAGCCAGCTTTATCGAAAGGAAAGCTATTGCGGTTCCTTTGGAGCGCTGTGATAGCAAGCGAGCTCTAGTTTTGTGCTGACACTGGGAAACAAACAAAGTTTATTCTGGAAGGGACAGCATACTCCAGCCTATGTAAGGGCATTTACCAGTGTCACTGCAAGGGACGTGCCTCCTGCTCTGGGAGGTGACCCCTGGCATGGCTCTGCATGCCACATCTGTCTCACTCTCATCCCTTGCAAGGCAACGCACCCTAAGCACCAGCCCACCTCCAGCTGGGGTCTGGACACCAGACACCATTGCTTCCTCCTCCAGACCACCAGTGAAGAGGGTGGCATCATCCCAAGGAGATGGTCAGGCTTTCTACTTGTTTACACCTCAAACCCGTAAAACAGAGAGAAGTAGAAAAGTGAGGTGGGAAGGAGGGAAGAGTCCAGGAGCTTTGATAAAAACATCAAGCCCTGAGAAAAGTAAAAATTCTCAAACTGACATGGAGCAGCTCAGCCAATTAGGTTTTTAATTCCCCTTGTTATGCACAGTCAGTCAATAAATTCTGCACCAAGCAGCTGCTCTAATTCTTAAGCCCATTAAGCCCTACATCTGATAGGCAGGAGGGAGGGGCTGCCGGGGGGCACATACGGCACTCCTTGAGATATGAAACATTTCCTCTTGTGCATCTGGGTCACCCCCACCCAGCCCCACTCCTAACGGGTATTTTATGAAGCCGACAAATAAGAATTTATATAAGTATACATGCCAGAGACACACACAACACATATGGAGAGAATAAATAGGTAACTGAATCAGATGCACTGGGGTTTTTTGTTGGCACTGTCACAAAGCGGGAGAGCAGAGCCAGAGGGCTCGGGGGTGTCCCCTAAGCTGGGGGACTCCTGTGCCGCTGATGCCCTCAGCCCTGACCCGACCACATTGTGAGCTGCAGAGATCAGCATCCACACCAGCCTCCTGCCATCGGTGCCAAAACAGACCTTTTCAGTGTACAACTTACCTGATCTGGTCGGGTCATCTATTTTGTGGCTGAGCTGAACCATGCCCCAGAAGAACTCGTTTCCATCCTTTCACAATGAAGGGCAGTGGAGGTAATCCATCACCCACAACCATGTCATGAGAGATGTCTGTTTAGACAAGTCCTACCCCACATGTCCCATGCCATCCCCACTCTGCCCACCACCGCCTCCCACGGTCAGAAGCCGTCTCAGAGGTGGGCTATCACAACAATGCTGCCCAGCACGAGCAGGTGTCTCACCTCAGAGCTGAAAGGCAGATGGAGAAACCATCTGCAGACCCTCTTTGTGAGCCTTGCTGGTGTGTATGACTCAGAGATCCTGCCTCCACTGCTACCAGAGGGCAGAAGGACATGGCCATACCCATTTTCAGCTCCTTCCCATGCTTCAGCCCATGCCTCAGTGAAGCCGTTATTCAGCCTGGGCTGCAGATGAGGCTTTCGCATCTCCATAGCAACACACAGCTTTTTGGGGACAGGACAGTTAACCTGCCCTCTTGCTCTTCAGCCCACCTCCATTGAGGTGAAGCCACCATCCCTCCTCAGCAACTCAGAAGTTTCATCCTCACCTCCCCAACAAACCTGCACAAGAGTCAACCACCATCTGGCACACTAGAGGAATATTCCCAAAGGGCTAGTAGTGCCTTTAGAGCCATAGAAAAAAAACCCCACAAGACCTATCCAACCAGCACCAATAAAGTATAGGAGACTGCTTGGAAAGTCGGTAAGATGAAGCACAGCAATGGGGCAACAGGATTTTGGTGTCTCAAGTGGAGGAAAAGGATGACTAAGAGCTAGACAGGCAGCCAAGAGCGAAGAAAAACAGGATCAGAGATGAAGGGAGGAAAAAAATCATGAAGCAGTAAGGCAAGCCTAAAGAGGCCTGGATCTGATGCAGTAAAGGTCCAGAAGCTACAACAGCAATTCCCAGAGTGAAGGGGCAGATGGCTTTAGCAGTGGTATCTGACTGACTGCAGAGATGAAAGGCAAGAGAGAAAAAGGAAATATATTGGGAGTGGAAAAGCATCCGGCAGCCAAGGCAATTTTGCTTGTTAATTGCCAACTAGCTAACACATTAATTACAAAGTTACTGTATGGTCAAGAAAAAAATTAGCAGCAGAACAATTTGTATTTCTTCTGAAATGCACTCCTTGCTGAACAGACCTTGCTTTTGAAACGGCTGCTTCTGCTGCCATTAACATTCAGCACTTGAAGCACCCAAAGTCTTCGTCGTCATCATAAAATGCAAATGAATATGACAGCGGCTGCATCCAAGCGAACCTGACGAGCAGCTTGAGCTGTGGACTTCCCCTCTTCCATGCCATCAAAAGTTGTCAATGTAAAAACATCTTTTTACGAACACGGGGCTGCTGTGCCAGCCCCATTATCCCTCGCCCACTCTTGGCTACCGAAACCTGACCACAGCCGCTCAGACAGCCTGGCAGGGTTTTGACTAATGATGATGGATTTTGTTACACAGCAAGAAACACACTTGCTAAATCATTTGCTAACTACTTATGACCCAGACCCTTGAAGACATTTTCACCCTCAGCACCCATTGATAGGAATGGAGATCTAAATATTTTTGGAGTTCTGAGCTGGCTTCTGGGATTAAAAGAAAAGGTCCTACTTTTAGCTGTTGAGCCCTTACTAATCTCAGATTAGTTCGAAAGATTAAGTGGGACACGTGCATCTAGCCAAAATCAATTCTTTATTCATCTCTTAGATAAAAATATGAAAATAAGCTACCCCCTGTAAACTGTATACACACGGCACAGCAGGAAAACAACAGTCCTCCTGCATCGGTCTTCCTTCCCTATCAGCACGAAAAGGCACTAGAGGAGTAAGCAGCAACAAGCCCTTAAGCTTTAGTCAAGGCAAGGAGCACAAATGAAAGTTTGCTTGACTTCTGTGAAAATACAGGCTGCAAAGAGGCTGTTACTATAATCCTATCCAGCCTAAAAATGTAATTTCCTCACTTGGAAGGCTGGTTGGAGCTGCAATTCATGTTTCAGCCCCCAGCCAAAGCCCGATCTCGTGCCAAAGGCAGTTTCTAGACTGGAAGTCAAACACAGGTTTTATTGTCGGGAATCAAATGGAGCCATCGGCATGTGCTGAAAGTTGTGGCAATCAAAGCCTTCCTGTGGCGCCGCACTATCTCACACCCGCCACACAGCTCCTGAAAGGCAGAAACACAACGTTGGTTTGAATCAAAACACCAAGTCAGGGGCCTGGAAGCCTGGCCAACCACAATGAAGCCCCCGGACTTCCTCCATGCTGCACTGCAGATCCAGCGCAGCCCTCTCCGGCCCTCCAAACCTGCTAACAGCTGAAGGATAGACATGGCAAAACTTCAGCCTGTTGGAAAACTGCTATCAGTAGTGCCCTCCATTTATCTCAAATGAAAGAATACTTCACTTTTCCCTGAACTTTCCAGCAGTTCGGAGTCTGTTGGCGTACTTCGTTTTTAGTTATAAATCTAGTTCTTGCAGCTGCCTTCTTAAAACTTGAGGTGGTTTTAGGAAGGCTGAAAAAAAACGATTTTGTTTTTTTGACTGCTTAAGAACAAGACTCAGAAACGGACCTCTGAACTTCTGCTTTGCTTTCTACCCAGAGGAAGGTGATTTATGACAGGCACCTCAGAAAGCTGCCAGGCAGAGTGGGAGCAGTGGTGGACCCCCATCCCAGCAAACCAGCAGTTTAACGTAAAGGCAGCAAAACACCCCACTGAAGAATCAATGCTGTAACAGGGCTCCTGGCCTCTCTCCACATGTAAGGCTCTTTCACACCAAGAGATTTACATGTTGGAGCTTTGACCTACCTTTCCCCTCCTGCACGATTAGCATAGTCACTGTATGATGGAAAGGATTCTAACAACTCTTAGATGTTGATGAGACCCTCCTTACTTTGGAGGTACCTCCTTTCCCTGAGCTTTGGAGAGGGGGCTATAAGGGTTACCCTCTGCTGCAGGGAAAGGCAAAGGAGGGTGCTGCTGCAGGCTGGGGGACTCTAAGGGTCTCCAGTGGCCTGAGCAGCCCCCTCTTGACCTCCACACTGGCACAGCTGTAGGGGAGGTGATTTCAAGTGGCTGTGAGCAATACCAGCACATTTTGCAGGCAGCAGTTTGGGAATGACAGCAAAACAATCTCAGATTCATTCCAGATGCAACACTGATGTTACTGGAAGGCATCTGGCCTTAAAGTTTTATTCGTTCTTCAGGAAGGGGGGATTGCTATAGGGACACACAGAAATTGCCTGACAGGACAAGCAGAGTTTTAAGTCTTCACCACTGAACATCTGCATGTGCTAAAAGGGACCATGTAAATTTGCACCAATCCTGTTTCCTTGGGAAATCAAGATTTCTTGATGATCGCCACCAGTGCGGAGGCATCAAGTCTACATCAGCAGCCAGCTGCAGGAAAGCCACTCTCCAAGCCACTCCATGCAGTTAATGAGATTCGCCGTAATTAGCTCTGTAAGAGATGTGAAACTAATAAATGGAACTAGCCACTGAATCAGTACATAGTTATTTTTATGCTTTCCTCCTTTTGTTCTCATATTGCTGGAGCAAGCATCAATTTTATGCTTGAAATGAAATTACATACATCTGCCTTGGGAAAGTGTGGGGCTGCGAGCAAGCAGACCGACAGCTCGCAGAGGGCAAAGGTGTTCAGAGGTGGGTTATGCAGCCTGCAGGGTCTACACGTGAGGAATGTCCAAGCCTTGGACACACACTTAGAGAACCCAGAAAGCCTCAGAAAAGAGCTCCAAAGTGCCTTATAATATTTTGCACTTGGCTGGTAAATTTACTGCCTGAATGTGTTAAAGAATGAATCCATCTTATGAATTACAGATGCGGTAATTATGGGGGATGGGAGCCAACCCGTCATGCACACGGAACAGGCAGCCCCTAGAGCTCCTTGGTCAAGGCAGGCATGCACCAGCCTCTCGGAGCCGATGTCTGGCTGGAGACAGGGATGCTACAGAAATCTCTTCGGGTGAGCGTGTGAACCTGGGGAGCTCCCACAGTCGAGGGGGAGCAGCTGCCTGGGCAGCGTTGAGCTCCAGGGCTTTCCACGGGGATCAAGCACACACAAGAGGATGGCATCCAGCCTCTGCTCCAACAGGTACCATGCCCACACTATGCAGACAGATCTCAAGTTGTGTCAGGGGAGGTTTAGATTGGACATTAGGTAAAATTTCTTTACTGAAAGAGTGGTCAGGCATTGGATCAGGCTGCCCAGGGCAGTGGTGGAGTCCCCATCCCTGAAGGGGTTCAAAAACCGAGTAGACGTGGAACTTTGGGACATGGTTTAGCAGGCGTGGTGGTGATGGGGTGATGGTTGGACTTCATGATCTTAGAGGTCTTTTCCAACCTTGATGATTCTATGATCTTTGCATATGTATTGCAACTCCCATAAACAGCGTAAGTTCACTAATAATGGTACAGATCAGCAGTTGCTGCTCCAAGTACATTAATTAGAAACGGCATTACTGCAGTCAGATTAGTTGCCATCCCACCACCTTGTAGATTGAGACAGATTTTGTTATTGACCTTGCCAGGTTTGCCTGCTCATTTTTAAAACTCCACTAGAAACACACTCTAGCAAGTATATACAGAAAGGAGGGTCTGCAGTGTTAAGTACATATTCAGGACTAGTAGAAAATGGTTTTAAAACCTAGCAACTTTGTCAAGACCAATTTATTCAATGTAACTAATAATGTGATTTTAAGAGCTGCCCCTTCTCAGCAGTGATGCTCCCCAGATGTCACTGCCCCTTCAGAAGAGGATGACACACAACTGAGCTGCTGCTCAGCACAGTGCAAGGGTAGGACGTGAGCAAGCCCCAGGAGCCTGGGGAGGTGAAGCCTTTGGAGGTAGTCACCCCAGGGGGACCCGAAACTTTCCAGGGGGCAGATTCTGTTCTTGTGCCTTCCCTTCCCTGGCTGCACATTGCTGCCTCCCCTCCCCACTGCGCCAAGACAAGGTGAAACCCTTGGTGACCAGGGGCAGGTACCATTTCTGTTCTTAAAGAAGTTGCACTCTAAGAGTGAATTACAAAAAAATTAACAAGCCTCCTCCCTTGCATGCTTCCTCCACAAATCAGCTGACAACATGATGCCTCCTGCAGAGATATCTCCATATTGCTGGCCCCAAGAACACGAGACTCGGGGATCAGCCTTTCCGCTCCCAAACCACTGCATCAGCTGAAAGTTAATGACTATATGGGTTGGCTTCTCTCACTTGCCTTCTGGGGTTTGAACTTGAAGCTCTCAATTTCTTCTCAACTGTGAAAATCAGGAATTAAGTGAAAATTTGAATTCAAGGCAAAGACCACTTAATGCTACAAATCTGAAAAATATACCTCAAAAAACTATAGCTGTAGTTACAAGAGTCAATACGCCTATCTTGAATTGCAATACTCACCATTTCACTTGTGGTAGCAACACAGATCTGAGCCCAGAAATATCTCTATCACTTCAGATTATTGAGGTTCAGAATTTATCAGGAAATCACGTTCCTAGTGGTCATTAGCATTAATTATTCTGAAACACCCCACCCCTGAGAAGTAGTGAATAAAGATACTGTGATACACCAAGCAATTCACTGATACAGTATCTGCCTGTCAATTAGCCGTCTGCAGCAGAGAGCATTTTAATTAAATAGAACCAAAACACTCTTTTGAAGTTCTAAGAAAATAGCCAAACAATTGTCGAGGACAGTTCAAATGCATCTGTGCACTCACTGTATAATATTCATGCAGTGTTACACTGTTGTTGATTATGATAAACGAAGCTAGAGATCAAAAGGAACAATAGTCTGTAATCAAGGATATCTGCATAATAGTTTTCCTGAAGGATGTTTGTGCAGGTGAGAAGGGAGTAAAGCATTGTTTCATCAAATGGTAATTTCCCTGTATCTCAAAGAATGAATCCCATTTGCTAGCCAGGGCATAATTCAATTAAAGAGGAGAATCCTATGAGAGTGAATGAAATCTATCTGTTTGACTGGGATACTGCAAATCATACCAAGAAAGAAAATGGCATTTGGTCCTGACATTATGATTTATTTCCTACTTGGTATCTTATAATTCCTACAAGATAAGCCAAGACTAGAAATTATCATGTGTACATGGGGTTGTGTCTGATCCTCTTTATTTTCTCTTCTCAACTGCAGGACTGCATGTTGCAACCTTATCTTTTAAGAGCGCAGTAAAATAAACAGTAATATTTTCAGAGGCAAAGCAACTCTTGCTCTGCACCCAAGGCGAGATCAGCTGGTGTAAGCCCCCCCCAAGGCCACAGAGGAGATTACAGGGCTGCTCAGAGCCATGCCAAGGAGATCCTGCCCCACCCCACCCCACACATCCCACTGCTCGGGGCACCTGGGGAGCTCGGCTAGCTTCACCCTGGACTCCTTATGCCTGTCTGTTCCAGCAGTCCCCCTGGAGACAGCAGCCCTGGGCCAGACCCCAGGCTCCTGAGCTCTGGGCTGAGCAGCGCCTTCCTCTGAGGAAGGTCTACCTCCCTAAGTGTTGGCAGCTCACCAGCAGCACTGCTGGGCTTGGACACCAGCATCCATCAGTACAGCTCTGACCTCGCTCAAAGCTCATGCCTGTTAAAGAGCTGCTCTGAGACAATGGGAGACAAACTCCTCTGCGCTCTTCAGATACCTCGAACATTCAGCCAGGTCCAGCATGGGACCAGAGGGCCCCACCGTTAGGCCCTGACCCCAGGCCGGGCTCTTCCCCCCACCCCACTCCCCAAAATCCACACCCCCCTTTTCCCCATGAGGGTAGAGACACACCAAAGGCGCACTTTGCTCAATGAAGATTGTCTCCCTGTATAGGCAAAAAGTCCCCATGGGAAATCTCAGATGATTTTTATCTCTGAGCTTGCCATCAGCACCAGATGTCCTCAGCAGCAACGACTTAAGGCTCCCATAGCCTTGAGCTCTGCAGATTTTCCTAGTGTTTGAAGCATTCTCTGAAGGCAAAACGCCCATGAGGCAGGCCTGGGCTGCTTTGCTCTGGCCCGTGTGGGAGCTGAGTGTTACCTCTCTGCAGAAGGCTGCATTTGAACCTCAAAAATTCCTATGAGTAACTCAGAACAGTTCGGATTGCTAGGAGCAGTGGAGTGTGAGACTCCAACCCAGTGTCCAAAACTCAAGCAGTGACTGGGACCAGCCCTGTTCCTGCTCTTGGAGTGGACGAGCAGAGAGTTTGCAATTTGGGTTGTCAGCAGAGACACACAGTTCATGAATTCACCAATAACTGGGTATGCCCTACTCATCAACCCTCCTGCTCGTAAACCTATACGGGTAGAAGCCAAACAAACAGAGTGAATGCAGCCAACTTGACTTCCATTAAAAAGTAAGTTCAAGCAAGTATCTGCCAACTCAGAGCGAGGCAAGTTTCCTACAGCCGCAGCAGGACCACTGTGCCCAGCAGCGTAACTGGAGCTCACGGAGTTCTCTGCGGCTGAAGACTAAAGATCAGCAGTAAACTCCAACATAAGCTGCCACTGACTCGAGGCCACCAACAACTGTTGAGGTTCAAAAAGGACACGTTGTCCTCCTAAGACTTTCCAGCACAACACTTGTCTCAGATTGGGCCCGGGTAACATATTAAAGACCTCAAGTAACAACTTTGCACAAGTTATGGCTTTGTGGAGCAGCATGCCCTGTGAGGGCAGTGGGCTGGAGACATGCCCTCAGCCTCGCAGAGACCTGCGCAACAGAAGCAGGAGGCACAGAGGCAGGCGGGGTGCCAGCCACCCCGTCCCAGCGCCCAGCACAGCACCCTGAAACCTGGCGCAGCACTCTGACATGCTGGGGGCTGCACGCAGACAGCACCTCTAGAAACATCTGCAGTAAATACCCCTTCTAAAGATGGAGGAAAAAAAAAGAAAGAGGAGAAAAAAGGAAAAGGCGTACCTCCCAGGCTTCCCTGCCCCTCCTCCAGCACAGCCTGCCAGCCCCAGGGTGCCCAGCACCAGAAAATCCTCAGCAGCTAGGAAATCGCAAGATAAGGCTGTCAGTCATCCTCACCAGATAAAACGCAGGCTCAGGAGCCCTGCCTTGGTGAAGCACCATTGTCTGCCAGCCCAAAGATGCTGCCGGTGCTGGCTGGCCATGCTCAGCCCACGTAGCCTGCCCGCATTTTTCTCTCCTCCCTCGGCACCAGCCTTTAAGGGAACCTCAGCTCATCTCCTTGGCCACCAGCAGGAATGCCCGAGTTGGGGGATGCGTTTTGATGCCTTTGCCCTCCTCGGTAAGGATGTCAGGCACCCCTAGTCTGCTAACAGTCTGCAAATTCATTAGTCTGGCTAATGTAGCTCATTTCTTTTGCTGTTTTATTTCACAGCCACCTTTTTCACAGCAGTGGGGAGAAGCCATGCACAGTATTCCCAACACTTGGTTACCTTTGGAGAGATTTTTAGACAACTGACCCTCCTCCTGCTCCCAATTTGCTTTAAGGATCTTAAAATCTTCCCCTTCTTGCCACCAAGGGAGCATCTTTTCCTCTCCAGGCCCTTGCTCACTCTCCAAATTCCCAAGCACAGGCAAACAGACATTTATTCTGGCCTGTCAGTAGGCAAGAAAAGCTCATTAAAATATCTGTAGCACTGCTGTATGGTATTGCAATCTTCTACAATTGGATCAGAAAGCCATTTGGCCAAAAATAAGCTGTATTTGAATTTATTATGTTTTTATTTTATGCAGTTCCCTTTACTGTTACTTCCCGTAACATCTCTAATTACCATAAAAATGTCACTTCTCCACATGTCTCTTTTCTTGTTGCCTCAGACTTTCCTGAGGAGTCGTGTGCCCATACAAACTGCCTGATTTACAAAGACCTCTTGTTGAAGCCTGTTTTCTCCTAAGTGCACTAAGAAATTTATTAAACAACGCTTCCAGCTCTGCTTGGTGTGAACAAGACAGGCTGGGGACACCGCAGCAGAGGAAAAGTCACCCCAATATGAATCAGAGGAAAAGATAGCTTTGAAAAATCATCTTGTGCTTCACATTTCACCCCCGCGACGTTATCTGCCAGCGTTGCATCCCTCAATGGCTGTGTAAAGGAGCACTTCCAGGAGGTCAGCGGCAATGAACTACAAACTCGCATTTTGCGTGCTACGCCAGGAGATGCCGGCATACCAAGTTACTTGAAGTTTTACTCCTGAACCGAAAGTTAATCTAAACTTGAGAACAAGAGCATTCCTATTTGTCCTTGCACATCAAGGATTACGACTATTGAAAGTGGTTTCTATTATCGGCTTGTCACTTCGTCAGCTTCTTAATCTCCTTCTCTCCGCCGCTCACTGCCTGCTCCTCGCCAGCTCTCCCACCAGCCCTGGGACGCACAGCCCAGAAGACAGTGGGATCCAGCCTGGCCCATCCAGCTCTAACAACATCATGACTGCATGCTAAACACCAGCCTGACCCCACCGCCTGGCAGGGCACGAGGTGGGACCAGCACAAAGCATTCACAGGCCCCCCACACTGCCAGGACCACCCAGCAGGGTTGGTGGGACCCCCAGGCAAGGCAGGGCTGGACTGCCCACTGCAGCCCCTGCCCCAGGAGGAGCTCGGGAGGAGCCAGCCATGGAGCTGGAAGAAAATGTGGTGTTTCCCTTTGGAAACAGCCAAGGCCCCGCGCTCCCCAACCGGGAGAAACCCTGTCCTCCAAACCACCTCTCTGCTCCCAGGCCTCACCTCCCTGCTCCGCACCCAGACGTGGGAACTCTTCCTTCTTCATCACCAGTCCTGAATCCTGCTCAAGCAGCAACACCCACCAAAACAAATTCAAATATCTAAAACCTTGTACTAACAGATTTTTGACAAACATGGATGTCTAGCAACATGAGGAAGATCTGCAAGTGCCGCAGATCAAACACTCATTGTTTCAACCATCTTGTTCTGATCTCCAAACACCTTTCTGTAATTCAGGTTTCCCTTTTCACAGAATTTATAACATTTGCCTGCTGACAGAATAAGGCAAAACCCGTGAACAGCCAGTTTTAAGACACCCCAAGTGTTTTGGTAAGGTGGGCGCCAATGTCACACGCACTAACAGCTGGTGACAACCAAGTGCTATCGCATTAGTCAGCGCTGCAGCAAACGAGCACTGTTTGCCCATCAGCCCCTGAAAATCATCACCGTGACCCGTGAGAGAGCCAGGAGACATTTAACACACGACTTTGAAAGATGAAGTCGCCATCAAGCATCGTTATCTCGGAGTGAAAGAAAAACAGTTTGTTTTTGAAACCTTCAGCAGAGGAATGCAGTGTTATCTCCTGGTTGACAAGGAAATCTTAATGCAGCTATTATCCGAGAGCAAACTGATTTCGTAGTTTGCAAAATTAATAGTATTTAGCCTGCTAGTTTCCGTAGTAACCAGTCCAGCCATCCATCCCTGCCTGCCTGCGACAAGGTCTCTTAAGTATTTCACATAGTACTTATCCATTTTCTTGCGCTCACCTCGCTCTCACCTTTACTTTCAGCACAGAATGCAACACAATCCACTGCCACTAAAGACTAGGCTGAGAGTCAGATTAAAATTATCCCTGTTTGCCCTGACCTCTTTTCTCTGCAGGTGAGAGTGTCCCCATTCAGCAGCTAAATGAAGCAGAAATGATGGAGTGTTTGTTTTCCCTGACTTTTCCTCAGCTTGCCAGTAAATTTACCGCCACGAATATGAAGTGTTAATTTAATGTTCCCACTGAGCATCTCATTGTCAACAAAGGCTTCAAACCATAAGAGAGGAAAAGGTTAGCTCATGCAGAAAATGACCCTTATGGTTTGATTGTCTTCTGGTCCAGACTAGCAGCAAGCAAAAAGCTAAGGGCTTTGACTTCCAGCTTAATGCATTTGATGGCAATAAATGGAACCTCTCTACCTCCGCGCAAAGAAAGAATCACCTGTAATGCTCACTTATTTGTCTGTGCAGGCAATCTCCGCAAAACCAAAAGGGAAGCGGGCCTCTCTTCTCGCTCCCACAACTAATTTGACAGAACCGAAAAGTTAAACCCTTCATTATCCCAAACTGAAACGGAAGGGGCTTGCTCGCTGGAGATTACAACAGAACATTAATGGTGGCATGAACCATGAAATTGCTTTCTTCACCTGGTGCTTCAAAACTTTAAGGCCTCGGCTCTGGCAACGAGCAAAAAGTTCTTGCAGCAAGAAGTCACGGAAGGAAGAAAATATTAAGTTTTAAATAATCAAAAGCCGTTTTGGACTTTTTGTGGCAGAATTATACATGCAGAAGGTTTTCTTCCCAGCATATTTAGTTCCTTTATCTGGTAAAAGGAGCTTAATATGTGCTCTAAGTAATGCCTACAGAACTAATTTACAGACCAACCAGAGCATGAGCCAGAGAGCCACAGTATGCTTTTTACTAAACTAACCTTGTTTGGTATATTTAGAAAAACAATGAAACCTTGATGGTGTTGCAGAATAGCATACAAAAATTAAGATGAGACTCAAATATCAGAATAGTTTTTCCTGACAGCTAAAACTAAGCTTGGAAGCAAGAAGGAGATAATATGTGCTTACCGTCACCTACACATACAGAGCTGGACCACTCAACGAGAAGACAAGTTAATTCAGCAACTTTTTTGCACCCTTGCAAAATCCACTGATTAAATTGGCAATTTTACAGGCTGCTTGCATTCATTCAAGTAGTATGCCTACAGTGGTGTTTTTCAAAACAATTAGTAAGAGTTATTCTAGTATATCAAAGCCGTTGGTCACATCAAATGAACTGGTCGTTTACACATCACAAACCCGTGGGCTCTGCGCTGCGCGGGCAAGTGCTGCGGGTTGCCTCCTGCGCGGGCCGAGGCCAGGGCTGGGAACACCTCCCAGCCACGCCACGGGACTTCGGGCCTCTGACGTGCCGGGTGCTCCAATGCATTGTAACGTGTCCAGCAAAGCATTGCAGCCGACTGAACCAGAAAAGCCTGAAAGCAAATCGGAGGGTACAGTAACAAATCCATCTGCTTTTTGTTCTCACTGATCACACAGCGCTCCCGTTCACTCAACAAATAAACCCCTGCCTACCAACATTAGGCACAGGCCTGAACCAAAACACCAAGATGTTACAGGACCTACATGCAAATCCAGGATCCAACTGGGACGGGACAACAGGACCAACCAAATGGGATCCACGCAAACCTTTGAGGCCCAAACTGACAGGCTTGAAAATGCAGATGATGCACTGCCACAGCCTGCTTTCTGAAATTAAGTTCCTTTTTAAACAGCCAGCTCTGCAACATTTGTGTTTCTAAAATCATGCAAAACCCTATATTCGCAGCCAAAATGTAAAAATTATACATCCCAAACCCACCCAGAAACTACTAACTTAAAATCCACCAAGACATTTTTCTACGAGCGCACAACACAGGGATGTTTTGGAAGTCCTGTAGTCAGACGTGACTTAATTTGTGTTAAAACCTTTTGAATTACTATCATTTTGACTTCCATAACCTACTTGTATTCAAATACATAAGCAGAAGAAAATCTCACAAAATGTGAAAGCAGTGTTTCCAGCCCATGTCTTACCTATACCAAGGCAGACAGGTATTTCAGGGGTCAGAGCTGAAGCACTAGGGTTTCACAAAGGGCCTAAATTACTTAAATGAGTTTCTCCAACTCACCTGACTGACTGTTCAGCTATTGGGAAGCAGCCCTTCATGTCCCATACGAACATCATTGAAATCACTGCCCCAGGAAAGCCAAGCTGCTTAGAAACAGGTGAAGCTAATGAGTCTCGTACAGATATAAAAACATTCACAAATAACAGTGGAAATAAAATTAAAAGGGACTTTTTGAATTCAATTTCCTTCAGTAATAAACAGACACAGAATTAGGCATATTGAATGTGTCCCCTTTTTTAAAGTGCCTGCAAGAAATAGAGGCGTGTTTGAAGAGAGACAGTTGCTTTTAGTTAAAAATGTATTATTCAGTGCGTGCCAAGATGTGTTTAGAAACACCATGCTAGAGTTCACTAACGTTATATGCAAACCCACCCTGCCTTTGGTAACCATTTGCCGGTCACATTGTCAGTTAACAGTAGTCATTTTGAAAGCAGCAATTCATTCTCTACAGTCCTTTCTTAACACAATTTTCAGCCTGCAATTTAGATGATAGGAAAATTACAACCCTGCTGCACTATATTATGTGATATAAATGTTATTGCAATTAAGCCAATGAGGAAAAATCCCGGAAAACAAAGATGTTTAGTTCATGCTTTCTCCTTATTGTTTCCCCAAAACTCGAGCAGTTGTCAAAGCGTAGAAAATAGGAAGAAGTGTTTCCATTAGGAGAAGGTGCCTGCAAACAGCAGGAGCTCAGAAGCAACACAAACCTACAGCTGACATGTTGGTCTTTCTCCCAACTCCCTAACAAGTTATTTGCATAGGGCATACATGAGTGAGAACAGGCATTATTTGAATAATGAGTTCTAGCCAAAAGTGGTCCAGATATCCAGGCATCCCTCTGGTGATACAACAAGACATGCTAGGATATCAAGTGGGGATTTCCCAGCAACAGCACCAGATATTTTCACTCCTTGGGTTCTCAGCATCCCTGCAAGGTTTCCTTCTTCCAGCCACAGCTCCAAATGCCTCTGAACTTTGTACACTGGAGGGTTTTTAAATGTATCTGGAATGCATAAGCCCAGGTAGCACGGCAATACCTCCACGTCCGGAGCACGAAAATGGTATTCATACATGAAGAACAGAGGTATATAGCAGCCAAACTGCACTTTCACTTTTGTCTCACTTGTTTCTTCCCACCCTCCAGTCATAGATAAATAGGATGCATGTTCTTGCTAAGTGCTCTCCACATTAGAGTCAATCAACTATTTTTAACTATTTCTAGCCAACATGCTGCCTGCCATCAATCACTGGGTTAATCTTGCAAGGAAAAGATATCTGCAAATTGTTTTGCTACTTTTAAAGTCATGATACATATACGGACAATATTTTTATAACAGCTAGGTTAAAAGTCTTATACTAAACTACATATGGGGACAATTTAAGTGCCATAGCAGCTCAGGCAAGGGAGCTGGATTGCAGTGAGGGCACATAAGAACAGACAGGTTGTGGATTTAAAATGCTCATCTGAGGAAGCCACAAGTTTGTGCTAAAATATGGATGTCTAATTAGCCCCAGAAGGCTGAAACATCCCAACTGGCATCAGAAGCCAGTGGTCATGGGAACTGAGAAAAATCAATGTTTTCTTACAGGCTCCAGCTATTTGGACAAGGCACTGGGTACACGAGGATGCTATGCTTTGAGCTTTACAAAACCCCAGCTAAAATGAATAAAGATTTTACCGAAACATTCTTATTGATAAGGGGGTCAAGGAAAAAATGAATGCATCCCAGACAAATTTCTTCCCTCAGACTATCACCACGATGCAACACAATTAGAAGTAAGACCCACATGGTCCCATGGGTGGATACATGCCCGCCCCCCCCCCCCCCCCCCCCCCCCAGTAACATATGGGCAGCGCTGCTGGTTTGGACAGACTCCAGAAAAAAAGCTTGTTTGTGACACCAGGTTCGCTTTGCTAGCACCTTGCACCTTTTCTTTAATGATTTCAGCTGGCTGTCAAGCAAATGTTTAGTTACAGAAGTGTCAGCCATATTAAACTACTTCTATTTCACTGTTTCTGAAGAAGCAAAAATAGAAAAAAAGATTCCTAGCATTCATCATTTACTCCAAGGTGCTGTAACCAGGTGGAAACTTGTCTTTTATATGCTGAACTGTGTCCATGAAAACACATTATCTTTAAGTGGGCACTGGAGGAACCACACACAACATTGACTTCTTCATGCCATCACTAAGACTGGATATGTCAATCATTTGAAGATTAAGTGGAGATTAGCAGAGACCTCACCTGCATCTTTCTCTGCCAGTTCAGTGTGTTTTGGACCTGCTCTGCAGCGGCAAAGTTCCTTACAAAGGCAAAGCCACAGACAAGCCCTGAACTCTGTCTTTATAGTTTTGTCCTATTAGATAAGAGCATGGACAGGCAGTTGCTTGTGCCCTTCATGAAACCAGAGCAGCTGCTCAGAGGTTCCCAGTGGACCAAAGAAAAGTCACCAGTGGAGACACCCCAGGAAGGCTGGCTTTGTCTGTTGGAGAGAACAGGCCATCTGATGCAGGTTTACCCTGGGTGCACCCCTGGAAATGCAGCAACATCAGCTGAGCTTTCAAGGAAACAGAATACGACCTACGCAGGTCAGCCTATACTGTCTGCAGCCGCACCATCACGCAGAGGCCAGCTTGCGAGATACCAAGGCAGGATTTTTTTCCCCCTTTGTAGACCTAAGCCCATACCAAGACTTTTGCAGAAGCTGGTTCTCAGCCCAGAACCTACCTGTCCTGCACTCCAACATGCTACAGACCACCTCACACTTGTGCTTAAATTAATTTCTTATCATATACCTCAGAGCATTTTGCAGAATGAGACGTCTATCATAACGCCCATCCTGGACAAAATCAGAGGCCCAGAGAGGTATGTGTCAGATTCTGAGGCAGAGCCACAGTGTCTCAGGTGACTTCCAAGGGGCACCAAGCTCTTCCCCCTAGACTGCAGATGCAAAGCCTGGCCAGAATCTGAGCAGAAAAGCTATATCCTGAGCAGTCAACAAACTCAAACGCTTTAAGAAATATCCCGAGCAACTCTGACACATGGGAGACCTGACAAGGAAGACAGTTATTTCTTCCTTTTTGTTCTTTTTTTGGGCTCCCAGGCCTAGGTACTGGAGGATTTCAGAGAGATTGCATACAATGTGTGGCTTCTTTGAACTTCCCTGAGCCTGCAGCAAGGCACAGGCAGCTGTGGAAACCATTGGCCCCAGATCACTTTGGGTGACAAGCGAGAGACCCTGTGGAAGGTCTCCACAACCATTCAGCAGATGGAGAAAGCCTGTTGTGGAAGCTGGGAGTGAAGCCTCGGTGCTTACCATAGGTGCCATTCAAGAGCAGGATGCCTCACGGGCAGATGCTCCCCAGCCCTTCGAGAGCCCTCTACCTTCTGCCGGGTGCCTGGGAAGCAAGAGTGACGGGTAGCTTGCAGAGCAGCCACGCAGCCCTAACGGCTCCCTCCGATGTGCTGCCACGCTCCGCTGATTAGTTGTGGGTGACCTGAAATGTCAAACTATTAGCCTTGACAACTACCGCCAAGGTTACTATCGGCTGAAAATATCTTCTCAGTAATGTAACTGTTTGTAAGTGAAAAAGGTGATGCTTAAAATACAAAGCGGTAATAAGTATGAATTACTGACATGAAAGAGAAAAGGCCTTTAGTTTTCAGTGAGCCTTTCCGAGGCATGTCCTGCCTGGTTCTTGAAGGAATCAATTTGCAATATTGTAACTAAGACAGCAGAACGATTAAAGACAATAAAAAGCCTCCTACTAGAGTGTCCGCCCACCACACCTCTAACGCACGGGTACCTCCACACGCATCCTGCGACGCGTCTGTAACCTCTACTCATACAAACACTCCAGTCCCCATCCAGGGGTGGGAATACCTGGCAAGAAAATAAGTCTTTCTGCAGAGGGAAAGAGGAGTGGGGCTCTTCACAGCATCTGCTGTCAACACAGCACTGAAAGAAATACCCTCCCTGATTCAGGATGGGACAAAACCAATCCGCTTTTCCTCAGATGCATTTTATCTGAGTCGTTTCTTCTGAAACATGGCTATTTGCTAAGATGGGTATGCTTCCTCTCACTATTAGTAATTCCCAGCCAAAAAGAAACCTAAATGATGCTGCATTTAGCTACTGTTACGCTTGACATTTCTTATGATTTCTTGGAAAAATACAAATTTATTTGAAAAATTTTTATACTTCATGCCAGTGCCACAGCAGGGAATAATCGCCACATTTCAAGCTCAGAGCCAGACTCAGATACAGGAAAAAATTAAACAAGGACAAGAGCAAGAAACTGTTAATGATCAAAAACATTTTACTGCAGGTTCAACAACAAAGTCTGGAGGAGATAAGTCTGTGTGTGTACTAACGTTATGTAAAAAAAGTGATTATTCAGCCATTCATGGGAACAGAGCTATTGATTCAAATAACAAAGGACCCTACATAAACTGCAGTGGTTTTGCTCTTTTTAGTCTGGGAAAATTGATTTTCTTAAACTTTCCCTTGAACCTGCAGTAGGGTTTAATCTGAACCTAAAGGAGCCTTTTAAGAACTCACATAAATTAAAAATGTATCTCTTCATTTCACACATTTTTTGGTTCCTACTGTTACAGCAGAAGCCCAAGAAACACTGGAGAAAGAGGTGGGAGGAAGCGATAATTGCATTTTGTTACAGTGTTACCAGTACATGTTTGTTTACAGACATTAAAAATAACATGTAAACATTGAACTTAAGTGAAGCAAAACATAAAACAGCTTAATACTACTGCAAGACTGAAATTTAGTAGGAAAAGAGAAAGATAAAATCTGCAAGAGTACAGTATATAAGAGGCTCATCACAAATGATCTGTGAGCAAACAGAAGATGCAGAACTGCCAGTGAGCCATCTTTCCATCCTCCGGGCACGTTCTGCTCACAGACCAGGCAGGGAGGTGAAGATGCCCACAGCATCCAATACCAAACCCTTTTTACTTTCTTGTCTTTCTATGAGTAGGTTGTGTATGGAAGCAGCATCCACGGCGGAGGTGTTGCACCAAGCAGCAGTCCTACCGGAGGAGCAACAGGGAATGGCAGAAACTGGGTACAAGCTTGAGACCACCCTGGGTCTCTGATCCCACCCAGCTCTGAAGCCCATCCCCAGGAATCTCCACCCGCCCCTGCAGTGCGATCCCCTGGGCCTGCACAGGGTGTTGGGGGGGCTCGCACCCAGCCAGCGGCAAGCCCCAGGTGAGAGGCTGGGATTAAAAGGGAACATCTAGAGTGGCAAATACCATCTGCTTTAGCAGTCATGAATACCAAGTCCCAGCCAGAGCACTTAACGAGGATGAATCCTGGTAAACATACAGGTTACATATTGGAAGAGCATGTGGAGGGAGGCTTTGGTTGGAGCACCAGTACATCATGGCTCCACTGACAGCCATTCTGACCAGGGTGTTCAAGACCCAGGCCATTCTGCGCAAGGCTTTCGAAGGACCTTTGAACGACCAACAGATAAAAACAAGATGGTTGCCCAGCCTGACCAGAAGCAGCAATCTCTGTTTTTGCAAGTTATAGTATGGGTGAGGCCCTTGTCAGCATGCCCTCGTGGGAGCTGAGTGGCAGAATAGCTGTCCTAACCCTGCTCCTGCAGGCCACCAGCGCCCCGATTCACCCTAGCTTGGGGCACACACCACATCCCAGTGACAACAGCATCTGCACCTCGCTAAGCAGAGACCAAGCACTCAACCCACCACTAGAATTCAGCCCATCGGGCCAAGAGAAGCTCAATAGCAGTGCTAGCACCGCAGCCCTCCTCTCCCCAGCTCTCCTTCGCTCAGCTTTCCTCTCCAGGGCACCACTACACCGGAGGTCCTGCACAGGTCCCGTTGTCTGCACTGACTGGCAGCTCCCCTGCTCCCCTGTCTCCACGGTGCTGGGTCCCGTGAAGGTGCTGAGCACCCCACGCATCCCACCCATCTCGGCAGCGCTGTGTCCCCTGAAGGTGCTGAGCACCCCGTGCACCCCACTCAGCACCCACGGCTGACACAGCCACGTGTTCACACGTGGTGTGCTGGGGCTGTTTACAGCTCCCGCACACCACCTCCTTTGTGGACCCGCTGAAAAACCCCAGTGTGCAGTACACCACTGTACATTTACATTGTTTTTCCCCTCAGTAGGGCAGTAAATGACCTTTTATTCAAACAACAATTCCTAAAAGAAAAACAAAAACCACCACCGTCAGAAGATCTGTGAGCAGAGAGGGATGATTTGTTATTTAAGTAGCAGCCAGCCCTGTGTGCTATGCAAACAAAACCCATGCTCTGTGTTCTCGCAAGCCTCCTGCTGACTTTGCAACTAATTTTGTTAGCAAGGAGAACACACTGGGCTGACATCAATGCATCAAGGAGACCAGAGACATTTGTTCATAACTTTGTAACAAACATTGATCAATCGATTTTTGCCCACGTGGGGAGGGAAAAGCCCACAAACAGAACATAACACATATGGGGAGATTTTTTTAATGGCACACAGGGCAATTAGGCACCCAACCTTCCACTGAAATTAGGTTCCTTACGGTTCTCTGTGCTTTTAAAAGTCTTCCCCTTACGCTCAATGGAAACAAAAATCTACTGTTGAGCCTCCAAAAGAGGAAGAACAATCAGCTGCAGCCAAGAGAATGGTTAGTGGGCCTTCAAACAGCATTTCTGAATGCAGTGGAACAAAAAAAGACAGGTAAAAGCTCCTTTCAAAGTGAAGGAAACCCTATCTCACGTGAGACATCTTTTGTAGCATGTATTATATTAGAGTAAAAATGTCAAAATAGAGAAAACACTAGCTAGCTATAAAAAATAATTAAGTGTTCTGTAAATAGTGGAACATATGTGTATTTACTCAGATACATCTCCTTAACACTAATGCCCATTCCCAAGTCTAAGTACACAAAGAAAAACAGGCAGAAGGTAAACATTAAGGATTTGGACAAGGCAAATTGTGCAACAGCAAAATCAAGGAAAACCACTCAAGCCCGTGGTTCGAAGCCCAACATCCCATTCAGAGGCTCAGGTTGTTTAAATCCCATCCGGTGTGCACCAGCCCAGCAGGATGGGCTGCACAAGGGAAGCTGTGCCACTCTTCTTCAGATGCTTGCAGAAGAGAGATGCTCATTTATAAAACTCACTAATTAACTGCCAGAACCAGCCACCAAGGGATGACTTCACATCACCCTTGAAAGCCTGTTTTGGAAGCATGGTCCAGAAAAGTGCCACAGAGGGTCAGTGACAGTGAAAGTGTCCTGTATTACAGCCCGTGCTGGGCCAGTGGCCCCTTCTCACCCCCCCAGTTTATTTTCTATAAAGTAATATACATAGGCATTTCAGATGCGAGATATCAATGCCAGTGTTGGAATTTCTAGCAGCAAGCTGCCAAGATGATGACTACTAACAGCCTACTCAGTGCTGCAATGGGACTCACAGGCATGATTTTCCTTGGAGAACTTCCCTTGAAGACCCTCTCATCTCCCTAGCTTTGTGAAAAAAAGGTAGGAAAGCTGCAAATCAAGTTATGGAGCCAGAGACTTCTAGCTAGCTCTTTCCAACACCATAAAATAGAGAAATCTGGTGCTTGGGTCCTTCCTAGCTAGCTGACTGTGCTACAGAGAAATGCTACATATTAGTCCAACACATACACACAAAACGCAGTCTGTGGAAGCTAACAAATGCAAACTTCAGTGAAAGAAATAATCATACAGCTAATTTAACAGAGGGTATAGAAATAGCTCAGCTGAATATGGGGAAAAGCGTATTTTTATTCAGAGAGAACTGATCCATATTCTTCCTTTGGGCTGTGGAACCAATCTACCATTTTTAAATGTACCCACTCACCATACAGCTAGATGGTAGAACAGCACAGAGGAAATACCTGAGCCCCCTCACCTAGCTGAGGGAGGACAGATTAGCCCACCGCAAGGCTCACAACGGCACAGCTGATTCAACTTCCATGAGCTGTGACACCATCATGCCCTTAGGTGTGTGAAACAAGATGCCCATGTCGGCAGCCCAGTATTTCTGTGTACTCCCAGCTATAACATTACAGTTCTGTTCTAAGGGAGCTACAGGTCACACTTTGAACAGAGGTCTAAGCAAAAATTTATCTAAGCATGTTTTGCCTGAGCTCCAGCCTTCAGCTTGTGCTAGCAATGTCACAGCTAATTTCCATGCCCAGAACTGCTGCCTGACCCCAGGTGGCTCCCTGGGATCCTGCTTGCCCTTTGCCTAACGAATTTATCCACGCTTAGGAGACAGGTTCCTCATACCACATGCCCACACAAGCACTCTGCACTGCAAGGTAGTGGTACTGACATCTTTAGATGCAAGGATGCTGCAAATAAAGAAAACCATCTTCAAGGTGAGCTCACATATAAGGTATGTTGACCCCTTCAGTAAGAACACAGCTGTAAAGCAGAACAGCTCAAACACAGCATGACCCAGCAAAAGCACCCCTGTACAGAAGAGTCTAGGGCTGCCACGAACAGCTCCAAGGAAAACCGCATTTTGATTTCAGAGCTATACAACAGCAGCCAAACGGAGACGAGAGATGAAGCACATCTTCCAAAGTTTACTTTTGCAGCCTAACTAATGGTTCGCAGCAATTTTTACTTGGCAAGTATTTGTGACCTTATTTTTCCTTTGGAAACAGTGTGCTCTGAGGTTGCACTGAAACAGATGATCACCTGCTCATTAGCTGGCTCCCTGAGCAGGGAAATGCCACATGGACTGTTGTCAGCACTACCTAGCTTGCTCCCCATGCACAGCAAACCGTTCAGAGAAGGTGCTCAGCCTGGGCTGCGTCCCTCCTGCAGCCGGGTGACATTTAGCTGGTCTCCGTAAGCCCCAGAGCTAGCGAGCATCTCGCTGTCAATCTCCCACACCGCATCTCTGGGGGCCTGCAGAAGCCAAGCTCATAGCAGCTGTCCCCTCTGCAGTCACTAACCATCTCCCCCCCACCTCCCACAGCTGCCTATTTCCACAAAAATAGCAGAGCTCCTTCACTTTAAGACCAGCTCTGCTGACAACTTCACTTGGAACTGGCTGGGAGGAGGATGAAGTGGTGGCACTGGCTGCAGGCAGAGCAGGATTTTAAAGTCCTTCTTGATAAAATGAGTTCTCCTAGCAGATTTGAGCATTTATACAATTGTAAATATTTACAATTTTTATTTATAAGAATCAGCAAAGCTGAAAAAATATCTGGAGGGAGCTGGCAAGAGAAAACATGAATGTTTCATGGATTAACTAGACAAGTACTTGCATCCTGTCTTGATTACAGCACCAGGTGCTCAGCTTTGGTAAACCAGCATATCCACAGGACTGACACTAGCGCAATTCTGGCTTGCACGGACTGAGGATCCAGTCAGTGAAGCACTAAGCAATATCATTCATCATAAAACGAGGGTCTTTGGGAGCCCTATATATGCATTTACTCCAGAGCTCCCCGCTTCAGACAGAGGCAGCACAGTTCATGCAGTCATCTGGCCCCCACCCAGCCTGGCTGCTTTAGCAGGAGTACAATATGTATTCTCCCCTTATGCTATTTACTCACAGCTACAGATGTTGACATAACAAAGAGCTAAAGACAGACAGACAGAAGGGGAATAGTGTTGCAGTGCAGACACTAAGGGCTCTATTCTTCAGAAAAGAGCCTCTGACTTCCCCACCCAGTCCTGCAATTCATTTGAAAATCATCTGGGCTGGTGAAGCTTGCTTTCCTCTCTTGCAGGACACAGATGAATGTAAGTGAACATCATCTTTGCTGTTTGTTTCTGTGCTGAACTGAGCCCTTATAAATCCACAGAAAAAACCCAATTGTTTCAAATCAAGTGGCTAAAGCTCGTGGATGTATTGGGCAGTGTGCAACTTCGCCTCCTGTTGACCTGCCCCTACCAAGGAGCTGTGCTGGGAAGAGCATAGCTTTTTACTGATATTATCTTCAGAGAGCCAGATTTAAAGGGCTGGCTTTTTCCACAGGAAAAAAAACAAAACTAAATGCTTTTTGGAGGACACCACCTTGCACTTCTTTCCAAAGCTTTGCAATTATACATAAAAAGCTCAAACAGCAAAAGAACATAAACATGTTGAAAAACACAACCAGAAAAGCTGGGAAAGATAAGAGCAGGGCCTAGCCTGGGGCTCAGTAGGATGGGTTTCAGCAGCCTGTTCCGCTGTCAGGCTGCCCAGCACAGCAGCAGCACTTCCCGGCCCCAGCCTCTGCATCTTCCCTCGTGCTGCGCGGAGATTGCTTGCAGCAGGGTGGGTGGTGGGGTTTAGGACTCAAGAACCCAGAGCTGGCTTCGTGAGCATTTGCCAGTGGATTTGGAGAGAGCTTTTTGGAATTGACTGGTGGTATTCTACCTGCAAGTCCCCAACATGATGCCTGCATAATGGTCAGAAGGGTGGAAATGCCCACGGAAGGTGGCCAGTGGTGGATGAGAAAGATATGTCAGCAAGGCTTTGCAACGTTGGTCAAAGCTTTGTAAAAATTGTGCTCAGTGCTGCTCTAAGGTGCTTGGTCCTGCTTTCCACATTGCCAAGATCTACTACAATGTCTTTAAAGCTCTGCTTGTCTCGTGCTATTGATGACATAGCCAGCGACCCCGACATTTAAGTCTGTTTAGGAAAGCCCCAGACCCACAAAAAGCCTCACCAGGTTCAGGGAATCCAGGCACTCACACACAGTCTCTTCGCACACAGTCAGCCGACTCTCTGGAAGCCTTGCCCTGCAAACCAGCTCTCCTCCAAGCACGGTACAAGCTAGAAAGGGATTCTGTTTTTTAAACAGTTGCTTTTTTAAGCTCCTCATGCAAACTAAAGTTCAGATCCCTCACAACTGGTGGGAAAAGATATTATTGCTTGGAACCATGCCCAGAAAAACTCAAAGCTGAGCTTCCTCCTGACCCTGCTCAGTCGGCACCTCCCATCACTCAGCCGTGATGCCACCTCGTGTTTACAGGCAGCAAAACCAGCGTCAGGGCTTCTCCTGGGCAAACGGTTCAGGAGATGCTCAGGGAGGAATAAGCAGCCCCAGATTAGCGAACACGTGATAATTCACAGCATTTTTCTGCCAGAAGATTAACATTCGCCTTGCACTGCACTGAATCACAACCCATCAACATGTCTTAATGTTTTAGGTTGGGCTTCAAGGAGAATGTGGGTAACAGTTAAACTCATAATTTTGCTAATGTCTCCACCGGATGGGGATTTGCACTTTTGGACTGCAGACATCCCCTCTGCCAAAGAGCTGTCCTGGCACAGCACGCAGCACCAGAGCAGCCTGCCATCCCAGAACCACACACTGCTGGTCCTGAAGGGGCTGTAAAGAGTCTTTTTGAAGAGCAAATAAATGAGCTGACTTCATAAAAAAAGAAGGGAACCAAGTATCCTGCTTCCAACAGAGAAATAAGGCTGAGTATGAAATAGGTCTGCTTTGATAGAACTGGCAACAGTGGTTTTGTGGATAGAGTTTCCCGAAAAGATGACATCTCCTACTAGGAAAGTGATCACTGACCTTTCATCTCAAAATTTCCTGCAGTTCACGTCTATGTTCCAGCAAGCCAAAGTTAAATAAATTTTGCTCTTCTCACTGACAATCATGCATCAAGAGACAAAAGTCTGACTCTTCCCCACTCGACGGATGCTTCATGGAAGTTGCGTTTCCTAAAACCAGCCCCAGCCCTGTGTTTCCCCCACCCCACCTCAGCACCCTGCCAGCCCCTGAAAGCAGGCACCTCGCAGCCAGCTTCCAGCCTGGGTGCTGCTTCAGGAGCAGAACAGGGAATTTGCCCTCCCACGCCAAACACTCTGACTGCCCCTCCGACTGCCGCTGCCCTTGAACCCTGCCTGCTCTTAGCCCACCTTGGCACATCGGAGGTCCCAGCCCCAGCAGCCAGGCAGAGCCCCAGGGCGGCAGACAGGGCTAACACAGGGGATGGTCAGTGGCCAGCAGACCCTGTGGAGGGGAGTGCAAGGACAACTGCCCGCAGGCGAGCTGCTCTGACCCACCACATCACCCCACCGAGATTCCACAACATTGCACATCTCTCCCCGACTGACAAGCGGTGCAGAAATCACAGCTGGGCACATACTGCTCCTGCGGTGCCAGGATAATGCAGAAAACTGTTCCTGAGCTGCACTCCCTTGAATTTAGCCAGTTTTGCACCCCCTCCCGAAGCAATACAATAGGAAACAAACTCTGCACTCTTCAGAAGGACGCACCATTCAGGATTCTGTTTCCCAGCATCCCTGGGGATAATCCAGATCTGCAAATTGATTTACACTGGATAAAACCAGTTTGTCTCCATCATCAGTACAATAATGCTTAAACACACAGTGTATCAGTAGGTCCTGCTGCATCCCAGAAATGCAGTCCTTCCCATGCCATGGGTTCCAGTCTGGAAACATTCCCCACCAAACGCAAGGGAAGGTGGAGGGGAGGGGTTGGTGGGTCAAAAGTTGCAATGCTTTTTCCATGTCCCATACCCAGACAGGTCACCAGCAGTGCCAAGAAGCACATCGACAGGCTGTCTTCGAACCCATCTCCCAAGTAGGAAACTAGCAACCCAAAAAACCCATATTTTCCAAATATTAAGCAGGGAACATTTGAACCTAAAGCAAACACACAAATTTCCTGAAGATTTCCACCAGCATGAAACAAAAGTAGTAAGCAGAGATGTTCACCCTTACAGAGTTTGTTTGGTTTTTTTTGTCTTGGAAAAACAAGTTTACATTCTTACACTTGTAAAGTCTTTCCAAAACGGAAAAGATGCTTGAAATCCTATGCTAACTCCTGTAACAGGACAAGTGTCAATATAGTTGAATCTCAAGGCTGAGTAATCTGATCTTCGAGGAGTGCTGCAGCTTTCAGGCAGTGGAGAGCATTTTTATTTCCTTGTGCACATTGCCACCTTGTGGTTTTACTCCCAGCTTCTAGAAGAGGCCCCAAAATTCAGAGATGCAGCCAGAGCATACGTGAAGTTATTTGGAAATATTTTCACTTGTGTGATCACAGCCTGCAGCTAGAGAAATAACAGGCTACGAAATAACACTGCAAAATGTTACACAGTTCAGAGGTAGCTTTATCAGCCTTTAATTCTACAGCTATATTTTTCCCGGTTCCAGTTTATATTGTCTAACATTGTGGTAGTAAAAGAAGTCAGGGAACTAAAGAATTTTGCACATGGGATTATTTATAAAAGCAGAAACTGCATTTTTTACATTTCTCCTGTTTCTCCACTAATTACTGTTTAAATTAAACTGGTATGTTGGCTGCATAATTATTTGTTTGCAGATGAGGTTGACACTGGTTTACAGAGTACAGACAACCGTGTAATTCCTCAGTAGCTACACGGTAATTATTGTGCTATTATAGAGTAATTAAACATTCAAATAAATATTAAAATAAGGATTCTGTATGGGAGCTGCCAACAACTGCAGGACAGAAAACCAAACAGTAATTCAAATTACAGCATACTATAGTGCTACCAGCTAAAGTAGGTAGTTAAGAGTCTATCATCTTTTACACTACATACAATTTTTGTAGCTTTTCTGGCTGCACAAATGTCTGGCCTAATGACCAAGGAGACATCTAATTTTGCAAGTTCTGTATGTGGGTTAATCATTTTGCCATCCAGTTATGCCTCTCCTTTTCCTAAAGACAGAAGCAAATACATCATTTATACTAAGACAGTACAAACACTCCAGGGAAGTGTTCTCCAGAAGACCTTTCACCACAGATGTCTTGGCCCTCCACAAAGCCAAGTCAGAACTGCTGCTGCCACCCAAGTCAGGGATGCGGCAGCCCTGTGCTACAGCCAACGTCCCCCACCAACGCCAGACCTAGGACAGGCTCCTCAAGCTTGCCAGCGGTGCTCTGGTTACCAGCTCAGACAGCTGCTTTTAGCTGGGCATATTAAGATCAAATCTATTTCATGTTCATGTTTTAGTCCATCTAGTTCCTCCTTAAAACTAGCAAAATTCCCTCTAATGCTGAAATTCAGCAGAAGGCTTGTTTTGACATTTTAACTTTGCACACAGAAATTAAAGCCACATCCTACCCCTTCAGCAATATATGCCTATTGATGCTGCACAAGCAAAACAGTCTGTCTCTTAAAGAAACAAACTTGGGCAAAGCCAAACCTACTCTTATCTAACTGCTAGTTAACTGCCCTAGGTGAAGCCCAAACACAAAGTATTTTGTTACATGTCAAACTATTGAAAAAACATTTAAGCCCATGCTGAAGTGAGACCTCAGGACAGTGTGTATCATGTCCAAAGACAGTACCTGACCAAACTCAAACTCAGGTTGTTTTTTTTTCCCCAGAGACTTTTCCCATGCTTTCTTTTTTTTTTTTTTCATGCTGCAATGAAGACCCTTGATAAGAAAATGGCTCTGTTCAGGAGCAGCCTGAATACT
Source organism: Opisthocomus hoazin (assembly GCF_030867145.1). Classification (NCBI taxonomy): domain Eukaryota; kingdom Metazoa; phylum Chordata; class Aves; order Opisthocomiformes; family Opisthocomidae; genus Opisthocomus; species Opisthocomus hoazin. The sequence continues at coordinate 53,772,745 of NC_134415.1, forward strand.
GCAGCTCCTGCCAAGCACCACAAGCGAGCCCTGAGATAAAGCCCAGTCTGCTGCCGCAGCACCACGCAGCCCTGCCGACTCCTTCCCCTGCAGCAGAGCAGGCGCCAGCACACACATTTGTTACAAGCACATTTCAAGTTGTCCAGTCTCTGGCAAACATCAGACTACAGAAAGTGAACTCACGGACAGATTTTGTTCAACTCCATTGCTGCTGACGGATGCAACTTAAACACTCCCAGCTCATCCCTAAAGATCTTCTGGCATCTGATTGTCAGATGTCAAGAAATCACTGTAATCAGTGAGATGAACTATAGTTCACCCTGTAGTGTAAGGTATCTATTTGGTTCAAATATTCTTGGTTCATTGTAAGAAGTGAACTTGACAAGCAGGGTGGAACCTGTGTACTGTATTTAAGCAAAGATCCCCTTACTGAGCAGAGAGGTATGTGTAAGAACACTCTATCCCTCTTCTGAAAGCTTCTCTAAAATTGTGTGAGTGTGTGTAAAAGAGCAAGCTCCAATTAGCTGGGGAATGAGGGGATCATGAGCAAGCAGGAAGAGAGAGATTGTGACGAATCCTGCAGGGGTAGCACAGGAACTGCATGTCACAACACAGAACTGTATCTTCAGGGAACCACAGTATCCATCAGGATAGATAAGCTTTCATTAGTGAACAAGTTGCATTTTTACTCCAAGTTTGCATCCAAGCCAGTGAGCCAGCCTGGCTCAGAAGGACCTACACCTTTCACATCTTTTTGTAAGAATGGCTATACCATGGAGTACAGCTACAAGGGAAGAATCAGGGATCTCTGCCTTGTCATGCTTGTTGAAAAGAATACCTCCCCCAAAATAGCAGCTCACTTAATTTAGTCAGTAACTTTAACTGCAGAAGCATTTCTGTTATGCCCTGGCTTCTTATGATGACATGACTTTTACACCAGTCCAAGAAGATGCACAAGAAAAATTATTTGGGGCAAGTTCGCATTATTTGTGGTAAAAGCATTCTCCATAACCATTTAACACTCATACAGTACTTTTCCAGCCATGGATCTTAACATTTGATGAAGACAGACAAGTATCATTAAGCCAAAGGTCATACCATAAATGTTTAAAGACTAGGACCAAAATACAGCAATTTCCATTTCTTTCTCAGTCTCCTCCAGCAGGCACTTTGCACAGGCCCGATCCTGCACCCGCTGCGGTCAGAAGGAAGCTCTGCCTCCACTGCGGGGAAAACTGGATCAGGGCCCATACACTGTAAAGGCACAGATTAATGAAAGTAATTTTACTTGCACTGCCTGCAAGCCCAGCAATTAGCTCTTCTTTGTAATAGTTCCCTCTTCTGATCACATGCTGCTATTACTAAAGCACATGTGCCCATTAAACCTTGCAAAGAAAAATCACCCTGCATATTTATAGAGGGGGAATAACCTACCTAGTAACCAACAGAAATAAACAGATTTATTTTGACCATGGACAGATTACCTCCAAGATGCATACCAAGGCTTTACTGACCCTTGGTTCCCTTACTCTGTTTACAAACAAAGAAATCCTTGTGACACTGGGAAGCTGCATAGTTTTAGAAGTATAATTTTATTACCTTTAATGCATATATTTGTTAAGGGAGCAATAACAATCACAGCTACTGTTATCCTTTTCTTTCTCTGCCCCCTCACTTAGCAACCAGTTTGAGTGTTGCCAGCATTATTCTTGGCTTGCCAAGGAAACTACTTCTGTTCTTTGAATTTAATTTCCTAGCAGAGTTTAATTTATATTTTGTTGCTTTATGGTTGTCATGAAAACCCTCCTTTCCCTGCTAATTACAAGGTACGCTGAAACCTCCTCCTCCCACTCAGCAGATCACCAGCTGCTGAGGGGGCTGGGGCACCACCTCCACCCCTGTGACTACACTCACATTTTGTTGAGGACTACTTACTTGTAAGTACATTTGCAAAAAATCATGTTTTTCCAGATTTTGTTCATCGGCATCTTGGAGGAGACTTCTCAGGAGAAAGGAATTTTTGTGCCTCTACATTGAAGATAACTCAATACGGATGAAGTCAAAACTCCCTGCAGAGGGAGCAGGCTCACCATCCCGTCACACCCAGGACGCTTTGGTCATTTCACCAGAAGAGAGTGGAAATAACACCTTTCAGAGAAGCATGTGGCATTTAGCATCTAACTCACTCGCTGAACCTTGCCAGCTCTGTCAAGGTACCTTGCTCTTTGAATGAGAACTTAACAGAATTTCTGAGTTGGGGCTCAAGGTTGTTTTACTCAGCATCACTAGCATGAAGCACGCCCACAGAGGTGTCCCAGCATACAGAATTAGGAAATAGCTTTCCCACACTGCTAAACTTCTCTAGAATATTGGTCAAGTAGTGCTGGAAACAAGAGCATCATGCCAAGGGACTCTGGCTATCTCACTGTCCCTCCAAGGGCATCCTGCATCAGAACATGCTGATCCACTTGGATACCCACAAGAAAGGAGCAATCTCCCTCAAGAGAGAGAATTATTTTATGAATATCTCAGAAGAGTTGATAGGAAGTTCTAACATCTTACAACCCCTCTGGAGCCAGGAACCCTGAGTTGGTACAGCCTTGGAGAGACCTCTCCCCAAGCTCCACCATCCTGCAGATATAGGCGAGGTTTACCTGTATCATGGTCTCCAGAGCTCATGGTGCCTTGCTTCCAGGTAAAGACAAGGCCATGCCAGTGGCATCATCACTGATGCCAAGCAGGCGTCAAAAGGATTTATACCTTTCCAACTGCCAGAAGGGAAGGAAAACACCTCTGTAACATGAGCCCAGACCTGTCAGCACAAGCCACGCAAGCACTCACAAGCCAGCACTGCAGATGGGAACAACTTGCAAGGGAGGCACAAACGCACATGTTCAGGACCTACTTTAAAACACCAGAACAACTCCCCTCTAAGAGGCTCCTGAGGGCCTTCTCCAGTCAGCCTAGACTTGACTTCTCTGCTGTTCTGTGGTGCTTTAAGAACCTTCACCCTTTCCCAAGCAGGACCAGAGCCCAGCCCAGCCATTGGGCACAGCCCAAGGACCGAGAGAGAAGCTACCTATAGTACAGGTCCAAGATCCCCGGCCCTGAGCTTAAATGGAGCTCCCCAAGCAACAGGCAGGGGCTGTGTGGGTGGGCACCCAGGCGATGCTGGTCAAGGCAACTCAGGCTTATCCGTGCCTGCAGGGCTCCCACATCTGCTCTCACTCTGGGCCTTACAAACCTCTGCCTACTCTCCATGCAACACAAAATGCTGACAAAGCTGGTGGAGGGGAAGGTAGAAATGTAGACTTTTCCCCTAAAATATAGCTTTCCCTAGATTAGGTGTAGCTGGGAAGTATACACTAATAATTTGTCAAACACTGAACTGAAATTGTGGATAAGAATCATGCTTTTTGTCTAGAAAATTGTTTGAAAATGAAATAGTGTCTAAAACTGTAGCTATTACACAGCACATTATCTTGAAGAGCTTTGGTATAATTTAGACAAAACACCATATCTCTTATTTCAGAAATGTCAACATCATTCTAAATGTACATGTGCTTTTCCACTGGTTTTCTATGAAGACTTACAACTCTACAAGCTTCTTTCTCTTGTTCTGTCCATTTTCTTTTTAAATTGGCAAATGAGTATTCAATCTTTCAAAATTTCAGGTACATTTATATGTGGGAAAAGTGCATATTCAGAGATGCCCCTGAATGGGTCCATTATGTATGTTATCAGCTGTGACACACTACCAGAAATAAAATCTATGCATCTGAATGAAATAATAGAAAAAATTAATACCGAGCTCCAGAACAAGGATGAAATGTTTCACTTTCCCTCCTGCGCTCCTGGTATTTATGCTGCACTTCATCCCTCCTGCTCTGTACATGGTGCATTGGTGAGGTGGGGTGTGAATTAGTCCCCCTAGCATGGGGTCCTCAGCATTAGCTCAAAATGAGAAACCTCCCCAAAAAAACTTCAGCACATGCAGGCAATGTGAACGAACGAACAGCTGGTTGCAGCTGGGCTACGGCAACATACTTTGGGAAAGGACTGGAGTGCAGGAGCCCCCCAAAGAGTTGCCTCCTGTCAGGGCTGTCTCTCTGCTTCGCTCCGGGCTCCTGCCTGGTTCAGTGCATCCCCAAGGGCCCTTCGTGCACAGCCGGGGCTATATGGCAACCCCGAGGTCTGAGGCTGGGGCTCCAGCGGGGAGCAGGACGTGCAGGAGTTTGGCACCACAGAGCCCTCAGACCATTAGCCCCCAGCACATCCAAAACCTGAGTGTGTTGAAAGCTGGAGACAACCATTCCTCCCCAATAACTGCAGCAGCATAGCACAGGTCCATGCACATCTGCACGCACGGACCCCCAGGCAGGACAGGCGGGTGCAGAAGCAGATGGCTTCTTGTCCTGTGTCAGCCAGCCCGAACCCCCTTCTTGCCCACTTCCAGACACCTCTGCCTCCTGGCCAGCCCCCTCTTTTGCTCCCTGCACCTCTCTTCAAGTGCAGCCCCCCAGGGCGGACCCAGCTCTGCTGGAGCAAAAGACCTTGCTGATGGCAAAGGGAGCACAATAATTACCTGCCACGTCTCACGCACTTGTCATTCCCCAAGCTGCATTTAATTTTGGGAGAGGGGCTCATCCAAGAGCCTGGGATAGCCCCATTACCCTTCTTTCCATCACCACAACTTTTTCTTCTAACCCTGGCAAAGACAAAAACACACAAAGTGAAATACAGGAAATTCCAGTTAAGGACACAAAAACCCTTTTTGGGGAGTCAAACACTGGCCCAGATTGTCTGGAGAGCCTGTGCCGTCTCCATCCTTGGACATACTCAAAAGCCAACCAGGCACCGTCCTGAGCTACGTGCTCTGTGTGACCCTGCTTGAGCTGGCGTTGGACTAGATGATCTCCAGAGGTGCCTGCCAACATCAATCACCATGTGAGTTTCTGTTTCATTGTTAGTTCACAGGAAAATGTGTACAATTAGTGTGAATTTTATCCATGTTTTGCCCTCTCCAACCTCTGATCAGGTTTCAGGAGTGTTTCAGACCCCTGCTAATCACCCTCCAATGGTTTCATACTGTTCTCCTGGGAGGAAAAAGCCCTCCTGCAATGGGAAGGGGAAAATGGCGTGTTGGCACAACATACCATGGGGATGTGCCTCCTGGCAACTGGTGGCAAGCCGAGAAAGAGGAACGGTCACGCAAGCAGGGCTTTGTTGCAGCTGCATCAGTCTGCGCAGCTACCTGCTCCCCAGTGCGAAATACCCGTGCGTGCATGCAGCCGGCTGCATGCAGCTGCTGTCGTAGCTGGTGGACTTACAGTGTGGCTGGGTTTGGCTCCATCTGCTTTCTACCTGCATCAGCAGTTGGACAAAAATAACGTGATTTTTCCCCCAGGACATTTACATTCTCATTTACTTGTATGCAGGCTTCCCCTTCCCTGACCTGGGAGCTGGAGCGGCCCATCACTGTCAGAAACCACATGGAGGTTCCTCCACTATCAAGGAAGGTTGTAGTAGCCACTTATCCTAATTAAAATGCCCCTTGGAGGATATAAAGGTGCAGATTTACATGACTTGGCTGTTTGCTGTCACGAGCAAAGATGCAGTCACAGTTCAATGCTCACCCTGAAGTACCTGTGATTGTCTACCATTCTTAACAGTGTACTACATGAACAAATAAAGAGGTTTCTAATTAGATTAAGACTGATCAAAAATATCTAATGAATTACAGTTCTTCTCTTTTACAAAGCCAAATATTTTGCAAGATGAATGCCAGGCTAATTGAAACCTTCCGCTTAGTGTTCAGCAATTCCCCATATTAACTGTTGCCATTTCCCACTTTCAAAGCGCCGTTGATGGCTCTGGGCATGGAGAGGCCATCGCCAGCCCACAAGGAGACACAGCCATGCAAGGCCACACAAGCTGCACTGCACTTCTCCAGCGGTCCTGGGGAGCGAGGATGGCGAGGCACTGGTGGGAAGGTTCCCAGCGTGAATGGTGGTGGGCAAGGACAGACCCCGGCCAGCTCCAACTCTTAACAGTGCCTTGCTGCATGTCCGACATCCCCCCTTTTCATCCTCCCTGCTCCCCAGCGCTCGCTTTTCTCCTCTTCATTTCGACTCGGCTTACTGTCCCTGTTTGTCAGAGCACGATCGCCCCGAGTGAGCGAACGGGCATGGGGCAGGGTGGGACCCTCCCGCAGAGAGGAGTGCGAGGCTGTCTGCAAACATGGGGGCATTTCCCCACTCTGACGGAAGAAGGGTCACCTGTGCTGGGTGCGACGGCAGCAGCGAGCTCCCCCCGAGCCAGGCTGTGGGCAGGGACCCCAGTGCGTAAGGGGTGCCCACTTCTACAATACACGCCACGAGCACTGACATGCCGCTCGTGTCCCCAGAGTGACCGAAAAGCAGACTGTGCAGCTAGCACTGGCAGGGACTGCTGGACTCCCGTGCAGGGGCCAAGTGACGACTGCCAGCCCTTCACACATGCCAGCAGCCTCTGCTCACCGCTTCCACGGGCACAAGCAGAATCAAACAGAGGGAATGTTTATGGGGATGCAAGTCTGCGGCGGCAATTTACAAGTTCATTAACAGTGTCCCTGCAAAAGATCATTTTTTTTTAATTGGAGCCCTAATTAGCAATGAATTCTCATTATTTTTCATTGAAATCCCAAAGCAGCTTTGGCATATTCTCTTTGTTCTTTTGAAAACGGGGAAGGGGAGAAGCCTAGGGGAGATACAGCAGCAGCTGATGATATACTAGGGGAGTTGTTTTCCCCTCGAGCCATTCCTTCAGTTTAATACATTTTGCAGCAATTTTACTTATTATTTATGATTTGAAGTAATAAGTATTTCCATAAAGAAACATTAATGTCATCACGGTTGATTGCTACTCTCTGTCCTTCCCAGAAAGACGTGTCACCAGGATAAGATGCACCCTGTAATGAGGCTGGGTTCTTCTTTCACTCAGCCAAAATCTCCATTGACTTCAAGAGGAATTTTACAAGTGCAGGGGCACAAATCCAGAAAGTGGCGAAGAGAAAAGGTCTGCCTGAGAAACAGCAAAACAGCCCCCACAATTACAGCGTGGTGGCTCTGAACAGGGAAATGTTAATCAGATGGAGAGTTTTGCCAAAACCTTCATTAGCATCAATAAGGTCAGGCCCCAGAGTGAGCATCTGGCACTGGGAACTGACCTTGGCACCTCGGGGTTGTTTAATGTGAGCCGAAAGGACCGGCTGGCAGCAAAAAATGAGGCACAGGCTCTTCCTGAGGCGATGGGCGAGATGCTTGGCATCACCGGGGGCACCCAGCTCTCCCCAAAGATGAAACCTCTTTTGCAGAGGGTCAGCTTTCTAGCCGGAGCAGCCGGTACCCAGGGCCATGCTGGCTGCTGGGGGAGAGCAGGGGCTGAACTGGCGGACACGGGCTTCCCTGCAGCCTGGGGGTACGGGGTCCCAAAAAGCCTTCAACAGTTGGCTTGATTCGTTAAAATGAGCATTTGAATGCAGCAGCGTGCAAGGCAGCAGAACAAAATCTTTACGTCATCCTGGAATTAATGTATTGGTATCACCTGGGAAAAACAAGATTTTCCCTTACTGAAAACTGGCAATTAGTCTACACCAGGAAACCATCATCCCTTGATAGTTAAGAGACACACTGACACTGTTTTTCTCAGATGGGCATGTACGTGGGCTGAGAGGTGATCTATCGGCGCAGCAGCAGCACCCAGGTCCTCAGGCAGAAGAGCCGCGCTCACACCAGGACACCGTTCCCTGAGGCTTCACCACATCGTTGGCCAGGTCTATGGTGAACGACTACACTTGCGTCCCTGCGGCTGTATCAGCCCCTCTGACTCTACAAACACAGCTCCTGGAGACCAGGCTGTGCCTCGCTCCTGAGCAATGCCCCCAGATTCACTAGACCATGCTTATCTGTCCCCCCACTCTGCTAATTCTTCAGGAGTTACAAAAGTGAAAAGGAGCCCTTCAAGCAAGTATAAACGTAATTTTTCCTTGGTTTTGGCCCCTTTTCATGGCCTGAGTGCCTTGGAAGGGCCACAGTGGAGAAAAGAATCACCCCTAGTAAATCTACTCATTCAGTTTTGTTGCAGCAAACAAGAAAATAACAAAAGAAAAAAAAGAGATTTATTTTCCCAGCAGAAGAACGCCGCAGCACCCTGTGGCATCTCTCCCTCCCTCTGACCCACGCAGAAATTTGCTCATGTCTGGAGGTGCACAGGAATGTCACTGGCTGGCTGTCGCCTGGCAGGGGACCACGGAAGAGAAGCACATCAAGAAATGGGTGACCTACGCACACTGCAGTAACAAACGGACTTGGCACCGGAAAAGAGGAGCCTGGCTGTTGGTACCGGTATCTGCTCCAAAATCAGAAATGCTTTGGGCTCTCGGTAAATTCTGGGGCTTTTTTTCACAGGGATGGATAATCATCACATTGTTTCCACAGTCCTTCTACAAATTATTTTGATAATAAAGGACCTCCTGTGACATTAAGTACATTTTAATTACAACATTGTCTGTAATGCATATATCTAATTGCAAATAATTATTTTATCATATTTTGTCTGTATGCCTGTTATATGCATCAGATATTATCTTCTGACTCAGTGGTACAGGTTAATTAAAATTTCTCTTTTAATATCGTTTCAAAGCTAACCACATAATTTCATCTGAACACCAGCTGTGCTGGTAAAAAATATTTTTTATTATTTTTTGTCATGCTTGTCCACGGAGGAAAACCTGAGCCATTTCTGAAGGCTATAATTACTGCACTGCTTTCTGCACTCATTTATTTGCAAAAGAAGAAAAGAAGGAAGAATCTGCGGAACATCAGTGGCCAGCAGTTGCTTTGTGTGTTTCTGGTTTATTTTGAAGATTTTTTTGTTCTCTTCCTTATCTACAAGAGAATTTGAGGTCTTTCTTACATTCAGAAGGGGAATTGAACATATTACATAGCCGTTAGATAAAAGTCTGGTTTGTGGGTATAAATTGCACTCGGGGTTAAGACAATCTGCGTGGTCATTCTTGATGTAAACAGCTTAAGGGTGATCCCAGTCAACTGTTTCTTTCCTCATTTATTGTTCCTTAGAGTGATAAAGAGCAAACACAAGGTGAAAGAAAAAAGAAAATGTGAACACACTGTCGAGTCAAAAAAAAGACAGCTTAGGTTAAACATGCAGCAATATAAAAAAAAAAGGAAGCTGAGCAGAGGACAAAAGAAAAAAAATACTCTTATTTCATATGGGAGAACACTTAATCCGTAACTTGTACTAAAAATTTACCTTTACTTCTTACCCTCTGCGCATTATTCGTTAGGACCAGAAGGATTTCTGTAAGTCTGACTGTCAGCATCTCACTGCTATTTAAGACAGTACTGCTGACATTTCTGGCTGTCTGTTGAGAGTCAGCTCCAGGGAAGACAGAGGGGCAAAGGCTGGCAGAGAGAGGGTTAAGACGTGTCCCCAAAAGCCAGGATACAGCTAGGCAGCCAAAGGAGGGGAGCAGGGGCTCCCAGGACCTTGCCGATGCCAGGCAGGCAGAGGTGAACGCTGCCAGGAGGAAATTGCTGGAGCTCTACCGAGACCACGAGTGACCTTTCCTCTTGGAAAGGGGTGAAGTAAACAACACTTACCTTGGATTTAGCGCAGTTGAGATAAGCAGCACTTTATCTCTGTTCTGCGGCACAGGGAAAAGGGAAGCATAGTAGCAATTTTCCTGCTTTTACGGTGTAAGCCATCTCTGCTTTCTTAGTCCGGTCTCAAGTTGAGCTGTAACACCTTCTCATGAAAAGATCCGGGCCAGGGCAGTAGGTTATGGGCTTTCAAAACTTGCCATAAACCTCTTCATGCACTTCAACCTTTTGCAAGCGTAGTCTGATCTCTCCTTAGTAGGTAGATATTTTTACTCCATGAAATTTCCTCATTCTCTGTTCCGTGTCCTTCTGGAAGGCGTTAAGGGACATGTAATCCACATTCCTTCTATTTTCAATTTTTTCCTGATCGTAGACATAAATTCTTTTCTTTCCCTCTATACACAGTTTGAAATTCTGGCAGAAGGAAATCTGACATCTTTTTTTGACAATGTTTTTTTCCTGCCTTGTAGTTTTCACTATATGAATGACATTTTAATGCCTCATATGCTGTGGCAGTCTCCAAGCCTTGTGTCTCTGATGCCATGTGCAGAGGGTCACACCTGATGCTGTAGCTATGGCTGGATAGGAAAATTTCACAACTTTACACTCAGACATCTGTATCTGGCATTTGATTCCTCCACTGTATTATATCTTTTGCAAATGACCAGATATAACAGACAACTTGTGCTGATCCCATGGCTGAAGCTCTTCAAGTACTGTTGTAGCCTATCCCCAAAAGAACCGAAGTGCTGCTGCTAGTCTCCAGTCCATACGCTAACCCAGACCCGTGCGTTGCAGTGCAGATCACTTTCCGCTTAAACCAGCACTAAATCCCTCCAAGGAGGATGTGCTTTTGTGTACCAGAGTCCTGTCTGCTTTTCCTGAAGTAAATATTCAAATTCTATGAAATAAGGACTAAATAAGTAACTCATGCTAAATAATTAACTGTTTTCTGGGAAGCCTGTGGGTTGTAGCGTGCTCATCTGAGAAGTCAGCACGCTTCTTCAGGAGACATCCTTCACAGACGTCGTGCACCTTTGACCTGCTCTTCTCCACCTGCCATATAAGCCCGGCACGGGTTGCATCTCTCCCAACTTCCTTCACTCTGCCAGCCCCTCTGACACTTTGGCATCTGCGTCATTCATTAATTCACCCACCGCAGGCAAAGGGACAGTAAGAAACCCTTCGGCTGCCGAATGAGAGTCGCTGGGGGAGATCCTCAGCAAGTTTAAATGGATGAGGAGCCTTTGCTTTCATAAAACCTGCAAGACTCAGAACCTTTGCAGAAGTTGATCCACGGAAAGCAGTCTGCAGGATCCAGACTTGGGAAAAGTCAGGCGTATATTAGAAATTAAGCACTAACTGTATGGCTTTGAGTCTAAAGCAGTACCTTGTAGGTGCAGGGAGCCATGCCTCCCTATAGGGATGAAAACAAACCCATCAAACTCAAAGCCAGCTGGAAAAATCTTTTACACAAGCTCAGTCATATCAAGACTGAGAGAGCAGAGTCTCATTTCCATACACAGTACCCTGGCACAGTACCAAAGCGCTGCCAAGCCACTGCGCAGTCCAGCGAACCCGGGAAGCATCAAGGGAGTTGATTCCAAGGCAGGAAGGCAGGAATAAGAAGCTAGTGTGCCTTAATGGGTATGTCAGACCAAGGATATGCAACAGAACATGAGAAATAACTTTCAAAATACAATTTGAAGCGTTTGGTCTGAAGGATAAATAATCAGTACTGGCACCCTATGCTAAGGAAATAATTCTCTCACCTGTACGTTATTTAGGAGGCAAGTCTCTCTTGTTTACTTTTCCCCTACCCTTTTTTCCAGGCTCATTATAAAATGTTACACTGACACAAGTAAGTAGAGAAGTTCCGTAATTTAATCTCTGTCATTAAAATTTCAGACTCAACAGGAAAAGTTACCTTGCCTGTTCATCAAGTCCAGTGAAATTCAGGCAGCCGTATTTACAGCTGCAGCGGCGGGTTTCACCTTTCCACAAAGTCTGCATCAAGAGGCAAAGTTTCTTACAACCGCCCGCCCTTGCTTATGGTAGGTAAGAAAACAGGACAGAGATTCCACCCTACTGTGGCCAAGGAGCTTAATGCATTAAGAGCACAGAAATGCAGGCCAAGTCCCGCTTCTCCTGGCCCACCGAAGTCGGAAGATTAGAGCAAAACAGGCACACACTGGTTTTTTATTACCTTGACTATGATTCTGTTTGATACATTTTGTTATACGCTTTGGTAAGTCACTGCTCTCTGACCATCGAAATGTGATTTGCGTTATCTTCTGATATGAAATTTTAAAACTATGCATGTCTTCAAGATGATGATAAGCTAACCCCTGGGACCCATAGCTAGGCTTCATTCCTCAGGACTGCTATACGCTCACACAATGCATCAGAACGAAATTCAGAAATTGAAGAACAACAATGTGAGACATGTGCTTGTCCCCTCAGGTCTTGGGTCAGTCATCTGTGGCAAGACGAGTGCGTAAGGCACAAGGAGGATCAGGCTGTGGCTCCCAGGAGCCAGCACCAGGCCAGCATCTGCTGCCATGGAGTGGTCTCTAGCAGGACCTTACGAGTTGCTGCCCTTCTCTCTCGCGAGGTCACTCTCCACCCACAGCAAACAGACAGCCCCGGGGCAGGAGAGGCTCCCTGACCAGGCCATGTGGCTCTGTTAGGGCTTCAGACCTTGCTGAGATTTTCCTCTGTCCTTCAGATGACGCTCAGGCCCTTCAGCATGCCTGACGTCGGTAAGAGGCGCAAGCAAGCGGACACACAATATGTGGGAAAACACCCCTCCTCCTCGGGCTCAGCAGTGGACCTGCAGCTTTTGTGTCTCGGAGAATTTCTTCCTTTCCAAGGCAAAGCTCTCCGGGGACAGCACTGCTCAGTGTCCTCCCCTTCACGCGCTCTGCACCCCAGGGACTTGCTCCAGCACAAAATGCTCTGGGGACATGTCCTGCTGCTGCTTCATGGGCTCCCATTAGCCGACAGCCTGCGCCCGGGCAGCTGGCAGCCGAGAAGCCAGTGCAGAAAACATGTCCAAAGACCAATACTGTGCACTTTGCTGCTGCTCCCCTGCCCCGTGCATCCCTCGCAGCGTCCTAGAGGTGGCAAAGGCAGGCGCTGAGCACCAGTGGCAGGGCCCGGCTGCAGGAAGCAGCAGGTGCAACGCCTGCTGCGGGGCCATCGCTGTTGGCGTGACCACGTTACTCCCTGGAAGTACCCCGCTGCTTCCAAGAGGGGAAGAACAGAACGCATGAGCCGTGCAATACAGGCATAGCGTCCTGCCCGTAGCGTAAATGCACATTAATAATTTAGGCTATTCTATTTCAGACTGGGTATGTGCTGCCCCTTACCTGTATTGCTTATACGCAATGGGTGCCTGAAATAGTCACTTCTCTAATAGCTCTCTACAGCAACAAGACCGCGTAGAGCCAAGAGGGGCTGTGACCGGTAGGCAAGCTTTCCTCCTCAGGGCAGACACTGCAGTGGCATGATTTTCTAGGTCATCATTTTCTCTTTTCTCCGTGGTGTCTTGGCTGTGCTACGACTTCCCAGAAACCTCCCCCGTGCTGATGTGATGGTGGTCTTCCTCACTGGAGCCAGCACGAGTCAGGGTCTGCTCACCATATTATCCAAACAGACACACAGCTAAAAAGGCAGATTCCTGCACAAGGGAGTGATTTATCTACATGAATACTGAATCCATTCACACCACTGCTGTCCTTATGTGTATATGTTCAGCTCACTTAGGACATCACATTGTCCTGTGACCTTCAAAAGTTCAGTTCTGCGATAAGTGATTACTGCTTTGTCCCCTCAAATGATTGCTTTATATAGATTTTACTTCAGATCCTGAAAGCTGAATGACCAAATCTCTTTCAGGAAATTATTCCACCTTAGGCATCAACTTTCGGAAATGCATCATCAGACTTTCTGGGAAACTGCAATTGTAATATTGTTAGAAAACACAAGTCATCGGATTTTACAAGCGGTTCCCCTACACAGGCTGAAATTATTTCTGCAAGTTTACTGGGATTTCTGGTTTGCATTAAGCTACATTAACTCATAAATGAATCATTTGAAAAGTTATATTTTATGATGTTTTATTTAATAGGTTAAAGGTCAGTTGCATATAATTCTGAGTTCCTAAAGGTGTATATTCATCCAGATGCATTTGCTTACCTAAAGCTCAGAGGAGAAACTGTTCAATGGGTTTTCACCTTGCTGCTACACTGACTGGTTGTTCTTAATAAAAGACAAAGGAATTTCACACCATGAAGCTTAGCCAACGAATGGTGATGCATTTACATGCAGAACAAAATACTGTCTCACGTTATATGACATGACATGCAGAAGAAAATGCAAGTTAGAACATCTATGGTTTATCATTCAGTTTTGTACCATGATGATCCAGCTCATGCAAAGACCCATCAAAAACAAACAGGAAAATTGTCAGAAATCTTTAGGCTAACTTCCATTTTTAAAATCTTTTATTAGACTCTGTATTTCCAAGTAATATGCGCTCTGAAAACTAGGAGAAGAAACTTTTAAGAAGCAAAGTCTCTCATCACACCCCGTCTTAATTTCTGGGAGCTTTGAGGTTTTCCCCATCGCAGCCAAGTAGCCAAAACCCAAAACCCCTTCCTTCTCACAGGAATCCACTAAATTATGTCAATGTTTGTCCTTTTACCAGTCTGCTTATTTCCTATTTCAGAAGAGCCACTAGTGATACAGAGATCAGATTTAGTCCTCATTTAAGCACACCAACATTTTAACTGCAATGGCAGCAGGGTTGGATTTGGTCCATGTGCCCTGTAGTAGGCTTTTCAGTGCTGCTGGAAACAAGCAGGTGGTCTTCAAACCCCCACTGGTTGCTTGCAGCTGGATATCACAACATGTTTGCCTGCCAGCGTCCACCCTCCAACCTCCAGGTACGACTGTCCTGCCTCACAGGGAATTGAATCCCTACCATCTACATACAGCATCAGAGGCACTTTTTCATCTCACTGATGCACAAGAACTGAGTTTAAACAACCTTAATTCCGTGATTAAAGCATACAAGTAAAAAAAAAAAACCAAACCACTCTCATTATGCTAATATTAAACGATGCTGACTCACTGAGCTCTTCACGTGACCACATTTTCCAGGACCTAACAGGGAGAGAAAGGTCTGACCTCCTAGAGCACTGCAATTCAAGTCATGAAATCTATACTCTGTGCAGCTTTCCACGAGAAGAATTTCTGGCCAGCTTTAAAACACTGAGCGCCTAAAGCTATGCAGTTAGGTGCTAAGCACCAAAATGCTTTCCTAGTTACCACCAAAGTTATGAGACATTACAAAGGCTATATAATCACAATTGCTTTATCTGCGGTAACAGTGGTGGGGATCTTTTAACAAAGCAGAAAAAGACAAAAACATGGAACAATCAGAAATTGCCAGAGGTGACAAACGGAAAGCTGTTGTTTTTCTAATTCAGTTAGAATAAAAGGCAAGGAAAAAAAGAAAAAAGAAAAGACCAAGCCAAGATTTTAGCCATGTGCTTCCTCAGCCAACTGCATATATTGATTTGTGGCAATGAAAGGGAAAAGCTGGAATGACCCAATTCACTCTTCTCAGGAAGCAGCAGATACTCAATGTGCAATACGTGACCAAAAATTTTAGACAATTGTTGACGATTTATAACTTTACTAGCATGAGACATTGTGTAACAGTGTTATGGGAAGAATATGCAATATGAATTACTGTAAGCCTTAAATGGGTTCCAAAACAATAGACTATTAGGCGACAGTAAATTCTCTGTGTCTGATTCCAAGGTCATGCGTTCAAACTTCTTTGTGTAAGAAAAAAGATTAAAGCTTTCTTCTTAAAAAATGCTGCGTGTCAGCACTATTCCTCTTCCTATGACTCCAGGAAGCGAGTTCTTAAAGAGCAGCAGGAATGCCACAAGGTTTGGTGACTCTACAGGGCAGCACTATGAGACATGGTCAGTCTTTGGTCGCCGGAGACAGAATCCAGCTGTGCTTCAAAGCGGGGAAAGCTGTGCCGTCGTCACAACACGTCGTGCAACCAGCAGCGCCTGCGAGCACCGACTACAGCCCCCTTCCACCACAAACTCCCACTGCTTACTTATTTATTCGGGTTTTTTGCCAGGTTAATTTTCACCCAGAGCAGCTCCCTGCTGCCCTACATGGCCATCCCAGGGGTAGTGTCCCTACTGTGGAGAAGCTGGGACTGCCCTTTTGCTGGCAGGACGTGTTTAGGGCGTGTTGACGTGTTGCTTTGGTGACTCCCGGCCCTCGCAGAAGAAACGATCCCTGAGAGGGCTCAGAGGAAGCGAGATGTGGCAGGGATGTACTTTCCAGTCCTAACAATAGTAATTCTTGTGGCTACAATGATTCACGGCTGAAAACCAATTTCTGTAAAGCCAGAAATACATGTGTATCTGACATGTAAATTAATTTTTAAATAATTCCATTAAAAACTAGTAAGTATATGTGCACTTTCTCTGAAACATGTAGTTTTCTTTTAGGACCTCATCCTGCCATGGAACTTACTGAAAGTTACTTTTCCACACGGGATTTTTACTGAGAGGACCTGAGGGCCTTTAACTGAAATGACGCTGCCTCCCAGTTCTGGGGCAAATGCTGCTCTCGTTGTGCAACTACAAACCCGCTCACTCCTTCGCCTTCCCTCAGCGCCACAGGAGCAAAGCCAGCGCTTGCTGCTTACTTGTTCACAGTGCAGGCGGCTATTCAAACCCCGCAGGTTCCTCCCACAGGCAGGTGCCATTTCCCAACACCACGCCCGCCCCGCCTCAGGTACCCACAATGGAAACCCTGCCCCCGCCCAGCGCCACCCCGAGCCCCGCACGAAGCCCAGCGTTCCGTCCGGCGCGGCCTTGGCGGCCTCGCTGACCCCGGCGGGAGGGAGGGCCGCGGCGCCGCTGCCCGCCGGGGAACGAGCCGGGCGCTCAGCCCGAGGCCCCGAGCCCAGGGCCGCCGGCAGGCCGCCGGGGGGCTGACCGGCTCCCGCTAGCCCCTTGCAAAGCGCCCACGGGACTGACGCCTGCCCGCCTCGACAGGGTGACGTCAGGGCGACGCCAGGCTGACGTCATGCGACACTGCACCCCGCGCGAGGCCGCCCGCCGCAAGGCACGCCGGGGGCCGTAGTCTTCCCGCCCGGGGGCGGCGCGGCTGCGCAGTGCGGCGACCCGGGCGGGGGGCGGTCAGCCGGCGGCGGGGCCGGCCGGTTGGCTGCGGGCACGCCCACCCGTGCGGCGGCGGCAGCGGAGGGCAGCGAGCTCGGTCGCCCGGCGGGGACGCTCGCATCCGCTGCTCTCCCTCCCTCCCTCCCCGCAGCCCGGGGCGGGGCTGCGGGCGCCCGTCCCCCGCACCTGCCCGGCCGCCGGGCCCTGGGCCCCTCCCGTGGACAACAGCGGCGAGCGGCCCGCACCCGCCGCGGCCCCGAGGAGAGCTCCCCCCGTCCCCTCGGCCGCCAGGCGCCCCCCGCCCCGGGATGTTCTCCAGGAAGGGCCATGCCGATGTCAGGAAATCCACCCAGAAGGCGCTGGACCCCAAGCGGGACGTACTCACCCGCCTCAAGCACCTCCGGGCGCTGCTGGGTGAGTGGGGGGGCGGCCGGCGGCGCGGGCTCCGGCTTCCCGCCGCGCCGGCGGGGCTGGGCGGGGCGGGGCGGGGAGGGGAGCGGCGCCCCCCGCCCCCTGGTTCCCCTCAGCGCTGCGCCTCGCCTGCGCGTCAGCCCGGCGGCCGGGAGACCCCGGGCCGGGAGCGCGGGAAGGAGCCGCCTTCCTCCTCCTCCTCCTCCTCCTCGGGGAGAAGCTGCTGGTGGTGCCCGCCGGTCGCCAGGGCAGACGTGGGAGCGCGGGCGGGGCGCGTCTCCAGCCGTTGGGGGTGGCTGGGCGAGAGCTGCCCCCCAGACGAGGGTAAAACCGAGCGATCGAAACTTCTCGGAGCCGACCCTCGTTGAAAACGCCCCTCTTCTGCCGCAGGTTGCCTCAGCCGGCCGCAGGCTTCCTTGGCAGTTTTGGGGAGCCAAAAGGCTCCTGCTGAAAGGCAGCGGCGCGTGTCCCCTCAGAGTTACGGGAGCTGGTAGAGAAAGCTGCTGGTGCCTTTTGTTGCCCCTGGCTCTGTCGCCCGGTGTCAAAATAATTGTGATGCAGCATTGTTTGGACACAAAATAGTACCTAAATGTATTTCCTGCAGGTTTCTTTGGAAGATCCATTATAGAAACTCTGCCATTGTCAACCACATTAGTTTGAAGGGGTTTACTTTTTTATTTTTTCCAAAAAAACTTTAAAGGGGTCACGTAATGGTGTTTTGTGATGCCCCTCCCATGTCTGTAGCAAGGTTGAACATCTCTCTATGTTGCCTGACAGTTGAAGCCTTAACCCTGGCCTTTTTGAAACCATGATGTGTTTCAGCTGAGAGCTGTGATTTGCAAGAGTTTGGGTGGCCTGGTGTTCCCTGTTAGTCGGCAAACTGCAGCAGAAAAAGGCACTTTTAAGAGCTTTTGCGCACTATCCCAGTTCAGGAGAATCAGTGACAGTGTTAGTATTTGTTTGTCTCATTTTATATTGTTCTCCTAAGAGACGAGGAGGAGAAAACGATCTGATTTGTACTTCTCTTGTACTCTGATCATTTCTTAGTCTACTGTTTCAGTCAAGTTTGGCAAGTATGTAGGAGCCTCAAAGATGATGTGTCACAAACTGGGAGAAGTAAATAAGTGGCTGGAGGAGAGGTTCTGAGGTTAGTGGCTCCTCGAGAGAGAGCAGAAGTTGGCCGCTCTGTTTTCTGCAGAGGAGCGGCTCTCTGGTCAGTCTGTGTTTGTGTGATTCCCCCCACGTGCTTGGTCTCGGTGGCATGAAGGATGCACGAAGCCAGAGTTACTGCCGGGGAAGGAGCTCAGTCCTTGCAGAGCAGAGGTGCTCCCCATCAGCACCAGGCTGCAGGACTTGCACTGTATAACCTCACTGTGGTTTAGAGCGTGGGCTCATCGGTAGTGCTCGAGATTCAGTTTGAGATTAAGAGCTTTCCTGTGACGTTCCTCTGATAGGAGAAAATATACAAAAGAAGTTTTGAAGGTACTGTAGCAAAGCGAAGAGCTTTGGTGGTGAGGACTGACTATGATTCTGAGCGAGGAGAGTAGCGATTAGTCTCCCTCGGAATGGTCCCTTTGAGAAAGCTGTACTGTGTGAGCCTGGAAGCAAATGAGTGGAAGAGTCTGTGACAGTTTAGCTTGTTGTGGGCATCTTGCTAATTTTTCGGGGACATGTTTCTTACAGGCGTGAGTAACCATCACTGTGGTTTAAAGACGTTATTCCCCTTTTATAGCATTTAAGTAGCTAATCTGAAAAAGATATTTTTGTGGCTATTTGATTAGTGGTCAAAGTGCTGGAAAAAATCCATAAGTGGTCTTGTGTCACACTCTGAAAGTGGCCAGGTCTTGCTCATCTTTTGAGCAGCAATACATACCCAGTCTGTAGATACTTGAGCTTCATCATTCGGACTCACAAGTAGAAGAGTTCTGACCACTGTGCCTGGTGGTGGGAGACAAGAGGCTCACACGTGAGAGTCCCTCAGCACCTGCGGTCTTCGTGTTTTTGGTGAACAGTATTGAAGCTTTGCTTTGGAGTTGTCTGTAAGTGAAGGGTATGTGACTGCTCTGGGTATAAATTCCTCCTATTCCGGATGTAAAAAATCTCCGCAGTTAGCAATCTGGTGGTCAGTTTTGTGTTAAGCTCCCTCTGGGGACCAAATGTATACATTTCTTGTACTGAAGGTGTATAAAATGTACTGTTTGCCTGGGGTTTTTTTTGTGGGTTGTTTTTTTTTCTCTTTAATCGTACTATGTATCTAAGTGCCTAAGGGCAGGAATTTGACAAGACAAAAGATACCTTACCTGCATTACAGTATGCCTTTTAACTGTGTATGTCCTATTGCTTGTGTGCTGTACAAACAATATTAAAATAATGTCAAGTTTTATTGTACATAAATTTTGGGAAGTACTTTGTTTGTGGGGTGAGGTTTAGAAAGTTTTGTGAAACCATCCCGAGAAAGATTTCTCTAAGAGACTGTGGTGTGAGCTCACAGACCGTACACTTCTTCCTTTTGCACCAGCCTCACTACAATAACCAGACTTGAGGAAATAAGAAATATAGCAACTTTCTGTTAATGTTCCCCTTTCAGCCTCTTGGAAAGGCATGCCTGAAACCAAGACACAACTAGACTTGCTATGGCTCTTGGTTATACCCATCTCACGGGAGCGTTACTTTTTTGTTGTACAGTGCGGTACAGAGGAGCTTGTCAGGCTCCTGTGGTGGACCTGATGGGTGGAACAAATGGAAAAATACACCTATTAGCGTGATGAAATGAATTTATGTCCCAAAGCAGATGGTACAGAAGATAGTGTTGTTTGGTGGTTTTCTGTAAAGATACTTACTACCCAGTTGGCAAGGGGGGGGGGCGGAAATACACCCATCACTTCTCAGGAAATATCTTTTCTTCCAAGTGTCTGTTATATTTGGAGATAGTGACCTGATTTTTTGATTAAACTTATTATTGAACATTGTTTTTAAGTGAAAATTGTTATCAGTGCCAGAGAACTGGGTAGTGTGTTAGTGGCTTATTGGCTGAAGTGCTGTGATATGACAGCTGGCTGTCTTCTAGTGGATGTGTTTTATTGCAGGGACTATGTCAAAGGAGGCTCTGGTTATGTTCCCGAGATGTCTGCTTTAAAAAACATCAATGTAAACATTTTAGCTAATACAAGAGTGGCCTTTTAAAGATAATAACTTCATAGATATCATTGCAAGTGTGTGTTTTATGGTCATCATATAAAATGAAGCAACACATGGTAAGAAATATCCAAATAATCCAAACAGTTGGATGTTTCTACCCCCCCCTCCAAACATGTCGCTCCTTGTGCTGGCCAGGGGTAGGAATGTGTGTTAGTGTTCCTCCCACCCCAGTCACTTCACTCCCTGTCCCCAGCTGCTTCACTTAGGCCATAGTGGCACATGTTCTCAAAATAACTGCTTCTGTTCTTGTGTTTCCTTAGGAGATGCTATCTTTCCTTCCTTTGTTAGTTTTAAGTCACAGGAATGAAACTGTAAACAAAATGACAGTTAATCTACTGAGATCCTACTGATGTAAGAGGATAAAAATCAGAGAAAAGATGGTAATAGGGGAGGGATGAGGGAAAGGAATGTCTACCTTGACTTCAGCAAAGCTTTCGACGCTGTCTCCCATAACATCCTCATAGGCAAGCTCAGGAAGTGTGGGCTAGATGTGTGGACAGTGAGGTGGATTGAGAACTGGCTGAATGGCAGAGCTCAGAGGGCTGTCATCAGCAGAGCAGAGTCTAGTTGGAGGCCTGTAACTAGTGGTGTCCCTCAGGGGTCAGTACTTGGCCCAGTCTTATTCAACTTCTTCATCAGTGACCTGGATGAAGAGTTAGGGGGTATCCTCAGCAAGTTTGCTGATGACACAAAACTGGGAGGAGTGGTGGATACACCAGAAGGCTGTGCTGCCATTCAGCGTGACCTGGACAGGCTGGAAAGTTGGGCAGAGAGGAACCTGATGAGGTTCAACAAGGGCAAATGCAGGGTCTTGCACCTGGGGAGGAACAACCCCATGCACCAGTACAGGCTTGGGGCAGACCTGCTGGAGAGCAGCTCTGTGGAGAGGGACCTGGGTGTGCTGGTAGACGACAGGTTAACCATGAGCCAGCATTGTGCCCTGGTTGCCAAGAATGCCAGTGACATCCTGGGATGCATTAGGAGGAGTGTGGCCAGCAGGTCGAGAGAGGTTCTCCTTCCCCTCTACACTGCCCTGGTGAGGCCTCATCTGGAGTACTGTGTCCAGTTCTGGGCTCCCCAGTTCAAGAAAGATGAAGAGCTACTGGAGAGAGTCCAGTAGAGGGCTACAAGGATGATGAGGGGTCTGGAGCATCTCTCCTACGAGGAGAGGCTGAGGGAGCTGGGCTTGTTCAGCCTGAAGAAGAGAAGGCTGTGAGGGGACCTAATAAATGCTTACAAATATCTTCAGGGTGGGTGTCAGGAGGATGGGGCCAGACTCTTTTCAGTGGTGCCCAGCAACAGGACAACGGTCAACGGGCACAAACTGAGGCACAGGAAGTTCCGTCTGAACATGAGGAAGAACTTCTTCCCTCTGAGGGTGACGGAGCACTGGAACAGGCTGCCCAGGGAGGCTGTGGAGTCTCCTTCTCTGGAGATATTCAAAACCTGCCGGGACAAGGTCCTGTACTGCCTGCTGTAGCTGACCCTGTTTTGGCAGGGGTGTTGGACTAGATGATCCCCAGAGGTCCTTTCCAACCCCTACCATTCTGTGATTCTGAATGTGTATTTCCATGAATAAGGGATTGTGTGAGCACCAGGATCAACAACACCCAGTTTCCCAGTTCTTGATTGTTTTGGTTCCCTTAGCTACCATCTCTGTAAGTTTGTCCAATACCCAAGCTGAAATGAAAGATCCCCTTTAAATTTGTGTTGCTTGTAACATCTCTCAAGTCTCCAATGCCCTTTAGCGTCTAACACTAACCAGAATAATAACATTATTTTAAAGGGAATGTTCACTTGTGTGAGGTAAATGACCTGAAAATGTTTGTGGGTTGTTTTTTTTTTTTATTATTATTATTGCTATAAAGATGTTCTAACTTTTAGAACTTTTGTAAAGTCAGTAGGAACGTTTTTGCAAATAATGTGTGGGAGTGTCAATCATGTGTCTATCCTTTTTTTTAGGATAGGCTTTAAAAATAATGGTCTTATAAATGGTACAAGTTTGACTCTTCCACACTGATGGGCCATAAATTAAGCCCTCCACACTCTTTTCCAGAGTAGTTTCTATGGGACTTTTTTTAGCATAAAAATGTATCTCTGCTCTATAAGACTGTCTTTCTGTGGCTGTTCTTGTTTTTTTTTGTTTTTTTTTTTTTTAATTGAAACATCTCTTTCAGTATTTTCTCCTCAGGTACAATTGAAATGTTTAACATCTTTGCATGGCTTAGTGTATTTCGTTTTAATTTTTCTTATGGTTTCAAGAATTGCTCTGTCATGACATGGTACGTTTTATGAATAATGGTGCAATAGGAACAACAGCTACTGTCTGCTGTGGTTCTCCAGTGATCTAGATGATGTCACTCTTTGTTCATGCATGCAATGGGGTGAGGTATCACCTGATGCTTTGCGGTTTTTATTTCATGAAGGTGATGAGCCTTCTATTCGTGGTGTTGCTATCCTTACTAATTTCAGAGTGCTATTTGTCTGAGACCTTTTATTTAAGGCTGGAAATGATAAAGTCAGCCTATAGGTAGTCTCTTGTGAACAGTCTCTGGTGATTGAAGTTGGCCACCACCATTCACACTACACTTAGAAATAAGGAAAAATGGGAGCTTACCCATTGTTGCTATTGAATGTTCTGTGAGCTGCTTGGAAGATGGTGACAACAATGAAGTTGGATTAAAGGGCTGGATTTTCTTTTTTTTTATACTGAATAATCTTAAGGATGGTAACCTTGTATTGAAAGTAGTAATGATTTGGTGTGGTTGCCAAACCCAAATTATTTTTAAAGATTTGTGGATTGTGTTGATCCTGAACTTTGATATTTGCTGGGGTAGGTTTTTAGACCATGCGTGTGCCCAGACTTGGTTTTGAGTGTATGGATGGACAAAATTGTCCATCAGAAGCCTGGGTGCAGGCTGGTGTTTGAATTAGTGACAGGGACCTCAGAGCCTGTGCTGTGGCATTTCACTCCTGGATGCGCGTGTAAAAGCTGGGCTGTTTTCAGAGTTACAGTACTTTGCCTGTATTTCAGCAGTGTTGTTGAAGAAACTGTCGTTTAAATCCTGAGCTGGAAATGTTTTTTGGTGTATGTGTTAGGAATACTACTGCTAACAGGTGTGGGGTGCTGCTTATGTCCATTGCTGTTATCCTTTTCTCTGTTGAGCAGTGGACAAACACATGGTAGAGCCGATACAGCTTAACACAGACATCAGTTTAGATTAAATATGAAAAGTATGAGGTTACCCAGTGCAATCCTTAATATATTTCTTTAAAAAATATAAATTAAGAAGAAACATGTTTTTCATTTAACTCTCTCAATTAAAAATAAGATAATAAAGGAGAGTAGTGGGGTTTTTTAGTTATGGCACTGTCTTCATTTGCACGGTTCTGTACAGCTAGAATAATGCAAGCTTAGTAGAAATTTTCATTTATAGACATTCAAAAGTGAATGCTTCTGAAGTTCTTCCTGAATTTAGAACAGCTGTTGTTCCATAGATTTTGTGTTAAATTTGAGGTGTTAAAATGATTTTAGAAATTGTTCTAATTGGAGAGTTTTTTTAGTAACAGTATGTTTCCGTGATGACATTCCTTTGAAAAAATGAAGGAGAACTATCTTTTAGGCTTTTATTTAGCATTTGAAGTCCTAATCTGAAGAAGTGTGGGGTTTGGGTTTTTTTGAAGGTTAAGTAAAAATTGTATTTAGTTTCTGGGGTGAGGCTAATAATAAAAGTTTATCATTAACCATGGTATGACTGCAAAGTTGTCTCTTCATCTCCTTTAATTTTTTAAGTACTCAGGATAAAGAAAACCCCTCAGGACTGAGAGAACTTTGTATAAATAACATAAAGCCAGATGACTTTGGAAGTTCATGAAATTAAGGGAGTTAAATGACTGCAATAACGTTTGGTATTTAGTAGAAAAATAAAAGGAAAGCTGGTGTGCTAAGGGCACGATTATTGTTCCTTCTAGATTTTTTTAGAGGAGGAGTAGTAATGAGAGCTTGGCAATAAACTCAAATTCTTATTAAATGGTACCTGAGTAGTTTGTTTCCCTAAATTTTAAGCTTAAGTAGCAGGACAAGTAAAGGTGACTTACAGTTATCTAGTGAGCCAACTGTTTCATGAAGAAATGTCAAGTGTACCCTCGTGAATGTCTTGCTATTTCCGATGTTGCTGTAAAAGCTGTAAAGTGTTAATCAGGAGCATTAGCCAATGGATCACCTATCCTTGTTTGGGGTACTGAGTGAGATTATAGCTGGTTTTGGAAAGCCACTATGTAACTGATGGCTGATAATGTTTGCCAGCTTGCCTTGGATTTTAGTGCTCGGAGTTTGGAATTCACTAGGTGGCTGTTTCCAACAGTAGTAATCTGAAAGCTATTTATCAGTAAATATAAAAATATAACTATAAAAATATAACCTAATACCTGCAATTCAACCCCAACCTTGCTGTTTAATTTCCTTAAATACTTCTTCAGTAAATGTGATTTGCCAAGAGTCAACATTTTATCTATCTTGAATGATAACTACTGCATGAAACTTCCACTGATATTTTCCATTTGAAAAACAGAAGAACAAAGCCTTATCCTGCTGCTACAAGTTAAATATATATATACAGTAGTGATCCAAGTTACTGTCTTAGGCTTCCTGCCAGCTTTTAGTAACTCCTCTTGAGAAGCAATCTGCTATGATCTGACTTGACCCTGCGATGATCGTTTTTTGGTGAAATGGGTGGGAGAAGCTGGATCGTGGGGAGAGCAGTAAAGGGGCGTGTGAAACTCAGATGAGCTTGCTGTGGTGCTACCAGTCTGGAGATGCTTTCCCTACAACCAGGCCTTGACGTAGAGGGGAGAGAGGCTGCTGGAAAGGGTGTGATCACGGCTTGGCTGGCCCTCCTACGAGCTGGAGGCTGGCTTAGCAGGCAAAGACACTGCCCGCCTCTCTGGTGCCCAGAGGAGCAGGGTGAAGCATTCATGGTCAGTGCTGCTTCATCACCATGAACGCATGCACAGTGAAGGAGAGGAAAAACGGTGTTTTCTTAATGTATGTAAAAAAAAAAATAAAAAGGAATTTGGTAGTGAAATGCCCAAGAAAGTTGTATCTCTGACTGGGTGATGGAATTACTGGGTGTGTAGCTTGTTTTTTATGTTTTGGGTTGGTTTGGGGTTTTTTTAAGCGATTTGGGTGGTGATATCAGGATGACAACTTACATGCAGAATTGCAAGAAAATCTTACTTTCCAAGTGAATATCTACTCTTAGGGTAGTAAATGGGAGTATTTTTCGTGGCCTCTTTTAAGGTTAGAAATTATTTTCCTGTATATCTTGCGAAGCAATATAAGGAACAAAGTAGTTCAATAGGAAAAGGATATAGCTGTAAGAATGTGTGTTTACATCAGAATAACAGATGACTCACCACTGAAATGCCACATTTATAGAAAAGGAGAATTTACTTTTTTTGATTAGGCAGTTCCTTTCTCCTCCTTTCACGTTTTAAAGGGAAAGTTTCCTTTTTGTTTGGATTTTAATGACCTCATTCCTTCATATGAAGTCCTTGTAAATGAAAGCCTTGTTTTCTCCTAGAGTTGTATTTAACAGAAAGCATTCATAGAGAGGAATAATTGCACTTAGCTTGCAAATTCAAGACCAGTAGTTTGTAGGAAACAAATATCATGTAAAAGAGTTTCCATGCACTAATTGTTTCCATAGTACAACCAACCAAAGAAAGCATCACTACTGAAAAGGCTGTGTTTGTTTTTTGTTTTTTCTTTTTTTTTTTTTTTTTTAAACCCACATTGTCCAAGGTTAAAGTCATTCTTTCTTCTGTAGTTGTGTGATATTATTGGGTCTTATTGTTGTAATCAGCTTTGTTGTCTTGGTTAATGAAGGAGTTTCTTGAGAGGTGAAACTTCAAGGAGAAGATGTGTTGTTAGTAATTCTTGCCCTTTATCCTCTTAATTCTGGGTGGAATCGTCTATCGTTGCTTGACCAAATAGTTACAATAAATAGCAAGCAGATTAAGTTAAAGTGTATTTTGCCAGTGTCAGGTTTAGAAAACATTAGTTTTTTTCTCTTAAAAAAATAAACTTATTTCAAATTTTAGACCTAAGTTAAGGCTTAGGGAAGTGATGCATTATTTTTTTAAAAGGAATTGGAAATATGCTGTTTTCTGAATTGATCTCCTTGTCAGATTAATTTAAAACTGGATTTTCAATTTGCATACACAAATTCTTGCTGGTGTTTGTTTTTTCCAACAGTACCTGCTTGTTTTGATAATACAGAAGACATTTGGCTGGAGAGCTAAGACACACCTCATCTTTTTTTTTGTTTTAATGGAAAATAAATGAACCTAAGCCACAATGCAAACTTTCATAAATTAACTGAAAATGGAAATTTCCCTATTTACTTCCAAGGATGGAATCACAATTTAGTATACAATGTTTAATGAAGTCACTAAAATTGTTTCATACTGCATTTATTTCATTCTCTGATACTACTTTCACATGAAGACAATAATTTTCAGCTTTCTGATGTTGTGTAATAACTCTGTTTGTTCCTCTTTTCAGATATTGTGGATGGAAGTGACCTGAAGCAATTTTTTGAGAACAATTATTCTCAAATTTATTTTATATTCTATGAAAACTTCATAACACTGGAAAATAGCTTGAAACAAAAAGGTAAGTTTTAGAGTTTTGCCAGCAAATGAGTCAGTTTTCCCTAACTGTTCTCAAAAGCATTCTACTGGAGCTTATCTAATGATTATGTAGTCCACAATTATATGTATTTGCGTGAGTAGTTTCGTGCAGTATGATATTAGCGTTAATAATTTTAATTTTATGGTATGAGAAGAGGTGCATTTATATACATATCCTTTCATCTTGTTTTGAAGTAGAGAAGGTCTTCATCCTGCACTTAAGCAGATGTCTGTTCAACCGAAGCGTTGTCAGACATCCACAGAACAAATGTCAATGTTGAAGATACGTTGGTAGGAATAGCCCTTTGCTTGGAGATGAGCACAACGACAGTGCTTTGCAGGTCTGGGACTCTAGTTGTCCTTTATTCATAATCGAGGAGGCACTGAAGTTTGGAAGGGTCTTGCTTTTCTGAGATCAGATAAAGATGAAGAAAAATAAGCAGAGTGCAACATCTTTGATTTCAGTTGAATAACAGCAACATAATTTTGCTGTCTGTCTCATACCATATATTTGTGGCAAACAACATTGTTTTCTGTCTTACAGGGAATAAATCACAAAGGGAGGAGCTGGACTCCATCCTCTTTCTTTTTGAAGTAAGTTTTCCATACCATGAAACTAATTCTTATTTTAAATCTCATTGTCATCATATGCTTACTTACACCTTTACAATGACGGGTGAAGCAAGGTATCAATCAAAATGACAGCAGGTGTATGTGACTGTACAAGGTGAAAGGTAGAAAAGAACTAGGGTGTGCATTAAGTTTTCAGATACAACAACAATGAAAAAA
The DNA here is from genome assembly GCF_030867145.1 of Opisthocomus hoazin. NCBI lineage: Eukaryota > Metazoa > Chordata > Aves > Opisthocomiformes > Opisthocomidae > Opisthocomus > Opisthocomus hoazin. The sequence goes on from NC_134415.1 coordinate 53,800,724, forward strand.
TTTATTATGCAATGGGAGCGTTAGTTGAATGAATATCCAGAATTAAGAGATTTTATCAAAATTACTTGAAAAATTTACAGCAATACATGTGTCCTAAGGAACTGAGGATCAGTTCTTTGAATATATCCTGTTGTTTTTCATTCGAATTTGGGAGCAAGTGATCAATAGTTGCATAGCCTCTGTTAGGCTAAAGCTGTCAAAATAGTCTTTTTTCTTTTTTTCTTTTTTTAAGATTAAGTATGTTCTTGCTTCTGTATCTTATGGGGTGCTAGTTCAAAGCAACAGTACTTTTTCCCTATGCTTTGTCAGTATGAATTTCAGTGTTATGTTTGTTTTGAATGTGTCACAGCAGGAGTTTGGGCTCTATTCCTTTCAGATGGAGGCATCCATTATGATTGCAGTATTTGGTCTTGCAGCACAAAGAAAATAAATGGATAAGAGTTGTCAACTACTGCATATCAGTTTGAGCTGAGCATGTGAAGTGTTAATTTAACTTTTTTTTTTTTGAGTGGAGCGTCTTTTACTTCCAGAAACTTCCTTCCCAGCACTGGTGGTCATAGTATTTGCAGTGTTTAGGGAGGAAATACTAGCTAGTTAACTTTTGCATAATCAACTTAGGATGTCTTTAAAGAAGAATAGACTGTAATTGATAATTTTCTAAGGGACCTCTTTAATTAGAATTACTACCTGAATATATTTGGATGTGAGAAAATATCATTGGACCAGATGAAAGCCTAACATATAAAATTGTTTTTAGAATACACACGTGAAGTCTTAGCTTAAGCTCTACCTGTCTCTGAAGTCAGAGATCAGTGGTGCTTTTAGTTGTTTCGGGTTTTTTTAACAATTCAGTAGGTAAATAATTGACCTGATTTCTTTCTTAAGGGCAAATAATACGCATCTTCTGTTGATTTCTCTTTGTTAATCGAACTACTAATTTTTCACTTGAGTATTGCATCACAGAAATGTTATCTTTATGTTATGGGTTATTTTTTGGTAGGGATGGTAGAAAAAAATATCCCCACCTTTCAGTGGGACTCTAGAAACTGAAATTAAAACAAAGATTATATGTTCTCAACTCTTACCCCTCTCTCTAAAAATGGAAAAAATCCCAGCCTAAACCATAAAACTCAGAAGTATATGGCTTCATTTAATTTTTTTGCATTAATGTATAGTTTGTAGTTAGAATAATATTTATACTGACGATAATAGTGATGCTGTTTAGCCTAATATGCCTGTAATAAGAAAAATGGCCACGAAAATGATAACATGAAATCCTGGATTTTTGTGGTCTCACCTTCTGACTTTTATGATGTAGCAAGTTCATCTCCCTTTTCTTCTTATAAAATCGTCTTTTCTCCTTTAACTACAAGACTGCATTTCAGACTAAAATCTGCAAATCAAATTGTGTTTTCTGATACTTATGATATTAGTAAAAGAGTCTGCTTTCGGATTTTACATGAGGCCGTATCAAAGAACATGTGCTCATGTCTGCTATGACCGAATTTAGGGCAGGAGAATTTCTTCTTCCTCCTCTCTTCCCAGCCACAGTGGAGAAGGTAGCACCACATTTACTGAGCAAGCCTGTGCAGTTTAATTGGAGCTCGTTAATATGCTTGCTCTGTGGTCTTGAATAACTAATTACATTTCTGTGGCTATGTCATTGAACGGAAAATAGCTAATGCTTACTCACCCGATTAAAGTGAATAAATACGTATTCCTGTGTCTTGAAAACGAGTGGCTAATAATCACCCGTTTAATACTGCTTAAAGGCATCAGAAGAACATAATGTATGAAGAAGAAAAAAAAACATAGTTATATATGAGCAAAGTGTTGCTCTGAGTCCCAGTCGAGGAGAATTATGTTACAGCCTGGTTGTTCCTGGTTGAGGAACAAGAAAGTTTTGGAGATATGTATGTGAAATTTGATGCAATCTTCTTCTCCGTGTTTGTCTCCTGGAAGTAAGTTTGCAATCCATTTATAACTCTAGCACTTGATAATGCATTGTAGGAAAACAGCTTTTTAGAGGGCCTTTTAGTGCACAGAACAAGACTACATCAGTCTGAACACAGGACAAGAAAAAATGTAAATGTCAAGTAATTAATCATTCATATTGTAAGCGATAGGAAACAAAACTGATTGTTAAGCTTGCCATGTTTAATCTGATGTCAGCATGAGCCAGAGGTTTCCTAGAGTTTTCTTCTAATTAGCTAAATAGGTAATTACTTAGGATTAACAAATCCTGAGTCTAGGTGCTGAGGGTTAACAGTCTAAAAATCAATAAAAATATTTCTGAAAGGAATTGACTTCTGCCTTTTCTGGTATAGTTTGGTGGGTATTTAGATGCTTCTCTTGAGTGACACCTAGTGTGTATATTAAGCCAAAGTAACAAATGCCTTTTCCACAAATGCTCTGAAAACTAAGTTGACTCAGTTGTAGTTTATTGAAGTCTTAATTTTACATGTCAGCTACATAGCTTGGCCACTGAACAATAACATCAAACAACACATTAATCAAAGAAGAAATATTAATCAAAAGGCAGTAATATGAAGAGTCAGCAGTTCATTTTGTCAAGTGCTTTTTTACAATTAATATTACAATGTTCTTGGATCTAATTTTGTATTCTTTAAGATACTTTGGCCTTGTCTTTTTTCCAATTCGATATTCATTAAACGATACAGCAGCTCTAATGGTCTGTAATAGTTTTCCCTGTTTCAGCTATAAGGCCAAAATGATGTGAAAAACAAATTTGCTTTTTCTCTGGTAAGGCTTAGTTCTTTCCAGATTTGTAGTATATTTTCAGAACATGTTAATAATGTTTCTTACATCACTGTTCTCTATGATCTGGGGGCATTGGCAGGGAGGGTTGGAACTAGATGGTCTTTAAGGTCCTTTCCAACCCAAACCATTCTATGATTGTTTGTTTTGGCTGTCAGGTGAGCGCTGTGTGTCATAGAACTCACAAAAGGCGCACTACATTTATGTAAGCTTTCTACATCCCATGAAAGTATTATGCTGTTGTTTGATTGTGAAAGCTTGGATTTTTTACTTTTAATAATAAAGTATTTTTTTCTTGCAGCATCAGATACTGATTCCTCTGACACTGCATTTTTTTTTTGCATCTGTGATGAAATAAGAGCATCCTAGTGGTTTTGATATAATACATAGATCAATTTCTTTCCATTCTCTATAATTATGCTTTATTAGTTAAGAACAGCCACATTTCTTATGCTGGTGCAGTCATAGAATTCATTACACCAATTTAACACGTTCACTGTATGAAGTATTTTATTTTAGAATTTTTCAGATACTTTTTCTAAAGTGGTAAAGCTTCTCAAAGTCACTTACAGTAGCCGCTATTGTTGCTAGAAGTTTTTCAGGTACTGTCAGCGTAGTTCAGGTCAGTTTTGTAGATAGCTGAGAAGATGGGTTAGATACTCCTACCTCCCACAGATGGTATGTGTGCTGAAAGCTTATCAGTATAGATTTTTTTGCGTGTTTATTTTTTACCAGTGCACATTAATATAACAGAGTGCTTTTGTGTTTCACAGGTCCTTATTTGTAAAAGCATACTGTGTTTTTCATATAGCTTGTACAAAAAGTTTGTTTATGCTGTAATCTCTTAATAAATCTGTGTTTTGAGTTGAACTTCTTGTTTCTTGAAGTTGGTCAAAATGTAAGCGGTGTCAATCCCTGGGTCTGGACACAGAGTAAGCATGTTTTATTTTTTTAAGAATCTACAGAATTATAACTCTGGAAAGGCGGCCTTGCTGTGCTTGTGCTTCTAGACCCTTTTATCTGTCAAGCCTAGCCTTGCCATGTGTGCCCCTTCTCCTGCTGAAATGAGGAGAGGCTAGCTATGGTTACAAACAGGAATAGACAGAACTGGCTGTTTTGACTTTCCTTAGAAGTTCAGCAGCAAAATTTTAATGTATCATTCTTTAAATTTTACGTGGATGTAAAATAGAATATAAATGTGCTAATAGTCTGTGCAGTATTTGTATTATACACACTCAAATTCATGGTCTGCTTTGGCTTTTGTATAACACTAAGTGTTTTTCCAGAGATGATAATCAATAAACTGTTAGAACTTGCCCAACCGTACTTTGAGCTCATTGTTTTGTAGCAATAGCTACTGGTTTTAATACAGTATTGTTGTCTTTAGGAGCACATCTAAATATAAACTACTAATGGCCACATACTCAGCAGATTAAAATGTGGTATAAATCCATTGAAATGTGGATTGGTCTGCTGTCAGAATGTGAATGTAACGATTACAGAAGCAGCTGTATAGCCTAAATTTATTACTGCAGATGTGCACAAGTTACTTGTTCTGCAAATGCTAATGATAACTCAGTATAGGTTTATAATTAGCTATAGTCTTTTAGGAAATCTTTTGAAAAGTAGATTACAGACCATACGCAGTAAATACACCCCATCTGTCAGAGGAACACCTGCTGTGGTGGTGGGAGACCAGGTAGCTCTATGCACTGGTGCATCTTAGGAATATACACTTCTCTTTTAGTACTGCCTAGTAATACACATAAATATAATTTTGAAATATATAAATTGGTTCATTCTGGATAGATTGCTGTGGATATTTTAAATATCAAATTCTTCCATCACATTGTAGGTCTACTTTATACAGACTACTGAGTGAATTAGCAATAGTAGTTAAGCAGCTTAAAACAAATCTCAAAGCCAGTGGTGATTTTTAGCAGGTCATTTTCAATTTCATAAAAACCTGCATCAGTGAAACTTTAAATACTTTTGGGCTCATAACGTTTAGAAGACTTTAGTGCTGCGTTGATATTTTTTCTGAATGTGCAAAAGGATGTTCTTTTATATATGTAGCGTTTTATTAGACAGTTTGCTTATTTTAGGATGTTGCTTCTAATTACTTGCTGCATTTTGAATAAAACTGAATTCTGCAGAAGTAAATTGTGTGTTGAAACTGGCCAGTGAGGAAAGTACTTGTAAAAATTCTTTACAAGGATTAATCGAGTCAAGTTATTGTTGAGTTCTTATTGCCACAGGTCCTGGTTTCTCATTTCTTGGGGTTATCCCTTTTATTTAGCTTTTCCCCTTTATTTAACTTTCTTGTTACTATTTGCATTTTCCTCGTGTCTGTACAGCTCAGTGGCTTGATTTTCCCATCTGCAGGTTAGCTTACACTTGAAATGAAATTACCATTAAGAGTCGCAGCTTTAAATTCAGGCTGTAGGTTCTGTAACAGCTTTTAAGTTGATTCACTGTGCCTACTGCTATTACCACTTCCACTGTTTAATCTCGAGTCTGTCACACAGACTTGGTTGGCTGATTCTCAAGCTCAGTAAGTAAAAAGGGCTTGTTTGTTTATAACAATAAAATTGCTTATATCCCTTCTTTCCTATGCATAGAAAATTACTTTTTTAACGATCTACAGTTTGTTCTGCCATAATTTTGATTGGTTCATCTATTTTAGCTCGTAAAATAACATTGATGCATTCGTTGTAAATTCTAACTATATGTTGTGTATGTTTGACTTAAGAGATCTTACTGTGTAATGTTATTCCTAGGGCAAGAATAAGTATTTTGTGTGCTTTGGGCAGACATCTTCCCTCAACAAATAACTGTAAATAATTTATTGATGCAATAAATGGAGTATGCCTTTAGATTGAACTGCTGCAGGCATACTAACTTCATTGGGCTCTTGGCTTCACCTAAGTTGGTGAATAGTAGCTGGAAAATTTCTAAATTACTGCAGATTTTAGTAGCTGAACACTCTGAAACTCTTGTGGAGGTACCACCAAACAGTACTTGAACATAGAGCTTATATTCTGCATTTGACTTTAAAGGAGATCTCCCTGCCACTGACTAATAGAAACTCCCTGTCATGTACAGGTTGTTTAAAAAAAGCTATTTTTTTTCTCAGAATCCATTCTCCTGGAATGAATGTTGTTCTGAACTTGTCATTGACATTGCCTCCGAGAGCATGTTCAATCAGCAAAACCACATTTGGTTTTGTTCTTGTTTAATAAGAGACTCTGCATGGCATGTTACAGAACAGCTTGTTGTAGTTCTGGAAGGCAAAACAACAATGCTTTATCATCTCACTTTTGTGTAAATTAAGCTAGAAAATATTCAGACTGTAAGGATCTTCAGTGTAAGATGTGCTAACAGCATTAGCTTTCTTTACATTCTGCGACAGGGTAGTGTAGCACACAATAATAGGCACAAAGCTACCAATCATGACATGATTCAACAAAGTTCGAAAAAATAAAAGACTTTTTAAAAGAAATTGCACTATTGGTTAAGTCAGAGTGAATCTGTTGAAATAGAAACCTTAGTATTTTTTTTTCTTCTTTGATAAAATAGAGGTGTATCTTTCAAAAAGCAGCATCCTGTGTAAACTACGATTTAAACTCAACATTATTCGTAGTCATGCAGGAAGTCCAGAAGAAAAAGAACTATGGATAATCAGTTAAAAGAACTGACAGATACCCTGATGTGTTGATCAGTAGTAATACCTAATTTCTATTTCAAGTGTGCTATAATGGATTACCATATAGATGCAGCAAAGTACTAAGCATTAAATAGATATATGTGTTTTCTGAAAAAGCAATATTATTTCGCACTGTGGGGTTTCTTAAAATATTTCTTATTAGTGTACTGTGAAACTAGAAACAAGATGTCAATAGCCAGTTTGGATTCACAGCGGTATTGCTAGAAGTCTAGGCTGGAGTGGAAGAAACTATCATTTGTTTTATAGGAATAGAAATACGTGTTTCTTAGAACACCAGGGGTTGGGAGAGTGTAGAAAATATTCTTGGAAATGCTAAGTTGAAAGGACAACAACTGGAGCTTGTTCATGACTTACGCAATCGTATCTCACACTGTAACACCATCTGTGTCTGAGGACTCTAATGCACATGTGCAATAATTACTAGCTAAAAGGCATTCTAGCCATAACTTTGATTTAACTTACAATATTCAGAAGTTTTTCTTTAATAGTGTAGACTTTTAACCATGATAACTTTTTTTTGCATTGCAGGAGCAAATGTGGGCTCTGCATTTAGATTATTTATATTCATTCTAATCTGCTGCAAAGCTTTCATATCTTCAGTAGGTAGCTGTGATGCTAGCAATCTAATTTGGTTTTGTAAAATGACTTCTGTTTACTATTTGGTAGTACAATGCAGGTGATTAATCACATCTTTGAATTTTGTCGAAGTGCATCCATACATATATATATATATATATATTTCTTTTCCCCTGGTTTTGCGATACCTTTTCAGTATAAATGATTTACATCATTTAAACTGAAAGTCAGATTTAAGTATCTGAATTTTTGTGGTACATAAAGATTATGAGATATGGAAGCTTTCCTCAGATGGGAACTTCTGTCCTCACTATTTATTCCAACCCTTGAATTGTTTTGATTCAGTCACTTGACAAGGGTGTTTGGCTGTGTTTTTTGCAGAAAAAAACTGTTAAGTGTGTTCTTTTCTTCCCCAACCCTCCCAGCTTCATGCAATTTAAAATTTAAGCTTGCTTTTCCTGGTGGTGGTTGTACTCTGCAACAGCATTTGTTTTCCGGGTTTTCTTTGGGCTTAACCTAAAATTCACTGACACTCGGATGCGAGAGTTGATATGAAGTTCTTTTTCGAAATGGGTCTTTATTATGCAGCTTTGCCACTTTATCAGCTCATGCAGCTTACACCTTATCATAGTTCACTTTCTGGAAGGGAACTTTGCGTTGAAGTTTAGGCGAAACTGTGTAACACATAAGATACTGTGTTTACTGTGTGCCGTAGTGCCTCTGGCCTTTCCCAAATAACGGTTAACATGCTATGCATCTTGCAGAGAGGACATAGTAAAACTCAGCTTCCTTCAATGCGCTATTGTGTTTTGAAACAACTAACAAGTGGTGGTTATTTATGTTGATCTTGAATCAATTGGGATGCATGAACTGTAAAATTAAGAACATTGCTGAAGCTTTTGGGAAATACGTATAGTTTCTTTTGGCACCTAGGGAAAATCTATTTGTATGTCATCAGATTACTTTCACAAACTTTCATTCATCATATATGAGTATGCCATTCATGGTGTTTAAGTATGCATCACACATTTAGTGAAGTAGACATATATTTTCTAAATATAATGCTCATTTTGCAGTAAAGAATTTTACTGTAACATCTGAAATGTACTAAGATATGCGTTTTCATTAGTAGTATTAGCAGATTTTGACAAATTTCTAATAAAACATTCTGGTAACAGAAGTGGTGTTTGATTTTTTTTTTTTGTAGTTTTAATACAGTTGTTTCTCGAAAGTTAGTGTTTTGAATGAAATGAGAGAATTTACATTCAAAGACAAGCTGAAGGTATCTTGTTAGTGTGGCCCGTAAAAGGAAATTGGTTTTGCTCTAAAGACCTACTGTACTTCTTATAAGGACTTAAACAATAGAAACAAAATATATGTATTTTTATCTAGTTTTCCATAATAAAAGTAAAGATGTTTGAAGGTTCCTCCCCACAGTGTATTCTGGTACTTGAATCCAGACAGTTTTTTGTTGCCTTGCGGTGTGTGATCGGTCTAATGTGTGCCGGGATACAGACCAAACTCTGCATGCAGGGTGCCACCACTCTAACAGTGACTTGAAGTATTAATAGTTTAGAGTAGAAGCTCCTTTCTGCCCTTTGCCAAGTTAAATAAAAATGAATGTCAGGAGTAGTCTTGAGAAGTGGTGGGCTGCTAGTATTTTAATATTTAGATGGATAATGATAATTCTTTGTCTGTGGATCCTGCAATCTGATTGGCAGAAACGTGGTCCTTAACTAACAGGTAAAGCCCAAATGTGAATCGTGGCCTCATTTTTAGCCAGTCAGATCCTTCATCCCAAGCGCGTTCCTCCTGCCCATGGACAGGGAGCTAGACCTCTGGCCACCAGCTGCCCTCTCCTTCAGACCCCGCTGCCACGGTGTTCTGGGGAGGGAGCTGTGGGAGTAACGCTGCAAGAAAATATAATGAGAACGTAGAAGACATGTGCCCAATTTATATTTTTATTCTAGTAATTTTTTATAAATGCCAAATACTCTTTGGGGAGCATGTGGTATGCAAAGATGTGAAGGAAGACCAGTGTGTCCGTGTGACCTGAGGTCTAGTTCCCTACGTCTATGAATTTCTCATGACTTCCATCCTCTACCATGGAGAAAGGAATGTGCCATTTTCAAAAAGACTCTATTTTGACTGTTGTATATAATTTCTGAAACACTTTGTTGTCAGAAATAAAAAGTCTGTCTTATTCCATCTCTTGAGCATACTGTTTTTAGCAGCAATAATGATTCATGTGTTGGCCGTCTCTGAAAGATTGCCTAAAATGCCAATTCTGCTTTCTTGGCTGTGACGCTTTATTTCCTCTTGTGAGCTTTTATGTGCGAAAGACCAACAAATGGGTCACCATTGCTTAAATGACTTGTCATTTGTTTTGCATCCTGCATGAAGTATTTCTGAAAACTTAATGGCGCTTTGTTGTGCAGAAGTTTGTTCCAGTGATTGTTTGATAATTGCAAGGAATTCTGACTGTTAATCATTTATAACATTAATTTAATTTTGTTTCCAAAAGTAGATGTTGAAAACTAGTTTCCCATTTAAATATGTCTTCCTAATGTCATATTTCAGTGGCTGAAAAGTTGTGAGATCCAGACACATTTTTCTGTGAAATCTATGTGAAACCATGTTTGTTCGCTCACTTTTTTCGAGACACTGAGCAGCATTGTTAGCTGTTCTGTACTACTAATATACCTACTTGTCAAGCCCTAGTCTATACTGCTAATAGTTTAGAAAAGAGGGGGGAAAAAAAGGTGTCTCAGAGCCTGTTAAAGTCCTTTTAAAACCCCTATTTACACAAGTAAGACCCCAAAATAGTTTTGATTTATCCAGATTATGTAGCAGCATTACCATCCACTAAATTGACAAAGAACATCTGGTAGCCCCAACCATTCTTTGCAGCTAAGATTATAAGACTTCATTCAGGAAAGCACTTAAGCCTATGCATAAACTGTTTTGCTTTGTTGGTGTCCTGTAGCGTAACAAAACTAAGGGAAAATGGGCTTGACCACAACCTCTTTCTTTGTTTGATCTGCCTCTGTTAGGATCAGTCCAGAACCACAGCAGTGGACCACTACATATTATTCCACTTGAGTGCTTTATTAACTGCATGTGCTGTGAATTAAATTAGTCTAGCTTTGTGTAATTTGGCTTGGTTTCACTCACCAGCTGAAAACACAGGTGAATCATCTCACAGTAAAAATAACTGCACCGCTGTTTATCTCTGCCTTAGCTGGGAGATCAGACCCCATTAGCTGATGAAAAGACAGACCTAAGCCACAGAAGCTCAAAATCTGGACTGTATCAATGTAGCGGTAGTCATTACCAGACACTTCAGAAAAATGTAACCCAAAGTGAGCTTCTTAGAAATCCGTAACTTCTTCATTAGAAATCAGTTTATTTTCTGGAATACTAGGGTTTTGCAAGGCAGTGGGAAAGGGAAAGCAGTTCTGACAGTGTCGTATTTATTCAGGACCATTCCAAACATCTTTCTCCGTAACAAGAGAGTAAAGTAGTGAGCAGGAGTCCTTAATATGATAGGTATTTGCTTTCTATTGTGTTCTTTATGTATACATTACCATTTCATTTATGTCTTGTGTATCAGTTTCTCTATATCCTCTGAACGAACCAGTTTATTATGGAAAAATTTGACTATTTAGTTTTGTTTCCTGCAGAAAATATTGCAGCTACTACCTGAGAGGATTTTTTATCGATGGCATTTTCGCAGTATAGGTAAGAAGGAATGGTTTAAAAACATTCTAGTACAAATAAAATCAATGTTTTCTGTAGTCACTTCCCTGGTTCTGCAAGCCCTGTTAACCACAAATCCCTTAGTATTGCCCATACACAAATAGTACTTATGTACGAGACTTGCACCTGACAATTCTCGAAGCATACGAGAAGTCTTTTTACCTGCTGTAACAGCTCTGTTTGTTCCTTGTTTTGTGTCGTTTTGATTGCCTGCTTCATTTTTGTTTTGCACAAGTGCTTTTCAAATTTTTATATTTTTGGATTTACCTTGGTTCTCCCCTCTTTCTTCTCTTTCATATGTTAGAAGCTATGAAAATGACAGGGTTATAAACCAATACACCCCTTCCTAGTTAGGTCTCCCTTTGTATTCAAACACCAGAAATTAAGATTGAGGAGGGCTGTGGTATCTGTGTGTGACACTGTTGCAAATTTGCATTGTAATAGTCTTCTGCAAGTGATCGTATATGCAATGCCCATAGAAATTCATGCATATTGCACTTTGCCTAACGATAGATACTGTGTTGAACTTGTCCCTTGCCTGCTCTTGGAAATCTGTTCTGTAAAACTTGTGCTGTGAATAGGTGACTGTTTGGTAGTTGAGCACAGGCTGTGCTAAACTAAATGCAAACCGTGGGACTGCTGCAGTGAACAGGAGCTTAATTTCTTCCCTGATATTCCTGTGTTCTTTGTGCAGTTCAGTTCATTAATATTTGTGAAACAGTTGTCATACTGTTTGTGGGAATTAAATGAGGAATTTCTGGTTTAGAGCTGGGATAGTGAAGGAAAGAGATTAAGGACAAAAATATAACCTTTTTAGTAGCTCTTTTTGATCATTTTTTCTTTTAATGAGTGGTCCACAATTTTACTGGCTTTTGTAAGTGGAATTATGAATACACGGTATTTCTGCGAGTTTGGCCCCAGCTATCTTTCACTGATACTCCTATAATGGAGGGTTTGCCAAGCATCACGTTAGACTATGACATTGGCCATGGCAGGTACAAGATCCTGATGGAGGCATTTGCTTGGTCAAACTGAGACTATCTGTTCTTTTGCTACACTTTTAATGGTATTTACTGTACATCTTCTGGCTTCCGGAACAAGGAAAGGAATAGGAGGAGTCCAGCAGAGAGAAGTCCTGGAGTTACCAAAGCTCTGCTCTTTTTTTCTTTAGTTTCGTGTCTATTCTGCATGCTTTGCTGGGCAGGTGTTCTGCAGAAAAAAGCTTCATAAGCACAGAACTGAAGACTGTATTGCAACACATGCATAAAAAAGAACAAAAGAAAGTTGCCAACTTAGTTAAGGCATGCATTTGGCATGCTTCACTTAAATCACTTAATGTTCTTCCGCAACTATCATGTTTTCTTAGAAATCTTCATATAGTTCGTATAGAACTTCTACTAGATTTTAAAACTAGAGCTGAACATTAATGCTGTGGGGGGAAAAAAGTTTTAATGCCTGTAGTTTGAAGATAGTTAACTTTTTAATGATTTGGATATTCTCTGTGGCCTACAGCACTTACATAGTGAATGTTTTGACCTTGTGATCATGTACAGAGGCCAGAAAGCAAAACTTACTCCTCTCCTCATTTGACCAGATTGAATAAAGATAGAGTCAAATGGGTGCAGAAGTATTGAAAGGTGAAATACATTGATTTTAATAGTCAAAACACCTTGAAATCCAATGAAGTAGTTTAACTTGATAATTTCCTCTGGATTAAACATCTTTGATTCATCACTGTTTTGAAAATTCTGCTTCTGAATGCTACCAAAGTGGTCACAATGTTTTATTTTGCTGTTTGTTAAAGTAAATTTTATGCTGCTTTGGGGGGGGGCGGTATTTCTTATAAGTAGTATTTTTTTGTTGGTTTTTTTGGTTTGGTTTGTAGCGCTGTTTCATCAGCTGCCGTGTTTTACATCAGAACAATGAATTTGCTGTTGCAGAAGAAATAATGAGTGGAAGTTAAAGGTCAAGGAAAGGGCTGTTGTCACATTTCCAGTTAGCACTGACAATAATAAAAGCAGACATCTGCTTGACCACTTTACTACTATTTCATCTGAATTAGCCCAGAACAAATTGGTTTTAGTCAGTTGTTTTATAGCTAATATATTCTTGAGTAGTCATATCTGGATAATTTTTAGCTTTTAGCTGTGTCCAATAAACGAGCTACAAAATTTGGTGGTGCAGTTATTTACAGCTGTACTTCATTATTCGACTTTTGCTTAATGTTCATGTATTTACTATATATGTTCATAATTTCCATTTAATGCTGTGGAAATGGTGAGATCTTGAAGGAAGGATCATGTTTAAGGAATGTACATAGCTCACAAATCCAGGAGAAATAACAGATGAGTGCTACATCATGTTATTTTTCTCAGAATTGGATTAGAAACATTTTTTACCTGAAGCATTTGATGTATAATCTCTCTGATTTTTCAGTCAGACATTTGAAGTTAAGGGCAGTTAGACTGGTATTTCTAAAACCAGAATAAAAATATTTTTCAATTTTAATAATTGTATTTTGTAGACATGAATGTAATATAGATTGCTAGCATCTTTTTTTAATCATTATTGTCAATATTAGTATATTTTAATGCATTAATCCTAGAAGCTGGACTTCTTGAGTTCTCTAAATCTAGTAAGTCAAAATTTCCCCTAGATAACTGACTTTTGTTGAAAGTAATTCGAGGAATGGTCATCTGACTAAAACCAACCTCACTGATGATGAGGATGGTTGTAACTAGATTCACTTTGGGTTTTTTGACCCCTTAGTTTTCTTTCTCTTAAAAACTGAAGCAGTAGCCACATAGTAAATGACATTAAACTAGCCTTTTCTGTACTATTTTTTAAAAAACATTGTGGTGGAGAGTGACTATCTTAGTACCTGATACGTGCCTGTTTAATTTTTCTAATCCAGGGTCGATTCTGAAGAAACTTTTGCACACTGGAAATTCTCTCAAGGTATTTCTCTTTGATGATGTGTTTGTATTTCTTTTCACTTTAATTCTTACGAAGCGTATTACTTTACAGTTTTCAATATCAGTGTTTTTCAGATTGCTAGGCTTTGTAATTTTACTTATTCACCTTTTAATCATAAATGTTATTATTGTAAACCTAGATTATTTTAGTATTTGTCTTCAGTCATTTTGGTGTTCTAATGACCTTTGTAACATTACCTGGAAAAGGTATCAATATGTTTTGCTTAATATTTTATTTTTTTCAGATCTCTCTAGCATTAAGTATACCATATTAAACATATTGATTTCTTGTTTGCTAAGGAGTTATAAATCTATTTTTATTTTTCTGAATGTAGTGCTAAAATTAAAATTGTATCTTGTTAATTAAAAAAAAGGTAAATAATCTTAGTAAACTTACTGAACACGCTAACTTGGATGGTTTTGTTGTGTCTCAGTTTTCACAAGGATCTTCTGATCCCACTGATGTTGAGGGCAATAGCTTGCTTTGACGTCTGTAGGGCCAAGATTTGAGACTTAGTAGAGCATGAAGTATTGGCACCTCCCCAGTTGTGCGTTACACTTGCTTTGGTACTTCCAGAGCACCTTTTAAGATTGAGTCTTGAGACCAGCCAAGATGCATTTGGCCCCAGGAACTGAGGAAGTGGAACTAGAACTTTTCATCTCTGACTGAAGTTGGAGTGGTAATGCAGTCTTCTTATTGTGCTGCCACCTTGGGTACAGCTTGCTCCCACCTTTCTCTGTTCATGATTAAATTAATAATGTGATTACTCTTGGTCTGATGGAAAGACTCACTAGCACATATCTGGGGTGAAAGTACTTGTCCTGCATTTTCTTAACTATTTAACTGTGGTGGTGTACTTACGAATTTGCTTTAATACATTTTTCTACAAAATCATCCCCTTGTAGATAAGATGTGAAGGAATCCGACTGTTTCTTCTCTGGCTTCAAGCACTTCAGACTAACTGTGAGGAAGAGCAGATATTAATATTTGCATGCCTTGTGCCTGGCTTTCCACCCATTATGTCCTCACGAGGTCCCTGTACGCTAGATAACCTCATTAGTCCTCCTAATTCACCAGACGGTGAGTATATGATCACAAGTCCTGTGATGGGTGTATTGCCTCCCCCTTCCACTGAGGTCATTGTGGAGCTGTAGAGTTCCTTGTGGGGAAGATGTCACATGGATGATACTATTTGTCTTTATAGTTCAGAGATGTACTGAATTTGCCAAGCTATTGTATTTATTGGAGTTCTGTACGTTGCTGATATTGTCGTTCTGAGTTCAGAATGGTTGGGTTTTGTTGTTTGTTGGGGTTTTTTGGTTTTGTGGTTGTTGTTGTTTTTATTTTTTTTGTAATTGAGGTGCAGCTGTATGAACATGTTACTATAAAATAAGTAGGTGTGTAGGTTTACAGCTTATTGGTTAATCCACAGTGATTGCTTGTGTTAGCCCTTCTAAACTGCTGTAAATCAGAGGTTGGTGCCATCCTTGATTGTATGCAGTAGAGCTTGAGGAAATACGTGAACCCCAAGCAGTTACTGGACTTGGACTTTGTACAGCTTAGTAGTGTATTAATGATTATGTTTAAACTAATCTTTTTGTAGAAAATATCTTTTATTTAACTATTTTCAGGTTTTCTATGTTTAAGACACTTTCATTTTATTTCAGCTAAGATTTTTCCAGAAGAAATAACCCCACTTTTGCCAGCTGTCTCTGGAGAGAAAATTGCTGAAGATCAAACCTGCTATTTTCTTCAGCTACTGTTAAAATATATGGTGATTCAGGTGCGGACGATATATGTTTTTAACTATGCATATTTAGAGGAATATACTGGTGGTAGAAAATTAATTCTACACTGTATCTATACGGAGCTGCTTTGCCCCTCCCCAGGAAGAAGCAGTCTTCTGCACTTTCTTATTCTTGGGTTTAAAAGGAAAACCATTCCAAAGGTATTTCTTTGTGCCATTTTTGGTGAAAATAAGATTTTTTTTCACACTTGTGATAAGAATTAATGAATGTTATCCAGACTTGCAGGATACCTGACTATTTTATGTGCTTGTGGTTGTATTTAGGAAATTCATATGGGGTAAAGATGCAGTTTGTTCTCTTTGGACACATACATCGCTGAGAAGATATGTAAAGGACCACTGGAGAAAGAGATAAAAAAAGGAGAGATAGCTTCTGAGTTGTTTTTTTTTTTTTAAAGGATGCAAGTAACATGTACATCAAAATTTTAATTAGAAATAGATCAGATTAATCCGTGCAGGAAAGAAGTTAATATAATGTATATATTTAAAAAGTACAAATTAAGCAACGTTTTAAATAAAGTGGAAACTGTATAGACAATGAACATTAAAGAACTCAGTATTAAAAAAAATAAAATCAAATATAATGAAATACTTTGAGATACATTTTTTTCATATCAAAAGGCAACACCAAAATGATATTTGGAAAGGGGTTTGTCAGGAGTAAATGCTTTCTCTTAAAAAATGGCTGTATGAAATTATGAGCTTCCTGTGTGGCACTCTTTGTTTTACGTATCAGTCTCTCAACACTTCAGTTAAAGAAAATATTTTCAGTGTTCTTTTTATACTCATGTGTTTGAGATCTGAAAAAAACTACTGCACTGTACATCCAGTTGCACCGTGGCTCATCAACATTCATTTTTTTGTGTTGCTCAGTAAAGAGGAACACAGTTGAACAGTAACCTTCTTGCTACAGACAAGAGATGAGATTGAAGTAATCTGATACAAGTGCAGAATGATTGCTCAGAGCCAGAACACAGAGAAAATCTACATCTTCAAGAACATCTATGTCTGCAACTGGGTAGAATTAAATAAAATTTAAATATACTTTATTTATATGTCAAAAGATAAACACTTTTAGTGTTTGCTTCAGTTTCACAAGACGAGAAGTGATGGAAGAGACTAAAACCCAGGTGGGTTTAAGTCACCAGTGGAAAAAGTGCTTAGTTGTAGAGATGTCTACTTTTACCTTTCTAATTTGAAAATGTATTGTTTTTTCTTATACAAATAAAGAAAACACGCCCATATCGGTTATGTGCAGCTTAGTCCAAACTGAAGGTATTTTCATATGAAAAGAGCAACTCTTGTCAAAATTTGGCATGGTCTTCCAAGGAATTGTAGTTCAAAACTGTTGGTAAAGAGCATTGTGAAAGTACGTGTGTGACTCCTTCGTGTAGATCTATGCAAGAACAGAAGAGTATCTTTGAAAACAAGCTTAGATGTCATCCTCTTTCTTGTCAGTGGATATTGCTTGCGCCTTGAGTCCAGTTTTGCGAAGGAGCATTGCATATATGTGTGCAACCATGTTAAAAGTGGGCTTTGACTATGTTTATGATAAAAAATATATTTGTGATAAAAGTGTAGCCCAGAGTAACTTTGGCTAAATTTACAGGTAAGAAGCAAATTTGTTAAAAACATCAATATGACATTTTCTGTGCTTCACTGCATTAGAACAGCACAATGATGCTGGTTTCTAATGAGCTTGCTTGCTTTGATATGCTAAAGCCCCCATGGTAATATCTTGTATTCTTGCTGCATTTTGTAAAGTTTGTTGGGACGGTGCTAGTTTTTTATATCTTTAGTTAAAGTGTAATTGTTTGGGTTTTGTGTTCGATGTGGAATGATTGTCAGTATAATACATTGAAGTTAAAGCTTTTTGTTTCTTTTTCTTTAACTCCATGACAAAGGCTGCAAGCTTAGAGTGGAAGAATAAAGAGAACCAAGACACTGGTTTTAAGTTTCTCTTTACGTTGTTTAGAAAATACTATCTTCCTCACCTGTTTCCATCTTTTACAAAGCTAACCAACCTCTACAAACCTGTTCTTGGTAAGTAGTGAATTCTGACTTTTAAGTAGAAAAAAAAATTAACAATGACTATTCTCAGTAGCACCTCTGTTAGTTGCTGGCGTATCGCTAAAGTTCTGTTGAATGAGGATTTTTTCCTCCCTTGTTTCATGTTTTGATTTTTTTTTTCTAGCACAAATTTTGATTTTCTGCGATAGTCCAGGAAGCTGCTGCTGCTCATCACTGTGTAAGGGCTGGCCTGATTCTCCTTTCCGAAGGATGTTTCCACTGGCATAGCATTTATGTTGAGTGGGCAAGGACTCTCTAACTGTGATATGTAATGAAGACAGAACATACTCTCTGACGGGTTTTTTAAAGAACCAGCAAGCTGCCCGAGTGTGAGGGAGTAGCTAACTTAGTTACTCTTAATTTACTTGCTGTTTCCTTGAAGAGAAGGAAGAGCATGAAGGGCCAAATGAAAGGAAATGGAGATGCACGTCTACAGTTGTACGATTAAAAGCATGTTGTTTCAGAAGCGTGTACACTGTTCCTGATTTTCTACTGGATTATGTATTAGAGTCAGTAGAAGCGTTGGTGTTAATACTCACCTGATCTACTGCAGCCTCTTCATTGTCCTTCTCCTCCCTTCTCTGATTTTTAACTCCCGTAATTTGCAGTTTAATATGTAGTGTCTAAAATCACCTCAATGCCACTTCAGCTGTGTTATTCACAATTAGAGCCCAGGCCTTCCATGTTTTTCAGCTGTGTACAAGTGAATTTTCCCTAAATCTAAGCATTTGAATCAATTATGACTCAACCTGTCTTCCTTCAGCAATATTCCACTTCCCGTGTTTTCCTGCTTTTATTTCAGTTTGTGCAGTGCTCTTTGTACCTGAGTTAACTTTTCTTTCTGTTGAACTAAGTATCCTTTTTCTTCTTAATCTTCGCACTATTGAGTGTTCCAGAGCCATCTTCTCTTTCTCACTGTACTTTATTAATAAAACTCTGTGAAACTTATAAAATTAACTTACATTGTAGTAGGAGTTGTTCTTTGTTTCAGATTTTGCCTTTCTTTTTGCAGCCCTTCTCTTTTGCGTTCCTTTGTTTTGTGTGATAAGAATTGTAACCTTCAGGAAAGATCTGTGCTTTTATGTTCTTGCTTTTCTTTAGGAGTAATAAAATTGTGATAGAGTACAAGCATTAATATAATAAAAGCAGTCAGTCATTGCATCTGTTACTTCATATGGAGAAAATGTTGGTGACTTTCAATACATTTAACCAGACTCTGGAAGCAATTACAGGTTTTTATGATTAGATTTTCTTTATATCTTCTCTTTTTATCTCACCAGATATTCCTGATATGAGACCAAGACCAGTATACATTACTGCAACACGAAACAATGAAAATGTCTATAGCACAAAAATCCCATACATGGCAGCTCGAGTTGTTTTTATTAAGTGGCTTGTTACCTTCTTTCTTGAAAAGAAATATTTAACTGCTGTTCAGAATACAAAAAATGGAGGAGAAATGCTCCCTAAAATTATTCAGGTGTGCTTTAAAGTTTACCTCTCCTTTCTTATGTACATGCTAACCTTGCAAATGATCATAATGCACTGACAACTGAAACAAGAAAGAAATGCTACCCCTAAGTGAATAAATGATCTACTTGATAATTTACTAATTTTTTTTCTCTTTGATGAAGGAGGAAATCTCTAAGGGAGACACTTTAGTAATTCAGTAGAAGTCTGTTTTTTTTTTTTTCCCTCATAGCTGTTTGCCTTACCAGGTTCATCAGTATTATGTTTAGACTCTTGGAATTTAATCTGTAAACTGTCATACTTACTTCTACCATGGGCCATTTCCCAGCAACATCAAAGGCTCCTTTGTTTTCCTCTTGATTATAGAAGCTGTTTACAATGAGATATTAGAAAAATATTTCGCTTTCAGGTTGCTGGTTGAGACTTCTCTAGAATTAGGGACTTCACAATGCATTTTACAGAAATAGACGCTTTTTCTTTTAGAGATTCTTCAGGTTCCTGTTAAAAATTTAGGATCGATGTCAATTTATATTCTTCTCTTGAATCGTAGGTCAGTTTCACATCTGGATTCAGCAGAAAAGCATACATTAACTGTTGTGGTAGAATTGTAGATTTTCATGTCAGTTTTTCTGGGAGTTCTGCACTGTAGAAGTTTGAAGCCCCAAACCAGCTAAGTGTAACTTGCCTACTGAAAAAGCTTTTTTTTAATCGATCTTTTCTTTTTCATTGGAAATTCCACCTTTTGTATAAACTGCTGTGCCATTTCAACAGACATAGCCTGGAAAAATAATATTTTTCTTTTCACTGAATTTTGTAGACAGCTGACATTAAATAAGTATTTAGGTTGCATAAAGGTATTGCTGCTCTCAAAATGGAAACCGGTCATAAGTTATGACTTAGCTGAAGCTGTGTGACAGCTTTTGGCACGTATTGACTTCTTAGTGGTTTTGAAGTTTGGTGAAGTTTGTGCTGGTGTGGCCCAGTGAAGCTTACCAAAAAAGTGCATTGTGAAAAGCAGTAGAGATGTTCTTGCTGCTCTGTTACTGCTTGCCTGGTCGAACAGAGGGCAGCCTTATTAGTGTAAACAAAGCAGAACTGCGCTGGCTGGATCATTTTAGCCAGACATGGTTTGAGATGTTGCAAAATACACGCAATGCCAGAACAAAAACTGACAGAGTTGTCAGGAATAATAATAATGTACAAGAGCGTGCGCCACGTATAGTGGTATGATCCATCTTTTCCCAAAAAAGAAGGGACTTGGGGATTCCTCTCCACTGTGTCTGTGCCTTCCTCCTCTCCCACCACTGCACCCCTCCCTCTTTTTTGCCCTAAGAAGTGGACAAGTCAGTCAGCTGTTCTGGGCTGGAGGGGACCCATGCAAAGTGTACATCATGTTAGAGTATAAGACCAGAGTCCTTCTTGGATCAAGTAGTAGTCTGAAAATTACACTTCCTGACTGCTGGGATCCCAGTGTGTTGTGTGAAAAAGAGCACTAGTAGCTTGAGTTCTGCATCAGTATTCCAGATTTTTGGTGTGCGCTATTTCAGTTATTTAATTAGGTGTGCGTTTTCTTCTGTGTAGACTGTTGGTGTTGTAAACCAAGATAAAAATGCAGAGCTGGAAACCGGTATGTCTTACGCAAGCGAGCAGGAGAGAAGTCATTCTAACAGCAGCACCTTGTCCGACAGAAGGCTCAGCAATTCCAGCCTCTGTAGCATTGAAGAGCAGCATCGGACCGTCTATGAGATGGTGCAGAGAATCCTCTTATCCACTCGAGGATATGTTAACTTTGTTAATGAGGTGTTTCGACAAGTAAGTGTGTATGTTTAGTTGCTATAGTATATTTTCTTAAAGGAAATATCATGGTTATGAGAGAGAATGCTGAAGGCTATTGGTCAGGTAACTGGTCAAACTTGATGCTAATCACACCAGCACTCTTTTAGTTTGGAGTTTTTCCTAGGTCTAGTTTTAATGATAAAATTATGAAACTTTTATGGGAACTGAACCTTGTTGCTGATGCCAGACAGCAATGTGTCTTATTTGAATGGGCCACTTTATTTGTTCTTGGTATTATGATGTAATGTAAAGGTGTTTAAAGAGCTATTACCTTGCAAATTTATTATTTGAATTAGTAGGTTTCTTGTTCATGTGATCAATGTTAGTATTTAATGTGTGGTTGAATATTGATTGCTTCTACTAGTATTTTTCTTTAATTTGACAGCTTTTCAATTGTTTGGGATAAGAATACATGTGGACCTACTGGAGAGTCCCAGGTTTTTTTTTCTTTTGTCTGGTACCAAGGTAGAAATTGGTTGAAGCAACAGTTCCAGGTCGCATAAATGTGCAGAAGATAACTCTCCAGCAGCTGAGTGAGCACACATGCCGAACTGTGAAATATCTTGTGTGGCACGGTTTAGGAGTTCCTAGTACCAGTGCTTTTCGGTGGGATGGATGGCACTTTGACAGGCAGGAGTACGGCTGTGTATATTAAGAACCGCTGTGGCATGCTGCCCTCTCCTGGTGTTCGTTCAGAGTGTGTAAGGTTAGACCAGCTTCCAAGGAACAAAGGCTAACGTGATGCAGTACTTCTGTCTTTATTCGGTATGATCAGTGTTCAGTAATTGAGACAGATAGTGGTATTTGGATCCTTTTGTGTTTATCTCTCCCTTACAGGAATCTCACTAGTCACTGCGAATTCCTTTTTTTTTGTTTGGTTTTGTTTTTTTTTCTTTCTTATCCTTTCTGAAAGTGTTCTGGATAGTGCCTCTTCATCCCACTGATGAGCTGTTGTTTCTCTAACTAGTGGTTGGTTTCTGGCTTTTTTTCTGCATCCTTAGTAAGCTGACAGTGTGTATGAAGACGTTTTCTTGCTGTATGGCATATTTAAACTTGCTTTTGCTAACCCTTCAATTTCTGTTGAAATCAGCTGTTGGATGTTGTGCTTCATGCTGACTAGAGAAAAAGAAGCATACTATGTGATGCAAAGATTTCTCCTGACCTGAACAAGATATCTTTGTAATGGTTTTGTATCTGAACTGGGTGTAGGAAATGCTATAGTTTTTGACACTGTTAATCATGGAGGGTGGGTAATCTCTTCATAGTTGAAAGGACCTATTTTTTAGTATGAAAAATGTATTTGCATCTCTTTAAGTGTTTTTATAATATAATGCATATTGATATAAAATTTTTTTTGTGGGCAAAATACGCCTTTTTTTGTACCAGTTGACATTTTCAGACGTTGATTTCTGTGCCTGTTTGTTGCAGTGCAAAGGTCTTCTGTCACTATATTTTTTTCAGTCTCCTAAACCTCCAGAAATGTGGGCAAGCAGCCAGTCTAGCCTTTCTAAGCTTTTGAAGAGTACACCTTTACAGAATGGTTCCCAAATACAAATATTGAGTAGCATGTTGAAAATAAATTTGTTGTGTTGATTTCCAAAGGATCAAATGCCAACCGCTGTTATCCTCATCACAACTTGCTGTCTTGTCTCTACCTATGCTTGCTGAAATGGCATTTCACATCATATACTGCTGATGTAATTTTAAGCAATCTTCTCCAGACAGTCTAGCATAGTAGTTTAGTTTGGCCTGCCAGACCTCTATGGCTAGTAATGTCTTGTGAGATGAATCCATGTTAAGTTAGAGAGTTTGCAAGGAGCAAAACCAGCCTCTTTGGTTTTGTCCAAACAAATACAACATGGAAGTAATTTGGAATTAATAGTTATGGAATTGTGAATGATGTAGGTATATGCATAGATTGTTGATTAATCATATCTCCCTTCTAGTACAGACATAAAAGTAAAAACTCTGTATCCTTTCTTTTTTGAGCTGTATTATTTATGGGTGGTGGTGTGTGGGTGTGTTTATATATGCATGCCTATCTGTGTCCTGTATATGTAGTAAAATTAGTGAACTTTTCAATTTAGGCTTTTTTATTGCCGCCTTCTGATGTATCTGCAACACGAAAAGTTGTTAAGGTATATCGAAAGTGGATATTGCAAGAGAAACCTGTGTTCATGGAGGAGCCAGACAAAAAGGAAGACGGTCAGGATGCCGTTGTCAGCTTAGAGGATTCAGCAGTGCAGACGGATGGTAAACATGTATGGTATCAGTGTTACTTACTTTATTCTGTTTGCCTACAATGTATTACTTAAGTTTTAAACTTGCTTTGTACAGGAGTAACAATTTTAAAAATGTGTGGAAAAGCAAGATTAAGAAATGCTTTTATTTAAGGACTCAAAATGTAAATAAATATTGAGTGTTCAATAGCACTTATGGAGTGCAGGGAAAAATTGCAGCTATTTTGAAAAATGTAATTTGCTGATTATTCCCTGCCTATACAAATATGACAGCAAGAACTTAATGGAAGAAAAGCTAATAGGTTCTACAGTGTTAAAATTTACACTGTTTGTTGGCCTAGTGCATGTAGGACTATTTCCTTTTGGTTGTAGTTACTTAAGAATTTGACAACATGTACTAATTTATATATACTGGATGAAATATTTGGATTCAGACCCCTTCATCTAGGAAGTATAGATACAAATTCTGTGCATCAACTTTTTAATACGCTATATTGAACCATCAGTAAAAGTTGACACTGTGAAGCTATTTAAAGGGAAATCTTGTACTGAGAAAGAGGTTTGAGTTGTAAAAACATAGTGAGAATTACAAGGTTTTGACAGATTATAGAGGTTTTATAGTTTTGCCAGGCTTAAATTCAAATATTACTACAAACGGTGACTTCTATGAATCTTTAAATTCCTTATATGGTCTGTTTGTTCAGAGACTGAGAAATAATAGATATGAATTCCTTGCTGAAATGAACGTAGGACATGACAGTTCCCCCTTTTTTGCTTTTGACATTTTAAATGATTTTGAATAGATATGGACATATTCCTTTCTGCTTTGTCATTAACTGAATCATGTTTTTGAAAGCTTTCCTCTGACCATTCAGGACATAAGCGCTCATCCAGCTGGGGCAGAACATACTCCTTTACCAGTGCTGTTAACAGGGGATGTATATTAGAAGATGAGGACAAAAATGTTAAAGCTGGTGCTCAAGCTGCCTTACAGGTATGTTGTATAGAAATTATGAGGCTGTAATTTACATAATCACGTAATTTACGCTACAAATTGTAATATAGTCTCTGAGATTAAGGAAAAAAACTACCAGCAGTTGATGGTTTTTGTAAGATACTATTTGGACTTATTTTATCACTTAAAAAAAAAAGTATATTAAACCATGTGACCATGTCTTAGAGCAAGATATCTATATTTTAGGACAGATAAAAAAAACATTTTTTTATTCTACTATGGATACTAGGAATTAATCAGAACTGTACATTTGCTTTCATTGAACCTCATTTGTTGGAAACACTTGTGGTTGCTCAAGCATATAATGCCAGGAAATAAGTAGCTGGAAGAGTGGTACTCTTGCCTGACCGCATAGAAGGTACACCTACAAAACCCATACTGTGTATTGTATGCCTTTGTTGGGCTTGTAATGCCACCTGACTTTTTGCTAGAATGATGGAGAAAAATAAACTGATAGGTAAAACATGAAACTTGTTCTAAGGAAAGTGAGAGGTTTGCCTGGAGGAGGACAAGTATTTTATTGTAAGTCTTCACTTTTTTTATTCCTGACACTATGTAAATTGACTGTAAATGCCTGTCTTGAAGGTGTTCTTGACAAACTCTGCAAATGTTTTCTTACTGGAACCATGCATTGAAGTCCCTGTGCTTCTGAAGGAGCAAGTTGATGCTTGTAAAGCAGTTCTGAGTATCTTTAGGCGCATGATAATGGAGCTGTCAATGAATAAAAAGACATGGTAAGCTTAATACATTCTGCATCATTTAAGAGAAAATTATCAGCATTTAAACTTTATGGCAGTATTACTGGGTAGGCAAAAGACTGTCTTTCTCAGGGGGTAGACCTGATTACATAGGTCACACTTGTGACTTGCCTCTGAATTGATTTGTGAGATTGCAGGTTCCGCTGAGTGTACATCATTGTACTATGCGACTTCAAGGTTCTGGTTGGTATTTCCATTCCAGACTTCACCTTCTCAAACATTAGTTTTTACAGTCCACAACCAACTAGTGTTATTTTGCAAATGATCTGTGAAGTCTGAAGTGTGATTACATTATCAGTAAGTAAGGCTTACTGGAGAATTAAGAGGGTTTTTTGGTACATGAAAATTAACAAGTACAATTAATAGAACATGTGAACAAAAACTACAATTTTGTTTTGGTACCAGGGAACAGATGTTACAGATACTTCTTAGAATAACAGAAGCTGTGATGCAGAAGCCGAAAGAAAACCAAGTAAAGGATACATTTGCTCAAAGCATGTCAGGATTACTTTTCCGAGTGAGTGTTTGGGGTTTGTTTTGTTTGTTTGTTTTGGTTTTTCACGTTGGTTTTTCATGATGATTACCCATAGTTTTAGTTGAGTACTATTGACAGTACTCTGAAACCTACTCGTAAAACATGAAAAAATTCTCCTTTGCAGTAATACAAGTACTTATTCTGTACACTTTTCCTAACAGAGGGGGACAGGTTTGAGGTGCAACAAGCAGTTGGTTTGATCTGTTCTTCAGGGCTCTGTTACAAACCCTGGTAGAACAGGCAGGCACACAGTCTGTTTGTGGGATATCTTTAGTGAGTATCTCTGAAGTGTAAGCTTGATGTAACTGTTTTCCAAGAAGTTCAGCTGGCAAGTCAAAACTGAGTCACACTGAGCGAGATGAAAACATTTACACATCGTATTGTACTTTACATGCTTAGCTACAGTATCTAGGTCTGAGTGTCGCAGGCGCAGCTCAATCACAACAATTGTTCTGTAGGTGTAGGAGACAGTTCTTCGTTCTATTATTCTTATTATACACAGCGTATTATTTCAGTTTACCACAGAACATATAGACCACCTGAAACATACCTTTTGGAATTTTTAGATTTCCTTAGTCAGTAACTTTCACAATTATTTACCCACTGATTCCTGGGAATGTTTTTTTGATGAAAAATATCTGTGCATAATATCTGTGCATCACGAATAATCAATCACAGAATCACAGAATCACAGATTCTAATTAATGCTAATATGCAGGCTGGTGTTGACTTCATGAAGATGTGATTGGTGTGCTGATTTCATCTTGACAGAAATGAACTGTCACTTGTTTCTTTTCTCTCAGACCCTCATTGTGGCTTGGATCAGAGCAAACCTGAGCGTTTACATTTCTCGGGAGCTGTGGGATGAGCTGCTCAGTGTTCTGTCCTCCCTGACGGACTGGGAGGAGCTCATAAATGAGTGGGCCAATATCATGGACTCTCTAACAGCGGTACTAGCAAGAACTGTGTATGGGGTGGAATTGACAAACTTACCCTTGGATAAGCTCAGTGAACAAAAAGAAAAAAAACAGAGAGGAAAAGGTTAGTCTCTATGCTTCAGTGCTTTTTATGTCAAACAAGTTAAATATTTAAGTTTACACTTAAAAATTAATTTAATCTTACATTAAACTACTTAATCTATTGTAAGAACCTGTTTAATCAAATGCAAAGCACTTTGTATTTATGCATTCTCATCCTTCATTGTGGGAGGAAAGGTAATTGGGGTCAATAGAAGATCGCTATTTAGCAGTTTTTAGTACGCATTTAAAATTGGCCTTTTTTGTGTAGCAGAAATGACATGTGGTTTCCTGTCCTGTACTCTGGCATAGTCATCAAAACAAATTTTTTTTCATATATTTTTATTAAACTGTATTAATCACAGTGTTTTAGCCATATTTATGTGCTACCTTGCAATTGATGCACATAACTGAATTAATGATAGTTTTTTAATAGTAGTAGAAATTAATCTGTGTTATTTATAAGATTAATATTTTTCATGTCTGAGTGCTTGTAAGTCATAGAATCATAGAATCATTTAGGTTGGAAAAGACCCTTGTGATCATTGAGTCCAACCATTAACCTGACACTGCAAAGTCCACCACTAAACCATGTCCCTAAGTGCCACTTCTACATGTCTTTTAAATACCTCCAGGGATGGTGACTCCACCGCTTCCCTGGGCAGCCTGTTCCAGTGCTCGATAGCCCTTTTGGTCAAGAAATTTTTCCTAATATCCAATCTAAACCTCCCCTGGTGCAACTCAAGGCCATTTCCTCTCATCCTATCACTAGTTACTTGGGAGAAGAGACCAACACCCACCTTGCTACAACGTCCTTTCAAATAATTATAGAGAGCAATAAGGTCTCCCCTCAGCCTCCTCTTCTCCAGACTAAACAACCCAAGTTCCCTCAGCCGCTCCTCATAAGACCTGTGTTCTAGCCACTTCACCAGCCTCGTTGCTCTTCTCTGGACACGCTCCAGCACCTTGTTGTCTTTCTTGTAGTGAGAGGCCCAAAACTGAACACAGTGCTCGAGGTGCAGCCTCACCAGTGCCGAGTACAGGGGCACGATCACCTCCCTACTCCTGCTGGTCACACTGTTCCTGATACAAGCCAGGATGCTTCTTGGCCACCTGGGCACACTACTGGCTCATGTTCAGCCAGCCATCAACCAACATCCCCAGGTCCTTTTCTGCCAGGCAGCTTTCCAGCCACTCCTCCCCAAGCGTTGCATGGGGTTGTTGTGACCCAGGCGCAGGATCTGGCACTTGGCCTTGTTGAACCTCATACAGCTAGCCTCAGTCATCAATCCAGTCTGTCCAGATCCCTCTGTAAAGGCAGGAAGTCAAGTCCATTTATACTTTAGGAAAAAATATGTGCCAAAGCATACAATGCTATAGAATTTTTGGTTTTTTATCTCTAAGGTGGTATTTTAGAGCCTCAGAAGACAGCTGTAGTGGGAAGATCTTTTTCACTGAGCTGGAAAAGTCATCCTGAAGTTGTGGAGCCAATGAGATTCAGAAGTGCTACGACCTCTGGAGCCCCAGGAGTTGAGAAAGCAAGAAATATTGTTCGTCAAAGAGCAACAGGTTAGACCATGACTAAATGGTTATGTTCCCAAACACTCAGTTATGCTTCAGTTTTAAATCTGCCTTTGTACTGTGGCTGCTTTCAAAAGTTGTGCAACTTAATAATTAAATGCCTAAGCTATATGTTGCGTACCTGTGTCTGGATGTCTTGACCACTACCAATATGAAGAAAGAATCAAAGTATTTCAGAAAATTCTAGTTATATGCTTTTAAATACATCACATTTAGTTGCGAGTTAATCATGTGCAAGTTAGGAGGTTTTTTTAAGTAGTAAAGTACATTCCTCTGCTTATCAATTCATAAGAAAGCATTTATTAACATCAGTGAGGTAACGTATATTGCTTCTGAACTTCCTTACAGTTAGCTATTTAATGTGAGCACAAGGTAAACCAGATATTTAATAAACAATTTCATCCTTTCTTATTTATTTGCTTTCTTTTTATTGCCTGATGAGGTATGTATAGCATTTCCTTTTCCTTTTTTCTCTCATGTTGACTTCTAGGAAGAGGAAAACAGGAGAAGGGAGAACAGGGGTGAGGAATGATGGGGGAATGTCGGAGACCCCAGACATTGAACAGATACCTGACTTTTTAAGCATTTCGGCAGCCCGATCTCTGATTTCATGGTAGCATGTTTCTGTGTTCCAATTCAGTGGGTTATGGATTAAAATTCTCCGTAGAATATTTCCTACTTCTGAATAGGAGATGCTTTCTTCCACATTCATAACAGATTAGTTGTGATTCTTACTGGGAGAATTTGAAGGTGATTTAGTATGTTTTTGTGGCTACAGGCTTCATAACTAAGCCATAGTCTTCAGCTTAGATCACAAAACATTTTGGCAATGGAGTAAATTAGTCCTTTGTGTGTGTTTTATTTTTAAATTCAGGAAGTTCCTATTTGTGCTTCAGCTGAGATTTCTTTCTTCTGCCACAGCATTTGTCCTCTAGACTTCTCACCAGAGCAGTAGGGAGAACCTGGAAGTATAGATCAGTAAGGATTTTTCTTGGTTGTGTGCGTTCAGATTAAAAGAACTTCCTACCTTTAGTAAGAAAAGCCTGTTTGGTGGGGAGCCAGTAGGTTGTCAAGTAGGAGGATGAACTTGATGTGTAAAAAGCTCTTAGTTTAATTTTGTGTCTTGTGGTCATGTAAAGAGAGAATTATTCAGGCTTTCGTGGGATTTGTGATGATCAATGGCTCCCAAATCAGCAGGTGCAAAAAAGGTTTGTATTTGCACATGCAGTTATAACAAATAATCAAGTGTATAAAATGCATATCCTTTTTCTAAGGTAAGACTATGTAGAAACACACAAAACTCAGCTACTAAGCCTCCAGAGGGATCGTCTTTCAGAATGAAATGTAGCAGTCCCTGAGGTGAATACAGAAACCAGGGCTGTTCATGGGAGGACTTACTTGAGCAAAGCACATGTTTTGGGGAAAGTGTCTGCCACTGGGGGCTTTTTAAAAGTCCCTAATATTCTCCCTTCACCATTTTAAAAAAAAACAAAAAAATGCCTAAGTCAACATACAAATATCAGAGCACTTCTTGCTTCTAGGTGAGACTGTTTTTTGATCTGCTGCTTGCAATCTGGAGTTACAAGAGTTAGAGCAGAGTATTTCTGCAGCAGCAGAAAATAGTTTGCCTGCTACTCTGTTGGAGTATTTTTGCTTCCTCACCTCTGTCTTCTGAGTGTCAGCATTGACATTGCTGTGTACAAGAAGAGAAACTGCACAGTGAATAAGATTTTTTTTTCCCAATAAATTTGTTAGAGACTTTTGTAATTAAGCAGAACTTTTAGTAATACAATTGATGATAAATTGTTGGTTTTCTCTAAATGAGACTTTAAACTTATGGCAATTGGATATTAATCTATAAAAACTCAAATTTTTAATGATTAGTTAGACAGCCTCTGGAGCATCAGCCACCTCAGAAAGTGTTTTTCTGGTGGCCTTTTTCTAAGAAACAGTGAACCCATGTAAGTGTTACTATTTTGAAGAAAAATTTAGTAAGATATGCATTCAGACTGCACTTATCTTCTACTTTCCCTTGTAGTGACTTAGAACTCCAAAAACTTTCTTATAACTTGTGTCCCTTTTCATCATCCTATTTAGAAACGTGGAAAGCAGGGCTCAGTACCCCAACACCAGAGTCCGGAGGGTAATTCAGGGTGTAAGGAACTTCAAGTCTAACATCCTGCTCAAAGCAGGGTCAGCTGTCCGTCAGACCAGGGTACTCGGGGCTTTATCCAGTCTGGGGCTGGGATGCCTAATTTAACAGCAAAACCAGAGGCAGCTGTATCTTTAGATTGAGTTTTGAGAAGCACGCTATCCCACTTCTCGGATGAAAATGGATTGTTTTCAGCAGAGATGAATGAGTGTTTTTGGAGAGGAGCATTGCTGGTGGAGGAGAATTTAAATATGTTTTCCATTCTTTATTTTTGAGCTGTATGTACTGCTACAGATACTTTAATTAGAAGAACAAAAGGTAAGTCAAATTAGCTCAGAGACAGGAATCATACACTGACAAAATTAAATATTCCGCATTGTGGAAACTACTGTGATTCAGAAATCACTGATTATTGCACTTTCAATGTGTGAGATAACAGTTGCACATTGTTAACTTACAACTTATGGGAAATACTTCTGGGCTTAATGTTGTAAAACTGTTTTTTTCCAAAAGCTTTGTGTTTCATTGTATCATGACATTCAAAACCCCAAATATTTCTTTTTTTTTTCTGACATAAATATTGCTTTATTTTTTCCTGGAAGCTAAGCGAAGCCAGTCTATCAGCAACTGTGTTCATCTTTATGAGGCTTTGCCAGCTACTAAAAGTGTACCTCTTCTGCTTCACACTGTGAGCTCTCTCTTACCTGGTATCTCTTACACTTCTTGCTCTCACAGACTGTCAGGTACTGTAAAGTCATCTTTTATATAAATGTTCTTTATATTTTTAAACTGCTCTCTGTCTACTCCTTTTCTGTCCAGTTGATTGATTATTCTTTAGCAGTGTGGAATGAGATGTTTTGCACTGGTTCTGCTTCCCGTGCCTCAGATCTGTTCAGAACATGGTGTTAAGTAATACTGGTAGCCAGAAGAGACAAGCAACTTTAATGAGAGGCTATAGTGTCCTTTTTCAGAGTTACAGAGGGTGGCAAAAAGTGGCTATTTCTAATGCTTTGTTGTTGTTCTGTCACTGGGTTCATTGTCAAAAGAAGTAATGTTTTCAGGGAAAAGGAGGAGAGCAATATCTTTCAATGAACTACTGTAGCAACTAGTTGAATGTTTGAATGTATGAGCTAGTGCAAGCAAAATATGCAGTCAAAGAAATGCGGCTGCTCGAGCTACTTGATTTAAAAGAAAAATCTAATTCAGTCTGTGGTTCCGTGTTCTAAGTGACCCTGCTTTGGCAGGGGGATTGGACTAGATGACCCACAGAGGTCCCTTCCAACCCCGAACATTCTGTCTCTGTGTTACACTCAGTTACAAATTGATGCTTACAAATGTGGATTTTTTTCTTCCAAAGAATTCTTCCTGTAATTATTGATTACAAAAGGAAGTTGTTAAGATTTGTCTGTGCCTCTTAGTTCTCAGATAGGGTTTGATTTCTCTCAAAATGTTTGTAGTACTGCAAGCATGCAGTTTTTGTTCATTTTAATATTAAAGATTACCATGAAGTACAATTAGATTTATATTCCCTAGTAATTAAAGTAAGATTGGTTTTCATTTCTTAATAAATAAATGCTTTTATTCATGTTTACACTTTTCATAACTTGATGTATTAAAGGTTTCCAAGCGGTTGTTAAAGTTTTAACATAGTGCACACCAAATATACTAAGGATTAAGAATGCAAAAACTGAAGGCAGCAATACAGATTTGGGCATTTTAGTGGTTGTTTAGCCTGAAATGGGTTTATTTTTGCTCAAAAGTGTGGTAAACTTTTTCCTGCTTTTGATACAGTCTTGTCCTGTGGAACTTGCTGTTGCGATAAATAAAACTCAAACAAACCCTCAGTATATGACTTCTGAACTGAATTCTGTACTGGTACCCAGACAGAAGTGTGAAAACCAGATGTGAGTGTCTGAGAACACAAAGCTACTTTGTTGTAGGGCTTTCATCCTATCACCTAGCCAAGATGTGTTGGTTGAAACAGTGAGATTTCTCTCTCTTGTTAGCAGACTTTCTTTTATTTCTGTTTCCAGCTAGTAAGTCTCTGAAAATATGACTTTGTCATCTCCCACATTACACTTCCTGGGGGGGATTTCTGACTCTTGAGCCCTAACCAGAGTTGTTAGCTGCTGTAACAAGAAAAGTAAAGTTTTGTATGTGGTGCATTATGGCTTTCTACGGATTCCTGCTCTGTGAAATATCTTCAGTATTTTTTCGTGTCAAGTTATCTTCAGTTGTAACACTGAAATTGTTCTAGCTAGTGAATATGGGTATTGACCTGAAGCATGAACTTTTCTTTTTTTATTACTCATTTATTATTTTATTGCTTTCTGTAAGACATTTAAAATCAACAGTGATACTTTGAGGTCAGTAAATACCAGAACAGTTTTTGTATATGTGTATTTGCGAGATAATTTTCTGAAATACACACAATGTTTACTAAGTATTTAAGTATTATTTAAACTCACTTGGTAGTGTGGATTGAATGAACTGAGCATATTGTCCTCCTCCTGCAGGCTGCTGCTGCAATCTCTGTATATTGGTCTGTAATCTCATATCGCAAGGGGCTGCATTTCTTGCTCATTTCTGAAGAAGTGTAGCCTCAGTGTCAGTGCCTGTGGAGCTGACAGGAAGCAGAGCAAAGGAAAGGAGACAGGAGGAGGAGAGCAGAAAGGTGCTGGGAAGGTCACTTTTATTTAATGTGCACATTATGTAACAATATGCTGCAAGAAATCGAGAAGACCTAATAATTCAGGCCACGTTCTTTAATGAAAGAAAAAAATAAATGAAAGGGTTCTCATAAGAATTGCTAGAGCAGCATTTTTATTATTTTTTTTAAAACGGGAAAATAGCATTGGCTGTGCAGGTTGAACACCTTGAACAGTCTGCTGGTGGTTCTGTTAGGTCAGCTGCTTTGGGGTGCGTGCACCGCTTCTTTGACCACTTTCTGGGCAGAGCGTTAGCAAGTAGCTTAAGTATGGTAGGTGGCATTAACCAGTGTCCTGGCCATAACTAAAAGCACCACTACTGAATGGGAAAATACTTGATCTCGAGTGTTACTGTCTTCCTGCCCTCCCCCCCATAATGCTAAGAGAAATGCATTTCCAAAAGCATTGTGTTGCTAGCTAATCTCAAGAGTTCCTGTTGTTCCTTCCATAGTATGTCAGTTTACTTTCGCACTTGGATTTTCATGCATCTCTCTCCTCTTATTTCGCATTTTCAGTTACAGCAAAAAAGCTGTGTGATGCAGTTTGTCCTGACAAACTAAGCCCGAATCATATGTAGCTCGGATCTTTTATTACTCTGAATTGTTGCCTTTTTTATTGTCTCCTTCCCCTCTTTATGGAGGAAAAGTCAGTAAGCACAGTCATCTTTTCTGCACTCTGCATTTGTAGTAGTTTTGCTGCCTCTCCTCTATTCTTTCTGTTGCCAGAACAAACAGGGTCTATTTTGGGTCTCTAGCACTGAAAAACATAACTTTGTTCACATGAGATCCTCCCACCCTTCCCTGTGCACTCTGAACCCCCAGAGTAATTTCTGTCCTTTTTCTAGACTTTTTACCAATTACACTGCTCATACATCTCTCTCTAAACTTTACAGTTTTTCTAAGTATATTGTATAAAACTTAAATTGTGACTTCTGTGACTAGGAGTTATGTTCTAGCTTTGTAGCTTGTGAGTTTTAAATACTTGAATGGGTCACTTTTTCATATAGCTGTCTTAGATAAGAAGTTCACATGTGTATAATTCTGAGGTTGTGCAAATGTTTTGTGTTTTAATTAAATCAACAGAAGTTGAAGAATCTCAACAGCTGGAAAATTCAACAGGGACAGAAGCTGTGGGCCTCTTTGCAGACCAAGAGCAGCAGCTAACTCGAAGTAGCAGCACTTCAGATATTGCAGAACAGTTTCCATCTGATTTTTTTCAAGGTAATTTTGATAAAATACAGAGATACTGTACTTCTGAAGAAGAAGTGTTGAGACTTGCTCAGCCTCATAAATGCTACTTTGGTTTCCAGCTCTGTTCTAAAATTCTTTTTGTCTTGTTTTCTTCGTAAATATATTGTTGGTATCTTGTTGAAAGAACTGTTTTTAAGAAGTTACAGACTACAAATCCATGACACGACCCTTTGTAAAGCAGGGCGGTTAAAAATTAAACCTTTGAATGTACGCATTTTGTGTGTAACTCTTACACTTTTTTTTTAATCTGGCTTGCATTTAAATTTTGTGTATTAAAGCTAACAGTTCTACTTCTGTTCCTGTCGAGTAAGTATGTTATGCTTATGAAGGATTTTTGAAAACATCGTGTATTTCATTTTAATATTGTATTACTTCACTTAGCTATAAATATAAGAAGTATACAAGTAAACGTAACTGAAATTTTCATATAAATTGCTATGTGCTTTGGTCCCACAGATGTCTATATTTCTTATGTATTTTCTGAAATCTCTAGGTAAAAAGGCTGGAAGTTCTCATAATTTAACTTCTTCAGATTCCAAATCAGTTCAGGAAAATATGGGATGTACAAAGAAGGAACATGAAACTGAGCAAGTAAGGCAAAGTAAAAAGTAATTATTGCTAAGATTCTAACTCCTTTATTTGTAATCAGATGCCTTCTAGTATTTAGAAACTAGCAACTGGAAGTGTGAAAAATCACTAATCACGTTTCTAGTATGGAATCTGGAATTGAGCTGTAGCTGTTCATTGTGCTGTTTGATATGATCATTTTGTGACTCCTGATCTTGTCAGTTGCTCATGTGCTTTTGTGTAATTGGCTAAATTCTAGTCTTATGCAAGACTTTTGTGCTTTTTAATGTTAAACATAAACAAGAAGTTAAGAACTTTAAAAATATGAATAATTCATTGCTATTATAGAGCTACAGTATGCTGGAATAAATGTTTGATGATTTAAAGTGCTGCGGAAAATGCTTTCCTTCAGCACGAGTTGTTTCACCAGCTATGTATTGTAGATGTTTGTGTAAGTTAACATTAGGACAGGCAAGTTTTGTAAATTTTTAATGCAACTTTTGAATAAATGGTGGAGGAGATAAATGGCTGAGCCTGATAATCTTTGTGGAAGTGTAATCCAATACAGCATGGAAGACTTCAAGCTGCATTTCATCTTTGGACCTTGGCTCTCCTGTATGTCTAGACTTAAAGTACCATTAACACTTAGCTCTAGAAAGGAGAGAGGAGACATTTTCTGCAGAGTGCTTTCATTAATCGTTTCAGGAATAACAGCCTAGTCTGCTTTGCATGGTGGAGGGGAGAGAAGAGGGAGAGAAGTAAGCTCAACAGTTGCAGGAATTAAAAATTAACCTGGGCCCCCATTCTGTTTTACTGGCACGTGTTATGAAATATTCACAAGCATGTGCTGCCGGGCTGTTACCAATATTACGCTTTCACCCTTTTTGCAAGTGGAAGTTGGGGTTTGACCATGTATTCACTGTGTAACTTGCTAATGTACCATGTGAACAGATTTGACTTCATATCGCAGCTCACTGAAATATTGTCTTCACTGATCACTAAGAGCCAGATTAGCCAGGGAAGAAAGACCACTTTGCAGCATATCAGGCACCACAAGCAAACATATATTTCTTGGGAATGATTGTCAGTTCTCTCCAGTTTAAAATAAAAACAAAATAAAACCAAACCAAAATAAAAAAGCCACAACCACAAAAAAAACCCCACACAAAAACTACAATGTTAGATAATATAATAGGAATTTCTGTAAGCCAGTTGTCTCTCTGGTGGCAGTAATTTGCTTTCTCAGATATGTGCAGAAAGAACAAGTGAATTAACGTCTGGCCAATGGATCAGAAATTTCTTCAAGAAATTTATTTTAAAACAGTAATACTAATAATTGCAAATATCAGAGTCCAATTTCAGACATGTTAACTGAATTGAGGAATTTTAGAGATTCCTTTAGCAGCGAGATCTAGTATGCTTTTAGGGGTAAGGTGTTGGGGCTTTTTGTTGCATATTTGCAGTGGAAAACATGATACTCTTTTTTTGGCAGAAGTTAAATTTTGCTATTATAGATGACATGAAGTTGCAATAGATGTGAATTTGAAGGTGGTCTGCCAGTTATAAACAATTATGCTTAGGGACAGAGCAGTGTGATCTAGAAGCAGAAAATTGGCTGAAGGGTTTTCGGCCTGTGGGCTATAAATCCATTCAGCAAAGAAGGTGGTAAACAAAAGAGCAGGTGTCTTTGCACAGGTTGTTTTACAACAGAGTAATACTCCGACGTAAAAGATGGCTACTAATTTCTTCCTGAAAGATTTTTTGATACTTTTAGGTATGGAATGATCTTAGATTTGTGGAAGAACATAAGTGAAAAGTCCTGCTTGTTGGTATGAAAACTGAGTTTAAGAAAGGGACGATAACGACTGAAATTGAGAGGAGGATGGTTTCCTTAAGACATTTAAAGATTTTTGAGTAGTCTAAATGTTCATGACGATATCTTGACTGAGTTGTAATTAATTTCTAGCAACTGTATGTGCATCTTGAATTTGCTAAAATACAAGCTAGTTCTCAAAACT
Source organism: Opisthocomus hoazin (assembly GCF_030867145.1). Taxonomy (NCBI): domain Eukaryota; kingdom Metazoa; phylum Chordata; class Aves; order Opisthocomiformes; family Opisthocomidae; genus Opisthocomus; species Opisthocomus hoazin. Next base: position 53,837,563 of record NC_134415.1, read on the forward strand.
GTAATAAGCTGAGATTAATTTTTTTTCTCTGAAGGTACTAGTACGAAGAAGCAGTAGTACAGCTGAATTAGATTTGAAAGCAGACTTGCAGCAATCACATGGAAATTACAGAGAGAGAGAGAAAAGTGAGTTCCAAGAAATACAGTATTTTTCTTAAGTGTAGCAATTGAAATCAGTGTCATGATTTTGTCTTTTTACAGATATTAGATGCTTTTCACATCATCTTTTGCTAATGTAGTCTTTAAAAACAGGGTTTGTGATCTTTATTAATCTCTTCTTGCTTTAGGTGAAAGCGTTAGCAGTGACACATCCATTGGCTATAATAATGAAGTAGAGATCGCACTTATGCCCTGGCAAGCTTCTGAAGAAGACCGTGAAGTTCATACACCAGCAGATGTTTGTGTGGATCCTGATGCACCTCGCTGGCTTCAGCTTAGTCCTTCAGATACTGCAAATTTAACAGGTACTCTAGTCCAGAAGATGTATTTACTTTTTCAGATTTTTGTCCCAAAAGGAGTTTGTACAGCTCGATTTGCTTATAAAAAGTATGTTTCATTTGCCATATATCACCAAGTTTCATTCATAATGTTCATTCAAAAATGAGATTTGAATGTCCAGAGTTTAAGGAATTTGGATAATCAGATTGAAGATGACATAGGTGCCAATAAATTGTGACCCAGAGAGTGGTCACACAGTTGTAAATAATTGGGTTGCTTACTATGTCAAATTACTACTAATCACCTGAGATGTGATAACTGATTGCTTGTGCTCTCTTAACCTGCCCCATTGTTCAAGTAAAATTAATTAATTTAATTTATATTCTAAGCCAGTAGATTTTGTTTTGTAGCAGAATGGTCTAAAGAAATTCTTTACTATGTATTTTAACTGATAGAAAATAACTGTTTAATTCACAAGAATTTCTGTCATCTTAATCCTGTTACCCTCCTTATACTTCAAAGTACACAATGCCTATACTCCAGTAGGGTGTGATAAGTGGCATTCTCAGAAGAGTTAATTAGGAAGTGAAAGTCCTTTACCTTTTCATTTTATTTACAGTATCTTTAACATGTACAACACTCATTATTATTTATTGAAATGTTTTGATTGCAATTTGTAAAGAATCCCATCTAATTCTCATCTAATAATGTGAGTCAGAGATGTGAGTTCAGTCACTTCAGGCAGTAACATATGAAACTATCTTATAGGCTATTTTTGCTAGCAGGTATATATTTTCAAGGATATTTTTTCACATTCACTTTTTTCTTTGAAAGATCTCTAATTTAATGAACTATCACACCTAGTTCACCAGTTCAGACTGCCGTTGTACAAAAGGTAGCATGTAATACAGTACATGATAAGTATTATTATGTACGATAAATTCATTGCTCTCTGTATGTCCATGATACAAGACATTGCTCCTTTGTGTGTACAAAGAGAATGAATCATATGAAATAACCTGAAAGGTAAGGTACACTAAAAAGAAAAATGGGGTAACCAATGTGTAATTGGCCAACAGAGCCAGTGTGCCCTTACTGCATTTCTTGTTCTAACCCAAGTCGCAAAGCTTTGTTTTGCTGTAGAAACCTGTATGGTGTAAGGCAAAGAAATACTGGGACGCCACCACTGACCAGCATAGATGCAATTTCTGTGACAGCGGATCTGTTGAAGATCATTCTAATGTGTTTAATAAATAACATCTGTTTTAACACTTTGGGAATTCATAATGCTACAACAAACAAAACAAAAAAGGCAAAAAGGGAAAAAAAAATCCCAAAAGCCTTTTTAATAAATAAATTCAAGCAAACATAAAAATGTATAAAATGGCTTTTATTTTACTAGCCGCCTTTGGGTTCCAGGAGGACACAAGTTTTTTCCCTCTGCCTGTTTAGAGGTTTTCTGCACCTTTTCTTGAAATGTTGGCGGCTGAGCACTGCAGGGTGCCATGCTGGACCATAGGTCTGATTCTGCCCGCAGACAGGCTGCTACGCAGCTTTCCCTCACCTGATAGAAGATAATGTAACGGCTCTTGTCATTAAAATTTGCAATACATATGGAATTTTTCTTTTACTGTTTAAGCATATTGATTCCATTATCCTGACAGTCTTCACAAAACCCTGCTTTCTTTCTCAGTTTGCATGCTGCTGTCTTGGGAGCTGCTTCTGTATAAAATGATAATGCCTGAGTATATTCTTCATCACTCGCAGTGCATACTGTTTAGTTTCTTTGTTCAGTTCTGTTTCCAGGTCATTTAATGCCGTGTGATCTTAAAAAAGAAAGGACTTTTAGCAACAGGAGTGTTACCTATAAAAGCAGTTATTAATTGAATAAATCTCTTGGGAGTACATGAATGTTCCATTTAACTGCATTTGTCTCCCTGCTAAAAAAACCCAACCCTTGACTGGGGGCAGTCTGTGTGATCTAAAACTGATCTACAGTTACATCATCTCTGTGTGGAAGCCCTTTAGACTATGTTTTCTGCCATTTTTTTTCTTTGAATCATGTGCTAGACTGAGCAATGAAAAAGAGAGAGATGATTTGGTGGGAGAGAATACTTCTGAGATGCAAGATGGTTCGAAGGAGTAATGTTCCTATTTTATTGACCAAATTCATACTGTACACTGCATTTTTAATTCATGGGAATTGAACTTTTTAAAATTTACAGACAGTAGTGAATTCCTTGCTGATGACTGCAGTATAATTGCTGGTGGAAGCCTTATCGGTTGGCATCCTGATTCTGCTGCTGTATTGTGGAGGAGGATCTTGGGAATTCTTGGAGATGTGAACAATATACAGTCACCTAAAATCCATGCAAAAGTTTTTGGATATCTTTATGAGCTGTGGTATAAACTTGCAAAGGTATTGTATATGATGCTTACATCTAATGTTAACGAATTTTCTTTTGTTGTAAAAATTATTATTAAATTTGATTTAGTATTAGCATCTGGAACACAAGCATGAGATTTGGAGGATTCTGTCACAAAGGAAGATAATCTTGTTTGATTTCTAGTAGATATCCCCAATACAGAATGTTGCTGTTCAATGGAAAGAGAAGGTATATTAGTTAATTTAAATGGAGTGAGGAAACAGTAGCAAAGAAGATAGAGGTATACAATAGAATACTGCAAACGTTGGTACTCATTGTAAAAGCCCATTGTATGACTTAAAATGGTAATATTTGCTTAGGCTGTGAGGAAGCACTGTAGAACAAGCTTTCCTGCTAGTTTTGGCTTATGTGGGAACTCCGTATAGTACAGGGTGTAGTGTATTTGAAGTAAATCAAATAAAAAAGTAATAACATGAAATAAAGAGCATTAATAAAGTAAACTATCAGTTTTATTAACTATCTTCTTTTAAAAACTTTAGATACGGGACAACCTTGCTATAAGTGTGGATAATCAGTCTACTCCCTCTCCTCCTGTCTTAATTCCTCCTCTCAGAATATTTGCATCATGGTTGTTCAAGGCAAGTTATTTCTAAAATTTTCCCACATTAGTATCTTCTACTATATCAGTACTGAATTTGTGTATGTTTGGTTGCGTTATTTTTGATTTTTATGATCATTGCTGGCTAAGAAGATGAACAGCCTCCAAAAGCTATTTGAACTTGAATCTATTTTAATAAATACGTGGAACAGATTTTCTTTATGGAAAATCTGCAGAAGGGACAGTTTTGAGTTAGCTGGTTACTAGAAAAAAACGTAGTAATACAAGGTTTTTGCTCTTTTCAGGCAACCACCCTGCCAAATGAATATAAGGAAGGCAAACTTCAGGCATACAGGCTGATCTGCGCTATGATGACTAGGCGTCAAGATGTTCTGCCAAATTCGGATTTCCTCATTCATTTTTATTTTGTGATGCATCTTGGCTTAACAAGTGAAGACCAGGTACAGGCTTTACTTGATAAAAAAATTAATTTATTACTGCATGTTGATGGAAATGTGTGTATTTTCATATTTGAGTATCTGAAGCAGAAAGGAAGCAATGCTTTGCAACAATTGTTGCATGGGATTATCCTGTGTAGCCTAGTCTGTATCTCTCTTTAGATTACACAGTCCTAACTTTCTCATTGCTCCCCTAGTTACAATTTTTTAAACAGCTACTGATCTGTGACTTGCTGTCACAACTGCATCACAGATGGTGGTTGATGTTTCTTTCTTGGTTTCTTACATTTTTGAGGAATAATCTGTGATGAGTTTCTGTCCATCTGCATTGCACGGTTAGTGGGACAAGCTGCTCATGTTAAAAATGTTCACTCAGTTGATACTAGGTCTTGAGCTACATTGCATGTTTGACCAATACGTTTAAACTTAGGTTCTGGCAAAGCAGGACCCTAGTGTGTCCAACAGTGCTACCACGTTCCTGTATGAACTGTGATGCTGTGAAGTCTGTGCTTCCAGAGCAGCTGCTGGAGCTGGTCTGTTGTTCAAGTTATTTACAACTTCAGGGAGATAGCAGTTACTCCTAGCTCATCTTACAGATGTTTTCACCTTCTGTCATGAGGTAACATGCTAGACACGATCTTGGGCAAAGGAGAGGCTGTGAAGAGCTTTATGTTAACCTGTTAGCAGTGTCTGCTCTCAGCACACCTGTTTGAATGCCCAGTGCCATTGCTTGCAAGGACGTCCTCAAAAATTAGAATTAATGTTGTCATCTTCAGACTTTTCCCCTTAAAGATTAGTCCTTCAGGGGGTGTTTAAAACTGTCATACCAGCTCTTTTTAACTGGTGCAATGGGGACTGAAGGGAGAACTGAGACAGAAGGTTGTCTTATCACTGTAACCAAGAGATGCTGGCAAAACATTCTGTTTCTGTGGATAATTGTTGTTTCTAAGTCCCTGTGTCCTGATTTGGCCTAATTAATGAAGTGGGAGATGAGGAAAAGACTCAATCTGTCGAGATGTAAGAAGATTATTGGGCCACAGAAACAGCTAAATACTCATAAAAACTATAGGAAATAATCTTTAGACAAAATAGAGAATGTCTAAAAACTTTTCTATGTTTTTATAGCTGTAGGAGTGAGTTTTCCTCCTTAAAATACATAGTCTAATGAAAGCAATGGCTAGAGCTGTGCTATGGATGCCAGCAGAGGGCACACAGATCCCTTTGTAAATCCTGTAGTGGTCACATCTGCTGCTTCTGAGCGTTGCTTCTGATGCCTTTAGTAAGCCAGCAGGAAGATGCTTGGACAGGTTTGGTTATTTCTGACATGAAAGAGAGCAATGATGAATTGTTACCAGACCCTTGCCCTCTGAATCTCAGCTCCCCTTCTGAAAAGTTAGAGCATTTGGAAAATCTTCTTTTTAAATATGTAAAGGGGAGGGAAGAATAGAAAGAAAGGGGTTTTATTCTGGAAAACCTGAGAGTCCTGCCTGCTGCTGAAACTTAGAAGAAAACATAAGCATCTGCTATTTGTAAAGCACAAATGGGGAAAAATAGAAGTGTAGTGCAAACTCCCTTTTTTGCCACTCTCTGTATGTTATGTGAGAGTAATGAAGAGCTCATCACTCGCTCATTTCGCTAACGCCATTCAGATTTCTGACAGTTTAACACTGCTTGGTGTACAGAGTGACTTCATTCCTCTACAGAAAAAAACCCCTGTGTGATAACACCCACTATGATCAGACCCCCTGAATTTTAAAAACCACAAAGCATTAAATCCTCTCATAAAACACACAACTGAAGAAACTTTAAAGCCTCATATAAACCACATTTAAAAACAAAACAAAACACTCATATTTGAGAAAACAAACACCCTTAAATCAGTAAAGCAGCCACTGCCAACACAGGACCATAGGGATGGAAGATGTCAGTAATTTTGAGACTTAAGTTGTTTTCATCTGCACATTTCCATGAAATGGTTGGATTTCCACAGATGTCCAGCTGTCGGCAGTTCCTTTGTTCTAAGCTATAGGGTGCTTTATGTTTTGAAATCCTTTATTCTAATCTACAGGGTGCTTCCTAGAGAACCAATTCCTACATAGAAATTGGGAGATTTTTAAAATGTGGGGTTGGTTGTTGTTGAACTGTTTCTCACCCTGTTTATTGCATTTTGGTGTTAATAACAGTTGCGCAGAAGCCTCTTGCTTTGTTGCACAGGGGATTTCAGTCCTTGTGCAGAGTTACAATCCAGAAGTTAAAGCAGATGAAGTGAAGACTGCGTAGTGAAGGCAGACCCCGCGTTGCACATCGTTCCAGGGCTTCCCAGATACTCTGCACGCTGATGCTGCTCTTTTGTTCTTCCCTCTCTCAGTTTTGCTTTTTTTGCCTCTTGGTGGCACACTCGACCACAAATTTTCTCTTGTGCTACTGTCCTTCCAGTTCTGCTTTCCTTAGCTATGAAACCGGTTTGAGGTGTTAACTCGTGGTGCTTTGGAGCTTGGATTCTCTTGCACCGTGTTGATACGCAGCATGATCCTTATACCTATTTCTGTATTTCCAGTATGATGAGCGTCAAGGTGCTTGATGGGTGTTGTGACTAGTCAGACAATTTGCATGCTGAGGGTAACCTGCAGATGCAGGAATGCATTGTATGAGGCGGAAGTACCTCCTCCGATACGCACAAAGCATAAAGTGTGCATTGCGAAGCACTTTGCTGTCATAGGGTCTCACAGCTTCCTGTAAGAAACAGGATGATGTACAATGACGACAACACAGTACCAGTACTCATTTTATGATTTTTGTACTTCTCAGTGTTTTTTGGTATACGTTGTTACCTGATAAACTTCTTATAAAAGAGGGTGCGATATCATGGGGCACAAGGATCACTGGAACATGGACCGTGGTATTTTGTAGCACTGCAGAATCTGCCCTCATCAAAACATGGTTTCTAGGGTTCAAGTTATCACATACCAAAATAAACTTTGGTACAGATTTTTTTAGCACAGATAGTTTTTGTTTGCTAAGCACAAGCATAAATTTCTCACTCTTAAGAAACGTTTACAGGAGAAAGGCAACGGGTTTTCTCATAGAGGAATTCTCCTTCTGTGTGTATGTCTAGTGCAACTTCAGAATTGTGGGGGAAAGCAACAGAAAGGTAGACCAGCTCCAGGAAATCACACTGGCTACTTCAGAAGAGCTTTTTAGGTGGCTATATAATTTAAAAAAATAAGTCAGAAACCTCTTTGACCTGAATGTGATTATCAGTATTTTAGTTAGCATCAGAAATGTTTCTTTTTGCTATACATTTCTCTTTCCCTCCTCCCTTAAGGATATGAGTATACAGAATTTCTGGTGTATTGTGTAGATTTTGGTGTTGATACAAAAACAAAATAGTACATTTTTTAATATGGTTATAAATTAATGCAATATTATTCCCAGCAAGTGCAACCTAACTTTGCAGACTTGTCTCATGGGGTATATAAAAGAGCAATGTAAGGGTATATTTTATAGAAAGCTCCCATGGCACTCTGAGTTCAAGATGTAGCAATTAGCTTAGCAGCTGAGAAAGGAGATAGTGAGGTTATGAGCTGCATCTAATTTGTCCATGTGGAAGTGTCTAAACAACAAACATCTCTGTATGAAGAAGTGAACAATTCTCTGTAACAATTGCATCACCTTTTCAGGTGAGAGAAGTCATTGCATAAACGACAGTATGGAGTAAGTCACAGTCTGGCGTTGTAATTACTTCCAGCTTCTAAAGGGGCCTGAGGTCAGGGGGCAAGTGACCGTCTTCGGGATGATGATTCTCCTCCTGTACCACTCAAGTCGGTGGGCAATTTTCTGATGCTGTGATGAGCCTGGATTTTTTCCTGCGGTGTTTTATGAATGAAGCTCACTGAGGCTTAGCACCTCCCTTCCTTGACCTCCAATGTAAAGGAAAGTGAATTTGCACGTTCATAGCACGTCGTGGGTTAGTGGAGGTAGTTCACCTACAGTTGCTCCAATTCCACATCTAGATTATGGAAAATCATGAAATGTTCTTAGGGTATGATTTTCAAGATATGCCATGGGATAGCCTGTTGCAGTTTGAGTAAGTGTAGCTGCCTTATGCTGCTAGTTGAGACTGATGGTTGAAAAACCCCTGTTCCAGTGACTGCAACTATACATGTCTCTTGATTTGGGCAGTAAATCTAGCTTTTTAAATTAAACCAACGTCTAATACTGCAGTGCACAAATTTTACGAATACCTGAACCAGGCATGGAAATGTATGTTATTATTGCTACTGGTTGCTTACTGTAGCAGTAATTTTTGCTTTGTGAACTTGAAAAGGTACATAAGCATCTCCTTGCTTCATAGCTTCGTTGTTTTTGCTGAAGAGCAGAAGTACCAAAACGCAATTCCAAAATACTACTAACACTATTCAGCCCGCTTCTCAGAAAAGCAACTGTTGAGATAATTCTGATTCCTTGGTTCTGGTATGTTGATACTTAAATAATCCTCCTATCCATCTGGATAATAATCCATCCAGAGGGGCCTGGATGAACTGGAGAGGTAGGCCTGTGTGAAACTCATGAGGTTCAACAAGGCCAAGTGCAGGGTCCTGCACATGGGTCAGGGCAACCCCAGCTATCAGTACAGGCTGGGGGATGAAGGGATTGAGAGCAACCCTGCTGAGAAGGACTTGGGGCTACTGGTGGGTGAAAAGTTGGACATGAGCCACCCATGTGCGCTCGCAGCCCAGAAGGCCAAGCGTATCCTGGGCTGCATCAAGAGAAGTGTGGCCAGCAGGTCGAGGGAGGTGATTCTGCCCCTCTGTTGTGGTGAGACCTCACCTGGAGTCCTGAGTCCAGCTGGAAGCCCCTAGATCAAGAAGGACATGGAGCTGTTGGAGCGAGTCCAGAGGAGGGCCAACAAAATGATCCGAGGGCTGGAGCACCTCTCCTATGAAGAAAGGCTGAGAGAGTTGGGTCTGTTCAGCCTGGAGAAGAGAAGGCTGCGGGGAGACCTTATTGTGGCCTTTCAGTACTTAAAGGAAAGATGGGGACAGGCTTTTTAGCAGGGCCTGTTGCAATAGGACAAGGGGTAATGGTTTAAAACTAAAAGAGAGTGGGTTTAAACTAGACATAAGGAAAAAATTTACGTTGAGGGTGGTGCGGCACTGAAACATGTTGCCCAGAGAGGTAGTAGATGCCCCATCCCTGGAAACATTCATGGGTTGGACAGGGCTCTGAGCAACCTGATCCAGTTGAAGATGTCCCTGATCACTGCAGGGGGGTTGGGCTAGATGACCTTTAAAGTTCCCTTCCAACCCCAGCTATTCTATGATTCTAAGTTATTGGTGGCTTTCTCCTAAAGCCTCTGTGGATTTTTGTGACACTGTCTTACTTCTGTCTAAATTTGCACTCTTTCTTTGAGAAGAGAGTGCAGTGCAAGTTAGGTGCTTATCTTGTAGTTACGCTGTAAAAGAAGAGGCAGGTCTACAATATTTTTCAAGCTTCAACCCCCCAGCTGTTTAGTGTAATTTTTTTAGGAAGTCTCACCCTGCTACCAGGTCTTTAGCATCATATAATGTGCCTGGTGTAACCTGTTGACAACATGTGCCACCATGGTTTTGCCCAGGAGTGAGAGGATATCTGAAAAGTGAGCTATCAGGTTAGTTATCATAGAATCATAGAAAGTTTTGGGTCGGAAGGGACCCCTAGAAGTCATCTAGTCCAGCCCCCCCGCAGCAAGCAGGGACACCGCTAACTAGATCAGGTTGCTCAGAGCCCCGTCCAACCTAACCCTGGATGTTTCCAGGGATGGGGCCTCCACTGCCTCTCTGGGCAACCCGTTCCAGTGTTTCACCACCCTCATTGTAAAGAATTTCTTCCTTATATCCAGCCTAAACCTACCCTGTTTTAGTTTAAAACCATTACCCCTCGCCCTGTCACTGTTGTTTCTACTAAAAAGATTGTCCCCATCTTTCCTATAGGCTCCTTTTAAGTACTGAAAGGCTGCAATCAAATATTTATATTTCTGACTTTTGAAGTGAACTTTAACAAGTAAGTTTAATAAATGTACAATTATACCGGCTTGCCAGAGTATCTTTGAAATAGAGTGCTTATGTATGTAAGAAGATATTAAGTAACATAATAAAATGTATAGACTTCAGAAATTCTCTGTGGAAAGGGCAAGTAATAGAAAAGGAAAGAGTCTGTGCTGATGGCTTTTTTTAGTTCAGTGATGTGAAGGGCAGAACAAACTTTAAATATTGAAGAAAAAAAGAAGTCCCAAATCCAAATGAGTTGACAGATGTCCTTGGTGATTAAATTTCAGCACATGCAGACTGGACTGCCCGCAGAACGCAGCCCAGCTGTAGGCAGAGAAGTTAACAGCTATGTTTTTAGCTCAATTCCTTTTAATAGTAAAAGGATGACTTAGATGAAATAATTTATCAGTAAAGATGATGATATACTAATGTACGTTACGCTTGTCTATAAGCCTCTGAATTTGTTTGAAATACGCTGTTGCTGATTATGGAAAGGAAGCTACACAAGCTATGTAGTAAGCTTATGTAGAAACACTGATTGTAGTGTAGCTCTTTGTATCAGAGGTGGCTAATTAACAATATGAAGCATTTTTTAGTAGAGTTGGTACCGTAGAAGCCATATTAATTACCTATTTCTATTAACATTCATCTCAAGTTTTTTGTTAAAAAAAGTACTTGTCAGCTTTTATATCTTTCTCTTAAGTTCTTATTCAACAGTGAGGAGCAGTGTACAACTTCTAGACTGCTCAGCCATTAATGCTGTTCACTGGGACATGTATTAGCTGGGGTAGAGCATTGTCTTCTAAAGGTACAGTAAATGAGCAGTTTTGCTTTTGTACGCTGTGGAGTAAGTAATTCTTGCTCATATTTCTGCCTGATAATGTTGCACATAAGGGCCCTTAGTTGTACAGCATTTCAGAAACTGTAACGCATTTTAGATTTCTTTCCAGACTGCCATTTAAAAGAAAATAATCATAATACAGTTTCTTAAGGCTTAGATTCCCAGATTTTAGTTTCTTGTGACTTTCTTCCAATTGCTACCACGAATTTCTCCCTCTTTTAATCTCCCCCATGTCTCACTTTCTGTAGAAAATTTGCCTGTGTGCTTCCATTGTGTGCTGTATGAGTACTGTGAAAAAGTGTTAACACACAGCATGTTTCCAGTAGAGACAAAAATACAAATGCCAAGGTCTCACAGGATATCCTGCATACCCCTCTGCTTACTCAGAGCGGCATAAATTGGAAATGCTGGAGAAAAATAGCTGCTAGGATTGACTGGAAGAAAGGGAGAACCAGGTAATGCTGACTGCGGGAGCTGTGTGTTCTGGAGCAATTTTGATAGTTTGGGGTTTTTGTTTTGGTTGGGTGTGTTGTTTGTTTTTTTTTTCCAATGCTTTTGCTCTTTCTAAATTGCTTCTATCCCACCCATGCTTCTGTTTTGCAGTCAGTGTTCTGTCTGTTTCTTCTGTATTCCCAGCAGCATCTTGCTGGAGTGCCTGCCACTTGTAAGCTCCTTTGTGGGGATTTTCTGAGCTGGGTCCAGAATAGAAAGAGATATTTTGAAATAGAGGCAACATCTCTCTTGATTCTATTTGCTCACACCTTTTCTTCCACCTCTTCAGTCATGGTTGTAGCTTTGGGATCTCCTGAAGTAAGTTTCTTTGTTAACATGCCCCTGCAATGCAACACTGTTGCATCATGTCATACTTGGCACTCTTGCTTGACTTCCCCCTTTCCCTCTGCTTATTTCAACTGGTCTGTGTCTTCAGGATCAGTCTCCTTTTCCCTCTGTATGCAGTTGCGCTTCTCTGCTTCAGATCTGTTTTATTTCAACTTCTCCCTTAGCAGTTACCTTTGTCTGTTGAGCAAGGTTACATGAGAAATTCTAAGAGTGACTATTTTAAGCAAATAAAGGTTTAACATCTTTTCCATTTTGGGGGATGTTCTAATAAAAATGTGCTAAACAATCACTTCTACTCTGCAAGTGTTCCGTCTTGAAAAATGATACAGCACACAGGTGAAAGTGGAAAGTGTTAAGAGTGCTGCTACCATAGGGAGCTCCTTTCGCTGTCCTCTGAGGTGTGCTCAGGTTCCCTTCCCTAGAACCACCTTCCCTGTAAATGGTTAATCCAGTGCTTTACAGGTGCTTCAGCATGGCCACCTTGGTTTCTTATGGTTGGAGACTTTGAAGTGGTCCTGCCACAGGCTTTTGGGAGAAATCCTTATGGCAACACAAAGTCGTCTCCACATTTCAAGCAGTGCCATGGACTAGAAACTGTGTTCTCACTACCCATACCTCTGTACCTGTAGCAAATGGATATTCAGATATTTTCCTCTCAGTGTGCATGAACGTAAAACATTTTTTTCCATTCGAAGTGTATCCTTAATCCCAATGGTCTCCTAGCTTGTGAAAATATCAAACATATTCTAAAAAGGGGAGAAACTTCAAAAATTCTGTTCACTGCATATGTCTGAGCTCTGTTAATAGGGCATTTGAGCACCTCTCTGTCAGCACAAGAGCTTTGGGGTGGCGTTTTTTGGTATTAATATGACTGCAAAAGAGAGGTGTTTCTAATGTAGAGGGGAAGGAGCAATTACCAGCAGGTGATTTATGCAGTAATCTGTCATCTTTTAGTGCTTGTGAATAACCTTATCCATGTTTTACAAATGTAACGTGTTATTCTGGTTTTTAATCTCTCTCCCTATTGCATTCCAGCCACAAGATACTTCAGCAGATAGAAGTTTTTTGGAGGTTAGATTTAAATGACAGATTGAAACGGATTTTTCTGACAAGCTAATCCTGTGCTTTCTGAGGGTGTCAAAATACTTCACAAATTTTTGTTGCAACTTAATTTTTGACAAGTTAACTCTTACCTAAAATGTAATGATAGCTAAGTAAATGGAAGAAGTAAATGGAAGTGTTTGTTCTTTTAAAAAAGGAAAATGAAGGATTTGCCACTTCACTCTTGTGTAAATTAATAATCTTTCCTGTGCTGTAAATTTCAGCCTCTAATGAGGAGTCTCTCAGTGAAGAACAGAATGAACTTTAAGTGAAAAATCCATGTTGTTCCTGTTGGGACAATTGGAAACGTGATGAAGGCAGATGGCAGGCTATTTAGTTACACCTGTAATCTGCAAAAGCTTGAACAAAAATTAGGTGAAGAATATTTTTGTAATTGACCTTTCAGTGAACTTGCATAGTTTTTTTTTTCACTTAGTGGATGTTTATGACTTTATTATTCGGATTACTAGATTAACCTATACTGAAATATTATGCCATTTATAGGGTTAATGCATTTGAGAAGGACATGCGTGTCATTGCCCCCTTCTCTCCCCTCCTTCCCATTTTTAACACTATAGAGCATCGTTTTGAATTGAAATAGTCCATAATGGTCCTTTTTTCACTTTTCTTTAACAACATGAATGCTAAATTATAGCTGTGCAATTATGTAAACAATGGAAATGCTTCCAGAATGAATACTTCCTTTAAAATTTTCATTTTGTGTAATTGCTGAAAGGTTTGGAGCCATAATAAACCAAAATTATTTTACACATTTATCGTTCTAAAGGTCAATTATGAAAGAAGTAAAGAAACAACACTGTACAGAATGAGTAAACCAATTTCTATTGCCATCACCATATGTTTTTTGTATTGCTTGTGTTTTTCCAGTTACTGTGTACATAGCATTCAATTAAAGTGATTCATTTACTAGGCTGTAAGCTGCTGAACAGAGTTTACATTTATAGAACAGCGCTTTGAAGGGAAGGAAACAACTTGCCTCTGTTTGAATTACCTGATTTTTGCAATATCACCGATAGGACATATGTTCTCACTTGGTCGCTTTCTCATAAGCCTGAATCTTCTGATAAGCTCGCCATGCTACTGAATTACTGTGTGAAATCACACTTTTATTGTTAGCTGGGTTGTGCATGAAAGTGTGCTAATTGGGAAATGGGAGAAAAACTGTCAAATTTTACCTGTAAGCACCTTCCTGGGCTATGGTTTCTTTCCTGTCCATTCTGTTTGGAGTAAGCCGAAGTAGAACAAAAATACTATAGTCAGGACACGTATTCTGCCTTGTGCTCATTTAAATTAAGTCACTCAAAATATCACAAATTTATACTGAAATGCCTGAGATTAAAAATGGCAGTGGAAACTAATGAAAAGCTAGGCTGAACACATTTTTCTTTGCACTCTTATGCACTTGCACATTGTTAACTTTTAACAGTTGTGTGTGTGTTGTGGCACTGCAGCGTATGATCTGTGCTGTGAATTCATCAGTTTGAAGCTACATAACAAAAAAGAGAAGTTGAGGATTGTTTCATTAACTTTTCAAAATAAATTTTTCAAGAGTTTCTCATTATGAAAAATTATTTTTTTTAGTAGCAGTGCATCTCATAAACAGCAGGTAGATCTCTACAGCTGCATTCTTACAGCTTTTTGGAATGTGTGTGTTGTCACAGCATTTGTTGAAGTTGTATTAGTTATGCTGTGCTGTAAATTCACAAGTATTAACATACTAGAGTAATGGTTTTGCAATTTCTGTTTTACCTTCATTTTAAGTGCTCTATACAGTGACCATAGTTAGGAGCCGAAGAAGCCGGGTGATCGTTACAGTGGTATTTAACAGATGGGATTGATGGAGCGAGGACAGGAGTTAACGCAGTTGTTTGTGGCAGGTCTTTGTGCTTCCTAGGTTCTGTTACCTTTCAGGCCAGGTTAGCACGGGCTCTTTTATTGTGGCATATGTCAACAGAAGTGTACTCCCATCTGCCGCTCTATAGTTTGATGCCCAATTATTCAGAGACCAAACACATCGCAGTACCTGGCTCCGCTCATAATTACAGGTGCGTTGTGTTGTGAGGAGCCCGGTGCATTAATCAGACCCTTAATTATAAAAAGGTGGATCTTTTGTTCTGCTCTGAGTGTGAGTTTACCACCCACTTTATGAGCTGCTGCATCCATCTGCTCTCTTTTTGAATGTTTGCATTGACTGATATTGACTTTAAAATGTATCAAAGGAAGTGATTAAAACTAGTTTAAACATTAACTCGAGTGGCATTTTCGCCTATTCAGGAAAGTGAAAGCATTATCTGCTAGTATGCTAAAACCCAATATTATTTATTTAAAATATATACACTGTTATTTCATAGGATGTTACTGCTGTAAATACTTCAGTGGAACACTAAATAGGTTATGTCCAGGTGTTTAGTAGAGCTTTGAGAAAATACTAGTGTAGTTAAAGCATATCTTCATATAGAAAAAAATGAGTTTGAGTTCTTTAGTTTCTGATGTAGAAATTGAGCATACAGACACATTCAGGTACTAAATTCAAGTCAAGCCTTTTTTCACACATGATAAAACCAGTGAAGACGGACATTGAAAATGGTTTTCCTTTGCAACTTTTCTTTTGAAATTTTACTGAGACGAAAAATAATGTTTTACTCAATATAGAAATAGCTTTATCTAATTCTTCAACAAATATAGTGTTGCAGCCAAGGATTATATAGATTTTGTGCCTAATTTTAAACCTGTTGAAACCTTGTAGGAATGAAGTCTTAACTCAAATGCAGGAGCGCTGTTCTGATTTGGAGAGACTGTGAAGAATCGAAATGTGGAAGGATTAAAGTTGAAACACTAATCTCAAACGGGTTTTGTATCACAGGGAGCAAAGCTGTGGTTGGTGGTCTATTCTTACACATATAGTGCTACCTCTTCAAAACAAAAAACCCTCTCTGTTCCTTCAAAAGTTCAGCAAAACTCCTTTTTTTTCCCCAAGGCTTATCTGTATTTGCTATCTTAATTATTTAGAATAAGAGTGATTTGGCACAATCTAGTTAACATAGATTTATCTGTGTTACTGTGCTGTGTACGATCGCTTCTTGCATTTGACATAGCTGTATTTCTGAACAAGTCCAGAATAGCTTAAAAAAGCCAATATGTGCTGGAGCAGCCTAACAGTAGTAAGTCACCTGCTGTCAGTTACTGCCTTGAGCTGCTTCAGGGCAAACGTGGCGGTCGTTTATGTCATCTCATGTTTTTAGGGCTACAGAATTTTGAGTAATGTGATTTTAGGAAATATTGCATTTGGAGTGGTGTAATACTTCATCTTAAATTGATTAAAGGTTTGAATGTTTTGAATCCGAAGTCTTACTTAAGAGAAGAACAGGGCTTTTATGCTTAGACATGAAAAGGCATGGGTGTTTTGGGGTTTTGTAACAGGTTTTTAAGACTACAAATATTACCAAAATACGAAATACGCTATTCCTACTACATGCATCGGCAGGGGAAAGTGGTGGTTGTTATGTGATGATCAGTTATACACAGAGCTGTGTGGCTCTGTGAATTATCACCTTGATTAGTGTGGAAGTTGCAACCGTGAATTGCAAAATTAGGTCTTCTCAAACTGTCCCTTTTGGTTTTGGGCTTTTTTTTTCTTTTTCTCTTGTGCCTATTTATTCTCAAGCAGGTAACTTCTCTTTCAGGATATCTTAAATACTGTCATAAAGCACTGCCCACCTTGGTTTTTCTTCCTGGGCTTGCCTGGCTTTACGATGCTGATAGGAGACTTCATTACTGCAGCGGCCAGGGTTCTGAGCACAGACATGCTGGAGGTAAGTATGGCAATGCCCAGCACCCCTATCCCCCAAGAGCACGCGCTTGCTAACGAGGTTCGGATGTCTCCACTCTAACAGGTGTTGTCTCATTAGTGCAATGCGAAAGAGGGCTCTTGGGGCAGATACCATGGCAGCTGATGTGTGAAATTGTGGGATAAGGTGACACACTAGTATTGCAAAGGTGTTTCATCAAAAGGCCAAAGTGTGAGAAATCATATCCCTGCTAATATTGCAGCACGCCTGTGTGCTAAAAGCAAGACTTGGATTTCAGAATCTCATTAGCTTTTTCTCAGTGAGCAAATATTGAAAATATGGAACTCTTTTGGTAATACAGAATTTCTTACTAAATATCATTACTAATAGAAATCCAACTCTAAACAGCTAAATGAGTGAAGGATAATAGCAAATCGATGACTGGATGCCAAAATATAAAGCGCTGGCAATCCTGGGAAAACCAGGAAAGATTTGTTGTACATGAAACACTGGTTCAGGGGAGACCTTTCTGTCCGTTTTGGCGAAGTGCTTTTACCGCTGCTCTTGACATTTGTGCAGCTGAGCGGGTGGCCCTGCGCAGGGACGCAGCCCTCTCATATTTCAGCAGGACTGAAATGGTGAGCCTAGCTGCGCTTTTTCCATTGTCCCTCAAAGAGTTTACAGCCATTAATTTTCTGACATCTCTTTAAAAATACTGATCGGCCTGATCATTGATCCAAAGCTTAAAGTGCTAATAAGAAATAAAAACTCAACTTCTATGAGGAAAAAAAAAATAGCAATACCACCTTCCATTTCTCCTACAAGCATAAAACTTAGAGTGCAGTGTATTTTCAACATTATGCAAGATTTTGTAGCAGTAGTTAATGCATTTATAGCTCATGTCATGTTGCTTTTGATGGTTTTATTGAAGTAGGAATCTCTCTATGCATTTTTATCATGTATACAGTCAGTTTGAGTGCATTGTGCTGTCCTTTGTGTCACACCATCAGCTAACAGTAGTGCTGGATTAGTGCTTAAAAGTCACTCAGCTTTTCTTTAGGTTGTTCTGTATTTTTTATTGACACCAAATCACTTATAGTTGGATTGTCTAATGGCAGAGGAGGTATTAAAAATGTAGAATATACTTAGGAGTGGGGCCAGGTGCCTGCTGGAGGAGGCTCTTGGCCTCAGAGAAAGAGCAGAGCAACACAGCAGCAAAAAGCATAGGCAAATAAGTGCCTGTAAGTAGCTGCTTTCATACTGCTTTTGCTGTAGTTGTAATGGAAAAGCTACTGGGACATGTTCCTCAGGACACTTCCAGTGTTACTTTGTGAATAGAGCACATCTCATATTCGTAGTGATACACACTAGCTTCATAGCTTATGCCATTTTCATAATTTCATGAAGAAAATGTTTTTGTTTACTTTTCATTCGTTAGGCTCCCCGTTCAGAAGCTCACACCATCCTTGGTTCTCTTGTTTGCTTTCCAAATATCTACCAAGAAATCCCACTCTTGCGACCCATTTCAGAAGCTGGTGATATCATCGCGGGAACAGCAGATGTGAAGGTAAAGTCACATTTTGTTACTAAATCCTTATGTAATCTAACTTATTTTTACTATATATTTACTTCATTTTTACCATGTACTTTATGTTTAAAAATAATGAACCCCTCCTTCTCCTCAAAACCCCACAACAGCACACATTATATTTACCTATTTGATAAGCATTGCTTTTCTTAACACGCACCATAAAATTAACAAAGCTTAGATACTGCAAATTACATTTTATTTTCAATGAGAGTGAACTGGCTATGATCAAATACGATGTTCTCCAGCCAGATGCCTATCAAGTAATTTCATTAAAAGGTGTTGGTGGTATTATTTAAAGTGTCCATTCATTGTATCTGTGTATAGTAGTTTGTCCTGTAAGAGATGTGGGGTGTGCATAAGGGGAGATGTTTTTTGCCTTGTTGGTATTAGAGTAAAATGTAAAGAAAATTCCACTATTAGACAGAACCATCAAGTTATGTGAATAGCTTTTCCCTGAGAATTAATTTCAATGGGACACCCCGAGACATGAGTTGTTTTGCTGGATAGAAGGCTTTGTAAATTAATGACCTTCACAGTAATACTCTTGGTGGGGAAAAATCACACGTGCCATCCCATAAAGACCCAACCAAGGTGACCTGGAGCATCACTTGCAGGTGAGACCTGTCCAAATGGTTGCCCTCACACAAGCCTCTGTTGTTTTTCGATAAACTTGTGGCACCACGCTGATCCACTGCGCAAAGTTAGGTAAAGCCGGGGAGGAATCTCTGAATTCGTTATACAGCCTGAGAAGGTAGAACCGGAGAGAATGCAAAACCCTTAGCATGCCTGGCTCTCATTCTTGCTTTCTTCATCAGGCCTTGGAGAGTCATTGGAGGTGTGTTAAAACTGTCTTGATTTTAAGTGTCTTTTCTGTACAGAAGAATAAACGTTTGAAAACATGGCTTGATTAGAACTTAAACAGTATAGTTTGTATTATCAAGTGATCACCACTCATCATTAGTAAATACCCATCAACTCTGAAAATTAATTGATTTCCATCTTGCTTCCTGTA
This sequence comes from Opisthocomus hoazin, assembly GCF_030867145.1. Classification (NCBI taxonomy): domain Eukaryota; kingdom Metazoa; phylum Chordata; class Aves; order Opisthocomiformes; family Opisthocomidae; genus Opisthocomus; species Opisthocomus hoazin. Next base: position 53,856,666 of record NC_134415.1, read on the forward strand.
CATGAGTTTAAGTCAATTAGATTTATCCAGAAGGGCCTGTATATTTGAGCTGCAATCAGTAAGTATTTCTCCTTCGACAGAATAAAATTGGCATGTAGTAAAAATGCTTTAAGAACAGGCTGAGAATTAGTTATTTCACTTGTAACTATGTCAAAATTAAATAACTTTAAATAAAGTGGATGTATGAAAAAGATTCTTATTCTAATTTATTTTATTATTTTAGTGCTACCTCATAAATATTTTATTGAAGAATGCTACAGAGGAGCCAAGTGAAGCTGCGAGGTAAGATATCTAAGTAAAAGAAAAAGTGGGGAAGTCTTTCTCGCTGGTGATTTTTTTTGGTGCTTGTACAGCTGAGCTTTTCCTACTGCTTTGTGGTTTGATCTTATTTGGATGAGTTAGGCACTTTAGCTCTGTGGAACCTCTATTGAGATGAGGTTCACGCTGTGCCAGGAAGGTGTTAACCTGTTGTGTGAGCCGAGAGAGGGAAAAGAGAGATCGTGTCTTTGTGCATTTCTTTCTTTTTTCTAAGTATTCTTCTAAAACTTCTGACAAAACCACTTTTTCTTTTAAAAAAGATGCATAGCCATTTGTGGCCTTGGAGTTTGGATATGTGAAGAACTAACACAGTGCACAAACCATCCCCAAGTGAAGGAAGCGATCAATGTCATAGGTGTAACACTGAAGGTATTACTATGACAGTCTCTGTAATCAATAAACACTGTGTAAAAAAAGGTATTTTCATTTTTTTGATATAGTTGTTGGTTATACGTAGCACAGTCTGCTAGTTTGTCTTTTTCTTGCTTAAAGCACTAACAGGATGCTGCTTAACACACAACTGCTCAGGACTTTTGCATAGTGTTACTGATACGGCATTGGCCATCTTCAAAAAGATGTCTCCCAGTTCTCAAGCTTTGCATGTAATTAGTAGCTCATTATGTTCAGTGAGCATGGTTCAGATCCTTGTGGCTTCTGTGAAGTTGCTGAGAAGTATATGCACATTTCTTCAGTGCTGCCAAGGTGGTGTCCTATACAAAAGTGCAAAATATTTTCAAAAATAGCTTGTGATTATGTACCTAAAGACGGTTTCCACAACAGACCAAACTAAGATTATACAGATAACGTCAAGTCTGCTATTTCATAATGTTGCCAGTGTGATTTTGCAACATTAACATTTTTTGTTGTTTGTGTAGATGCAAAATAATTTAAAATGTAGAAAAAATGAATGCATTGTATTGTGTCTGAATATTTTATTTGGCTTTTAATCACCTGTTCTTCTCTTCCAGTTTTCCAATAAACTGGTAGCTCAGGTAGCCTGTGATGTTCTTCAGCTGTTGGTTTCTTATTGGCAAAAGCTTCAGAAGTACGAATCCTCTCTGTCCAGAAAAATTACTGAAGTACGTCAGTTTCTTTAAAATGTTTGTATGGAAATTGTATGCAAAGTTGTCTTAATTCCTTCATTCCTCACTTGAGCTACTGTAACTGTGACTTCATGTTAACTTTTTCTTTCTTCTGCAATTGTTGTTCTTGCTGTAGTCCTAGGACCAGTGTACTTATCTTATTTGTAGTGATTTATTTCCAAAACGCTTAGTAAAACTTTTCATTTCACTTGGACATTGATTTATAAGGGCAATTAGATGCTCCTAAGAGAATTCAACCTTTTTCATACCCTGTTCAAATGAAGTTCATGCTCTGTCTTTATAGTGAAGGAAGTCAAATGTCTTTCTGGGATTTTGTTTATTTTAATGTAGATCCTTGTGGCCACTATTGCGTTTCTTTTGCCGAGTGCTGAATACTCCTCTGTGGAAGCAGATAAAAAGGTACGTCATTGAAAAGAGCAGGCTCCATTCTTTCTTTGTGCTGTTCAAGATGGTTATTAAATGAAGTCATTTTGAAACACAGTCGTATTTTAAACTTTTAAACTCATACCTTAAAGTTTGAATGAATTTAATAGAATATACCTAAATACCGTGTTACATATTTCCATTTAGTTTATAGTTTCACTGCTACTTTGCTTGTTGGATTGGTGTATGGCATTACCCACGAAAATGCTGCTGGAGCCAGTGTCTGCTGGTGTTCTTGAAGATCAACATGCATCCAAAGCTCCTTTACTGGACTATATTTACAGAGTGAGTATGAGGAATGAACATGATTTATTGTGTCTAGATGTTTAAAGGTGCCTTTCACAGATCCTGTTAGGCACGGAAATGCTTTTAGCAAGCTGTAGAAAATGATGAATTCTTGCAGTGTGGGCAGAAATCATACAGATGAGAAGTTAAGAATATAAAATGTTAAGATGGTAAGATCAGAGACATAGAATGGACAGAGGATGGTGAAGAAAGAAAGGTAAAATGCGTAAAACAACGAGCCAGGGAAAATAATCTTTGCAGAAATATTTCAATTATTTGAAATGGGCTGCTAAAGTACAAAATAGGTGCTGGCAAAGAGTATTATTTTTAAAACTCTGTATTTAGACATAGATGGTTTTTTGTCACATGTCCTGGCTTTCACATTGTAAAAACTATGGTGGGTCACTCCTCATTGAATGTGTTTAAGTGGGTACCGCAATGTACACTTTATTACTTCTTCAGTGTCATGCTTGTCTACTTGCAGGTTCTGCACTGTTGTGTGAATGGCTCCAGCACGTATACTCAGCAAAGCCATTACGTGCTGAGTCTGGCAGATCTCTCCTCCAGTGATTACGACCCATTTTTGCCACTGGGGAACGTCAAGAGCTCTGAGCCAGCCCAGTGCCACTCCTCCATGGATTTGGGCAACCTGCTCACTGTGGCTGAGGGTAAGAGAATTTACAGAGCGTGATGAGGACCAGCATGTCAACATTTAGCTGCTAGGAAATAAAGCTTTCCAGGTTACATCTCTTCCTTGAAAATGTGCTTCTCCTTACTGCACGTAGCAGCTACTCCTTGAAAACTGGGTAGCGCCCTTTTTTTAATGAATTTCAGTTGCCTCTGTAATAGGATGTTAGAGGTTATTGCTGACATTGCTCTTTATAAAGACGGCAGGAGAAAGAAAATGGCAGTAAGGTGCTGTATAGCAAGAAATTTGTACAAAGATAGGATAGACTGAGAAGCTGGTTTTGCCTTTGGTACTTAGAATTTAGTATATAGAATTAAATTCAACAAATAAATTAAGACCTAAATCAAAATTCTTTCCGAAGCATTCAGCTGCTCGTCTTGAATTTTTCAGTAGAAGTGACTCCATTGTCATAGATAATTTGCCTGTTCTGAGTGGCTTGAGAAGAACGTGTAGGATTTGGACCAAATTCTGCAGCTGCATAAATATGCCATTTCTGCTGATTCACTCATCCACATGTGTTGTGCTGATGTTGGCTGAGATAGTGAAAAGAGTTTACTTGGATTTAGGTACATTATGTTACTAACTTTTTAAAGTCAACTTAGAAGTATGTATCCAAGCATAGAAAATAATTTATCTCTGAGTGATTTATCATAGACATCATCTTTATTTCAAACACTTCTTGAAAACAACCTTTAAAACAATGGCTCTTCAATTATGAATTATGTCCATTTTAAGTAATTTCATATATTAATATGCATTAACGTATTTCTGCAGAAGAATTGAAAGTACAGATGCAATATGAAGTTGTGTGAGGTAATGTTGGATTGACAATGATGCTTTGAAATAGTATTTTCAGGTTTTGATACTGTACTGTTTTTCAGTCCTACAGCTTATTTTCTTTGGTTTTGCATATGTACTTTTAGTTTTAACAAAAAGGTTAATAACATTAAACCCTATTCTACATGGACTTCTTGCTGAGTAGGACGTGTTGTGAATAGCAGAAAGATAAAGGTATGTATCAGGTACATTTGTCCTTTTAGGTATAATGAGATATTTCTCATCTTGGGTATGTTAGTGCCCTACAAGTTTTCTGATTTGCTTGCTTTTGAAAAAGATTAATTCAGAGATTTACTACTAAGGGATGCAGAAAAAGACTAAAGAGCCCTTTTTATGAGAGGAGGCTGAAGAATTTTGGCTTTTTGGGGCTAGCAAAAGGCTGAAAAAGGATATACCTGTTTAAAAGTGCATTAGAAGGTATAAATACCAAGGAAAAAGGAAACACTGTAAACTAAAGAAAAATGGTTTGAAACTGAATATGAACAAAACCTGGAAATTAGAAGGTTTCTGGTTATAAAGGGGATAATATTCTGGAATAGCATTCCCATAGAAGTGGAGGCACAACGTAACTTGGAGCACAATTGATTTATTTAATAACTGATGTATTTGCCTGTGCTGAGGGGAGCATCTTGGGATCCAGAAAGTCTCTCCCTGCCTCATACAATAAACTTTACCACCATGCAGCTAAAGATCGAGAAGTGTTGTTTTTCAGTTGCACCTCTGGTTTACCTTTGCTTCTTGTGCCATGTCCCTCTCTTGCTACCGTTGCTGTGGGGATGGCTGTGGGAATACGGGCAGTAAGGAGAAACACCTGAGCCTGCCAGACAAAACTGTAGTGACAGCAGGCGTTGTGGGATCTGTGTACAGTACTTTTTGCATGTTGTGTAGAGACCTGGATGTCACAGTAGGCTAAAAGACAAAGACCATTTGGTAAAAGAAAACAAAAATGTGTGACAGGTTGAATTTTTTGGGAAGTGATTGTAAATAGCTTCTTGAACAGGAAGGATTAGGAGGAAAACTAAGGCAAGCTTCTGAAACATGAGAGAAATTTGCAGATGCTGTTTTTAATTGTCTCTTAGTGATCTATTATCTGCTCTTACTGATCTATTATCTTTTTATTGGTCATTTTAGAAAAAAGGAGAAGGAATTTAGAATTGATACCTTTAACGGCGCGGATGGTTATGACTCACCTGGTGAATCACCTGAGCCACTACCCTCTCAGTGGAGGCCCTGCCATTCTCCACAGTCTCCTTAGCGAGAACCACGACAACTCCTACGTGGAGTCCTCCGAGCTGTCCTCAGAAGTCTTCCGGAGTCCCAACCTGCAGCTCTTCGTGTTTAATGACAGTACTCTTATATCTTACCTCCAGATCCCCTCAGAGAAGAAGACAGACACTGAGCCAGCAGCAGCCCCCTCGGATGTAAGGGTAATTGTCAGAGATATCTCAGGGAAGTACTCATGGGATGGCAGAATATTGTATGGACCTTTGGAGGGTTGCCTTCCGCAGAAGAGCACAACGAATGAGTTTGTAATCTCAGGCAACCCTGAGCACCACTTCATTTCCCAGAAAGATATTTCTCAGGTGGAGGAAGGAGAAGACACCCTTGACCAATTACTGGACAAGATTGGTAACACCAGTCCTGAATGCCTTTTACATCCCCAGCGAAAGCTGAATGAGCCATCACCACCACCATTTGGTATGAGCTGCGACCAAGAGAATGCAATCACTGAAGCGCTAATGAGGCAGAGCGCCCAGGAAAAAGAGTATATATTTAAATGCAGTTCAGACTTCAGCATGAAGGTGGCCTGTCAAGAAGAACCACATCCTGCTGAACCTCAAGCATCCTTTTATTTCTGTCGGCTGTTACTGGATGACTTGGGAATGAACTCCTGGGATAGAAGGTAGGAAGAGAGGATTCAGAACATGTTTACGGTATTCTTACTGTCCTTACTTCTACCCCCAAACATGTGCACACTGAAGAAAGTGAGAATTATATAGCTGGGTAGTAGTCAGAACATACTTTTAAACTTTTACATATATCTGCTTCAGTAATTATTTTAAATAGACATCTGTATATATGTTAATAAGAATAATAATAAAATAATTTGAATCATGCTAATTTGATTCCTTTCTGTTAGGTATTTGAATGAGAAAATACTGTGTCTGTACTGTGTTTCCTTTTCCTTCAAATCTTTTTTTAATGTATTTGTAGAAAAAGCTTTCATCTTCTTAAGAAAAATTCAAAATTACTGCGAGAACTGAAAAATCTGGATTCCCGCCAATGGTAGGTAATGTTTACTGAACACACCATTGATAGGGTTAGCGTTTCCAAAAAAAAGAATAAGTGCGTCACCAAAACCAAAAATTCATTAAAATTGCATGTGCTAGCAATAGAAATATTTGTATGAAAAAATAGATTGTTTGTTTCTAAAGAGTTCTGGAGCCTGAATGGACAAGCTACTTTCACTGGCACTATATACATAGAATTCAAAATCAATAGCAAATAGTAAGACCAAGCAACCTATTTCCTGTTTTCTTTAGCTGGGAAGGGAGGGAGGGAGGAAATTCAAAAATGTTTTTTGTGACTTCGGCTCAACTCACACAATGGGCTGTTTTCTGCAGGATGATCCCTGTGCCAAGAGCAGTATTTTAATGGGTAATCTCCATACAACTACTCTACAGCCAGGTAGTGGCAGAATAGAGTTCTGAATATTAGGTGTTATTTTTCATTACTTGACATATAGCTATTTGAAAAATGCCTGCAGCATTGCAGAGTTCTAATTTTCTTGCATTCCAGTAATTTTCATACCAAATCCACTCAGCTTGTTTTCAAAGAAGCCAACTGTCACTATCAGCCTCGTAAAACTCAACTCAGGATCTGAAAAGCAATCATGGTTTTTTTCCTCCTATATCATCACCCTATAATTAAAATTCTGCAGGTCAAATTATGCTCCCATTAACACCTGTGCAATCTTACTATCTTTGGCAAGGTTGCACAGATGTAAGCGATTAACCCTGTAGCTGGAACTTGGTCATCAATTCTTTTACTGATGCATGGAAGGAATAGACTCAGCTCTGCCCTCTGAACTATGGTGTCTCTGCTGTGTGGTCTTGGGGAAAAAAAATTGATGAAAATGTATTTCTGCAACTGAAATTGAGTGATATATTTGTGTGCATAAAAGAAATGGACATGTAAAGTTAAACATGGTCACTTGTTCATAGCTTTTGAGTGCAGGTGATCTAAAAAGTAATTTTGAGCTAAAACTTCTTTAACTTTTGTTTCTTTTTATATCTAATTATAGCCGTGAAACTCATAAGATTGCAGTGTTTTACATTGCAGAAGGACAGGAGGACAAATGTTCAATACTTTCCAATGCAAGGGGAAGCCAGGCATATGAAGATTTTGTTGCTGGACTGGGCTGGGAGGTAACTGTCATAAATTCAGGCAAGCTAACATATTGGAAGACAAATTGCATATATCACTGCATATTTTTTAATTCTCAAAAAAAAAGGATAAATTTTAATGCACACTAATATTAATAGTACTTAAAAGATCACCTTTTTTAGCAGAATTCTGTAAATCCACTTGCAACTTCTGGATGAACTCATCCTTCCTGTTTCTGATGGACAACTGGTGCTGCAGTGGACATTCTTGCTTTCTGCATCATGAAGAACTATAGCATAATTTTACCTTAATTTTAGCTCCTTTTAGCTCTTCACGTGGTCTGACCATATACCTAACCACAGGACAAAAATGTTTGCTTTTAGTTTGCATTGTTGAAGTGGTGTGTCAATAACCTAAATGACATGAACATTTATGGGTTTTGGAAATACACGGTAGCTGTCTTTGATGTTTAAGGATCGAAGTGACACAAGGTCTAGAGGGAGAGTTAGCATCCTCAGTTATACTGGTGCAGTTGGGAAAACAAACAAGCTTTTGGACATGGACTTGTCTTCAGAGAGGCATTTCTTCTGAATAATCTTCTAGAACAATTTCTTCTAAAGTTTTTCTCTTTGTACAAATCTTGAATTTCTTTTTCAGTTTCTCTGATTTTTTTGTATTTTCTCTGCACTTCATAATTATTTCTCGCTGTGTATGCTTTGAGTGGGCTTGCTAAGCCATGCATAGCCCTTAGAGGAGCTGTGCATGACAAAATGCTTTTGCTTCCTTGCTGTTGTTTGCTGGAAGGGAGGTAAAATAGCCATATACATAATGATTCAGTACCTAGTTAAGAGATGTTTACTTTTGGTAAATGTCAAATCCAGGAATGGGAAATGTTCATGATCTTTGCATTTAGATCTGTCCTCTGGGATTGCTACAGAATTCTGGAGTGGTAAATTCACCAAGTCTTGATATATAAATAAATACTGATTATTCATCAGCCTTTTCAAATTTCTTCTAATTATGACTTTCAATCAATCAGGTTGATCTTTCAACACATGGTGGGTTTATGGGCGGCCTGCAGCGCAATGGCAGCACAGGACAAACGGCACCCTATTATGCTACCTCTACCGTGGAAATAATTTTTCATGTGTCTACAAGAATGCCATCAGACTCAGATGATTCACTGACCAAAAAGGTAAATAATGTGCTGTGTATTTCAAAATATTGTCTGTAGTCTTCAAGTGCTTAAAGCTTAAATTGAAAACAGATTGTGCTAACTGGTCCTAGCAGGCCATCTTTGCTGTGCCACATGGTGCTCTGCAGCTAGATTATCTGAATTAAATGGCATCTAAATTCTGAATTCTGAAACACAATTAACATTTCCATGGTAGCCTCAAATACCACCATTAGTAATAATATTAGCAATAATTTCATTTGTATGTTGTCTGCCTGCCAAAACTGTTGTAGTTTGGGAGAACAAAACAACCAAATGCAGCATAATAAAACCTTACAGATGAATCGTCCAGCGTGTAACAGAAAAGAAGTGAAAGAAAAGTGACAAGCATAGTACCAAAAGCAGCCAGCGGATATTTAAAGCCATTATCCAGTTATTCACAATTCTGACAAGCAGACTCTGCTTCAAAGATGGCCAGAACCCAGCCCCAAATTTTGTTGGTATCAGGACTTAGTCATTTGCCTTTCCTAACAAGGAGAGATTTGAGACTATGGTGCTTGCCAACTGCTGCTTAGAGTCAAAGAAGGTTTTAGGTGCATACCAAATCTTTGCCTTTTTAATTGGGATTGGCAAGTTATCCTACGTAGGTTGTTAATGTGCGTTAATAATGTTACTACAGCCATCCAGTCTACCATGTGATACTATTGTACTCTGAAAATTATCTGTAAATATGTCACTGGGTGATTGTTGTCCAGTTGGTTTCAAAATAACGTGCTTTTCCTTGAAATAAAAAGGTGGAACTTTTGATTAGCCATCCTGAAAACTTGCCCAGCATTTAACAGTAAAGCTAGATCCTTTGTTTTTTTATTGTAATATGTCATTTTAAAAAAAAAAGTTAACAAAATTGTATGTTTCTTTTTATGTATGCAATTCGTTATCTTCATATTAGTGAATTTACATGGCTACGGTAAAAAAGGCAATGTGAGTACTTTAGGGTAGAGAAGTAGGGCTGTGGTACATATTAAGAGGCTGTATAGTCTCTGTCACTTTACCAAGGTAGGGCTATCTGTATTTTTGTTGTTCCCAGCAGTATTTATCCAGCTCCTAGTTAAAAACTCCAGTGATGAATGCTTTGCAGTTTCCCTAGGCAACATATTCCTATGCTCCACTTGTACCATGAGAAAATTTCTTGTAGCCTCTACTTTGCTTCAATTTAAGCCCGTTTGTTCTTACCCTATTCCATATGGTTTTGGAGAACAGATCATTTTGCAGCAGACTTATTTGTGTTTGCGCACTGCTACTGTGTCTTTCCCAGTCTTATTTTTCCTACACAAATTGTAGTCGTTTAGTCTAATCTTCCCTTGTAAGTCATAGCTCCAGGATTTTGTGGAAGTGTAGCAAAGGCAGTGAAATATCATCTAGCTGTTGAGTAATACATCACTTGGGAGAGGAGAGAGCACAGTCTGACAGAGCTACCATGAGGGGAAAAATGGGGTTTAATTGCCAACAGTCTATTTTAGTAATTCTCCTAATTCCCACCCACGTTAGGGATTAACATAGACATTGAGAGAGTCTGGTTATTCTATTTAATTGTCTTCCTTATGTTTGCTTTAAGAGAATTTCTTCTTTGTGAGAAAGAAAAAGCAAAAGCATTTAGTAGTTGCCAGTCTCCAAGTCTTGAAGTGCTAGTGAACAAGGCCAGCTCCAGTACACATTATCCACAGAAAATATCGCAAAGTAATTGCGTTAAGACTTTAAAAAAGCCCTTAAATCTGCTATAGGAATGGAACCCTGCAGGGTTCAAACTGTGTGTTCCTGTAAAGAAGGACAAAGCTCTGAGCAACCTAACGGACCTCAGGAGCTGGCCTCGCTGTAAGCGGTGGGATTGGACCAGATGACTTCCAGAGGTCATTTGTAACATATAATCTTCTGTGGTTCCATGCTTCTGCACAGAACATTTTAGTTCAATTTGTCACAGCTCTTCTGTAAGCAAGCATGTATTTCTGTGCAAATTAGCATAGACTTCTTAACATATTTTACAAAACTGCAGCAAAGAGTGGAGGCAAGATGCATTTCAGAAGCACTGTAAAATTTCTGGAAGATTAACAGTTCTCTAATTCTTTGAAAATGTTCATGGATGAACTAGCCAGCATTTGAAACCAGTGTTTTGAGCATGAATGTATATCCAAACCATTCCTAAAGACAATAGTAAAGGTAGTGCAAGAACTCTTACAACCCGAAAAGTGTCAATTTTTTGAAATTTCACTTGTGAGCCTTAGCTGTGGAGGCCGTATACTGAAATAAATAAAGACAAATACATTGGTGCTTTAGCAACAAAGTTCCTTAGTCTGCAGAAGTCCCCTGTTGATTTTGGCAGCCTTTGCATGTGCCACACAACTGGTGTGTGCGTGCTTGAAAAGAAACACGTGCCTGCCTGCAACATACACTTAAACAAGAGGAAAATGTATTTATTTCCCCCACCTGTCGATACTGTGCTTGTGAATTCTCCAGTACCTGATTAACAAAGTCATAGTCAAATACAGCCTTGCTTCCAAGATTGTGGCAACTCTCAAGATCATCACAAGTATTTTAGTATTTCCACTTGCTCACTGAACAGTTAGTGCATGCTGGGCTTAGGTCCTCACCTCAGATTATTGGGGCACTATGTCCAGGTTAAAAAGATTATTTTAGATTTATTACTTCTTTCTGTTAATGCTTCTTTTTCATAGCAGTATGTGAGAGGAAGGCAGATTACGAACTTGTTATTTAATACCAACTCCACCTTAATGTTTGCTGCAATGTAACTATATATGGTGATAGAGGACAGTATTACTGGGAGGGGAAAAATTTATCATTTTGCCAGTCAGGATGCTGTGGGGGCCATAACTTTTTTTTTTCTTGCCTTCCCCCTGCTTCCATCAGGTAGGATGATCTGGGATCTAAGGACCCCCTTATCTCTGAAGTCTTTGTCATTTCTGTGGTTTCTTCTTTGCTTACTTTGCCTACAGACAGGCAAAAGAATTCAATACCAATCAGTGTGCTTGGCTCGCAAGCTCTGGAGCCGAACAGAAGGTCTTACCACCTGCTGGCCAAGGAAGTAGTACAGCAGGCCATAAATTCTGTGGGCTGGGGAATTACGCAGATGCAGTAATTTTACTTAAATATGTTATTATGGTTCCTTATTTTTACTGAACACAGAGGATAAATTAATTTCTGGTATGAATTCTCAAGAATAAGTGCACTTCTGCTGAGGATGAACTTGGCCCCTCATTTTCAGGCAGTACAATTGTAATTTGCAGTTTGTATTCCTTTATTTGAAGTATATGCTGACATATTATACTGCTCATTCGGGGGGAGGAAAAAAGAAGGAAAAAACATCTCCAAACAAGTCTCAGCCCTGAAAGAAATCTTTTCTAGTGGAATAATCATAATTCAGCTGATATCTTTGGCTGCTATAGGGTTCAGCGTCATTGGTTCTAAATTTATTTTTTATTTGGCTGTCTTCTGGCAACAATGAAAATCAGTCGTCGTAACAGCATCCTACCATCCCCTGTCTTGTTCTGCCTAAATTGTACCTAACAGTTTAAAAATGAGCTGCAAAATTTTCAAGTGATTTATTCCATCTTCTCCATTGTCATAGCAGAACTTTTTCAATTCAGAAATCTGGTTGCAACCCCATACTGAACTCTTGCTCCTTCGCTGCAGAAATTTGTTAGCTAGAGCTAGATTAGATTTTTAGCAGCTAATCTAACTGCTGTAGGGGTTTGCAAAGTGGGGACAGAGCTGTGCTATTGGATTTGTCCAATTCATTTGACTCCAGGACTATAATTGCACTTATGTCTTACAAGGCTTTTATAGCCTAGGGCTGGCGAGCAGCAGAAAAACAAATTGGCAGTGATACAGTAAGAGTGAAAGGGAATGAAAGGCACACATTATCAGTCTCCAGGCAGCACTGTTCTGGCAGGAAGTTTCTTGGTTAATTTACAAATAAAACTTAGATTTTAGGATGGGTACACTGTCAGCCAGACAATGGGGATGTCAGGCCCGACTGTTACTTAGCAAAAGTAGCAGCCATGCCTCCCCAAAAGCAGAAATTCTTCAGTCAAACAGACGACTCCTCTCTGGAGCCAGCTGGCTGTGTAATGCAATTAGCAGGGAAAGGAGGTCAGGCCATTAGGTGTGTACCGTGACCAGTGTCAGTGGCAGCGTGTTGCCTGGCAGGCAGCGTGCAGCCCCACCGAAGCGGGGAGCCTTGAAAACTATTTGCTCAAGCGGAGGGGAGCGACGGCGCTCGGCGAGCCTCCCAGCTTCTGGAGCTGCCGGCTGCGCTCCAACGCCCAGATTAGGGCTGAGGAAATGCAGACCAGATATGATTAACGACGGCGTGACGCATGTCAGAAGCTATACATTGACCCAGCTTCCAGGCGCTGAATGCTCAGCGTAGCCGAGACATCAGGCAGTGGCTGTGCCTGACTGTGTGCAGCTGAGAACATATATATATTTTATTTGCATTGGCAAAACCACTGCTATGCACAGGCTAAAAATTTGTGCACTGTTAGCTGGCTCGGGGAGGAGAAGCAATTGTAATTTCAGGAGCTGCCTTCCCTGAACGTTTGTAGATAGTTCGTTCAAGTTGGCAATAAACTTAAAAAATCTGACTACTTGTGGTTGAGCTGGTCAGTTGTTTGGTTTTGCTTTTTAATAGATATCTTATTCCCTAGCTGCTTTGGGATTTTTTTAATGCATTTTTTTCTTTTTTTTTCCCCCACCCCCGCACTACATGGAGAGCATAGCATGGGACTCTGGCTCCAAATGCATCATCTGTGTTGCTTTGGACCTTGAAGCAAAACTTGCCATGTCCTGCAGGGTGCTGAGTCTACCCCACAGCTTGTATTTTGAATGAGCAATACAGGAAAATGGCAACTGGTTTGTTGTCGCTGAGAAGATTATTATGATGGTTTTTTATCAATGAAATTATCTTTCGAGAACAAATATTTTTTATTAATACCGATATTATATTTGTAACATCATACCTTATAAATGCAGTGATTAAGGATGTATGATTTCAAAACGATGCCAGGTAGTAACTCAAGCTTTAAAATGAGTTACTAGCATGCGATGAGAGTTGTAGCAAAGGTAGTAATTTATTATTACATGAAGTTTGTGAGATTTTTTGAGCTGATAACCATCACTTCTTGTCTCAAACAAGCACAGCAAGCATCAGTTGATTTAACTTGTCCCCGTTTACTGAATTGTGTTCGCTTGGATGTGATATAGCTGCAAAGTGTTTTGGGATTCTTCAGTGTGACAAGTATTTGATTATTATCAGTATAGTTCCTTGCGATTTAAAAGGATTTCTTAAGCAGTATTTGGACATGTTTTCACTACTGTTTTTATAGTGGTGTGTGCTATTTATCACTCCAAAAGCAGTAGCAGGCAAGGCGGTACAGAACCTCTTTTTCACAGTTTGTTTTTAGAAAGAAGAGCTGTGTTCAATTTGTGAATTGCCCTGTCTAACTGGACAATTGCATCACCTTACAGAATTGTGTTTCCGTATTTATCTGTTGGGCTTTTTAAAGCACAGGTTGCTAAATACTGCCGCTGTGGGCTATCTCTGTGTTGCAAAGCTAGTGCCAGAACTCGCTCTCGTATCAGGATTCATTGAGTTCAGCCTGATAAATTGTGGGCACTGCTTGCAAATACATCACCGTTGGGCTGCTCTGAATACAGCTGGTGTGAGCTGGGTCCTTCCGTTGCTCAGCTTTCATAGAAAATTACAGGTCTGCTTCGGCTGCGTACAGAATAGCTTTCCAAACACTTAAATCCTCACTGTGTATAACCTGTTGTGCACAAAGTCTTGCAGCCAGACAGATTTTATTTTTTAAGACTAAACTTTGCATCTTGCTTTCAATAGCTTTTAAGGTGACCTAGCTGCATCTATTTACATAAAGTGAAATCAGGACTTTGTTGTACCTGTAAATTACTGCTTAGTTTTGTACGTATCAGTCTGCACTGTGATATGTCAATATAAGTATTTTCTTGGATGTTGCTTTATTTTTACTGACGAATTAAGAAAATACAAGAGAATGCACAGAAATCAGGATGACCATGAGAACAGTAATTTGTACTGATTTTTTGTACATGTAAGAAGCTCTAGCGATAGTATTGTTAATATTTCCATGTTTTTATATGGCACAAATGTATTTTCTTCAAACGGAACTAAAAATGTCTTTTATTCACAGGTGTAAATAAAATACAACTCTCTATCTTCTGTTTCATTTAAAATAAACTGAGAGTCTAAGTGACTCTATGAACCTGGTTTTATTTTACTTTGCTAGAATATAAACTGTAAGCAAAGTTCATAGTTTTAACTTTTTGATTCTCATAATGTATTATGTTTTTGCCTTGTTTCTATTACAACTAGGGTACAGTTTGCTGCCTGATATATAGGAATGAAAGCCTTTAATTTTAAAGGCGCTACCTACTTCTGAATAGGGAAAATTCAGTGGTACAATATAGGCTGATACATGGCGTGTGGAGATTACTTAGTTGTGACTTACCAATAAAAATCACTACCTCCCCCCGCCCCCCCAGCCCGCCTCGAACAGAGACAGTGAAGAAGGCAGAGCTACGTTTTGGCTTCTTTGTTAGGTCTATTGTGCACATTGTGCCAGAGGCTAGCACCAAATTGGGGGTGGGGGGTGGGGGTGTCTTTTAAGCTTCAAGTGGGACTTAAATTCTCTTTATGCTTTGGGCTGGCATTCTGCATGTGGATTAAAATTTAACTTTAAAGCTTACAGTTGAAACTATTGTATGTAGCTTGTACATGATTGCCAAATACTTTTCGCCATCTGTTAGATCACCTCCAGTTCCTCCAGTAACAAAGCAAACACACGGGCTTTCAAATGCATTTTGTGTGTGTCACATTTAAATTTTATCCATATTTTATGCATCTCTGCTCCAAATAAAAACGTAACTTCCACGGTATTTCCCATTCTCCTTAATTCACATTGCCCAGATATTTTGCTTACGTTTTCAAACAAAAGCTCTCTCCAGAGAGAGTCGACAAGGAGATATTTGTAATATAATAAATTCAGTAATTGCGGTTCATGATGGAAAGTTTCTTGACGTCCTGAGTCAAGGCATTTCCTGTTTCTGTGACAGCTATCTTGTTTTAGCTGAAATACGAAGTTCTGTTGGTTATTGTTTTGTTCTAGTAGTTCAGATTTCCATCTTAAATTATTGTAGGTAATGTACATTTACATATTGTGCTAATGGCTAGTTTGATAATTACTTAATTAAGCCATCAGACAACAATGCGTTCTGAATGAAGTAAATTATTTAGCTGGTCTTTTCATGAGCAACTGGAGAAAAACAATATTTTAACTTTTTCTGTAATGAAATATTTCTACTATTGAGCATTGTAATTCAATTTGTAAGCCATGACCCCTCATAAACTGTTGTTATCACTCTGATTAATAAAGAGCCAATTTGCTGTTGCAGCTTCGTCACTTGGGAAATGATGAGGTTCACATCGTCTGGTCTGAACACACCAGGAACTACCGCAGAGGCATTATACCAACAGATTTTGGAGATGTTTTAATTGTTATTTATCCAATGAAGAATCGCATGTTTTTCATAGAGATAATGAAGAAACCGGAGGTATGTTTTGACTGCTTTATTGGATCTGTCATATGTGTTATGCAAGTGACCAACAGTTTTGTTGCTTAAATAAAGCTCAGTGTTTTTGAGTTTTGGTGGTTTTTTTTCCCCAGCAAATATGAAATACAGCCTGTCCATCTCAGTTTAAAATTATGCTGAGCAATGAGCTTTTATTTTAAAACTAGAATTATTAATAGCAATCGAAATGCCTGCTAATTTATTTTATATTCATGCTTAGCGCTTAAAGAAGTATTTTAGAATTCTCAAACCATAGGAGTTATTGTACAGAGAACAATGTTCCAAATCATTGTGAATTTCCAAGGTGTGGCAATACAAGCAAGATAATAAAGATGTAAGTTCCTCGTTTGCTTTTAATTCACCCCATACAGCTTGATCACTGTTGTACATATGGTACCGTGCATAACCTCACATGTTTTTGAGACTGGTATCACAATCTGACTCAATGGGATGATGTAGGCAGTGGATATCCTTACATGAAACAAAGTATTTCAGGTTTAGTATTTTCGGTTTAAATCATTGTTATGCAACCACATTTTAGAAATTTTTTGGAAATAATAGATTTTTTTTCTCTTGCAAAATGGTAGGTGTGTGTGTATGTACCTCTGGGCATATGTATAAAAAAAAGCTACTTGAGTAAAAGCTTGTCTGGTACATTATGGATGCAAAAATGTATATAAAATATACTCTGTGAAAGTAATCAGTGTGATAAATACCATTTCCCTTATATGAGGGACAGTATTTGTCCAAGAGAATAACCAGCTGTGGGGAAAATGCGTACATCAAATGGCATATTTACCAGCTGTATACAGTGGTTTTTGAGTTGTGAATGATGAAGCTATTATATATTAACAACCAGTGGTTTGCCAGTAGAGACTTCAGCTTGAAAACTTTTTATAAAATGAAAGTGGGGTTTTTTTTCTTACACCGAATTTTGAGCTCTGCAATTTACTTCTTGGGAATTTTAGCGTTTAATGTTCCATCAGGAAAATCAGGATTTAGTGTTATGAGCATGCTTGAAAATTCTATGAACCAATCGAGAAAAGCTATGTCATCTTACATATTAGTCAAAAATACCCAACGGGCAGAAAGAATAATAGCTAACTGGAAATTTAGTGTTATCCCTACATTTAAAGTACAAACCATTACAATGTAATAAAATTAATCCAGACATTTCCAGGGCAAGTGTGGCTGACCTTTTGTTCACCAGCTACTGACCCCAGGGTGAATGAAAGAGGCTTGCAGAGAGAAATGTCTGTTGTTTGGCTTCAGTCCCTGGTATTTAAATTGCATTCCCTAATCAAATGAAAAGGCTGTCCTCTCTATCAGGTTACAGAATCCATGGCAACATTTGGCCTTTTATATACATAATGTTAGCCTTTTTGTTTGCATCTAAGTAGAGACACCTGGAGCAATGTTAACATTAACCGATTTAGCATTAATAGCTTCATTATATAAGAATTTCTGATCAGATAGCTGTTACTTTTGTTATATTGCTTCAGCTTGTATTGTTTTCATTTTTTATCTCCCTGCTTGGCAACCGGGCAATGATTTGCAAATTTTTTTTGTCTTGATTAATTAAGCAATATAATTATCAGGAACCGTGATGCAGTCTTTGCTGGACAAAGCTTCTGAGAGAAGACAATAGTAAGTCTGTTAGTGTGAATGCATTCCACGCGTCACAGATGCATGAGGATATTCTGAACAATGAGACGAAAAGCTGCCTGCAAAAGAGGACAAAGAATGCCAGGCAGACTCTACACACTGCACATACCGCCAGGGACATACTGCGGGTTCCCTGGGACACAGATGCCTCGTTAGATTGCAGCTAGTCATCAGAGATTAATTCTCAGCCATTTGGTACAATAATTTACCCATTCCCCACTCTTTTAACTAGTGCTGCTTGCTGTAGAGGGGAAGTCTTTGTGATCAAAAGGTTTATTTAACCTTGCCTACTTTTACTGCGTGCAACAGAAATAATTATTTTTTTCTTGGAAATTGTAATGAAGCAGGTGTTTGAAATGGACTGAATATTAATATTTGTTTCATGGATAACTTGCATTGACATTTGGCATGCTCAAGAAAGGCGATATTTCCCTTTACTCTTTTTTTTTTTCTTTAATTGATTCCTGCCAAAGCATAGCGTATTTTTTTGTAACTATTCAAAACACTGTGTTTCTCAAATGGGTATTTAATACCAACTTACAGAAAAGTACAGAGCAGGAAGCACGTCCCTATGCATTCAGTTGGTCTCCCCCCTCGAACTCCTCGTTAAGGCAGAGCCCCCTATACAGATGGAAGCTGACGATATGCGAGTTCCATTGACTTTAATGACCCTCAGCGTGGCCGGTAGGTCTGCTCGGGAATTAATAATTCCGCGCTTTGTGTCCGTGCGGGCGTATGGTCCGGTTGTGTGCTTCTCGTACCACAGCGGGCTCTGCGGTCCCCGAGCCTGCCGGGGAGCAGCAGGGCCTGCTGCCTCCGCTGCTGCTGTAGGGCAGGGCAGGGACGCCTTTGCAGGTCTCCGGAGGGTTAGCCCCACGCATCGAGAAGCTGTGAACCAGTCTGGGCAAGTGCTGCGCTTGGTTCTGGTTTCACGCGGGCTACGCTTCTTTTTCTTTGGTAGTGTAAAATCCGTCGCTCTTGTACAAAGTCACTTCCATCCTTTGCATTATTTTCTTTTTCCATCTGCCAGTGCGTGCCAACTTTGGGTTGTGAAAAACGTGTACTTTTTAACAAAATGTATGCCTAGGACACAGTTCTTGAAATAATCTGGTTGATTATTTGAAATGTGCTTGAAAAAAGCACGTTTCCCAGTTTCATGAAAGTTGCTTCAAGGAGCACTCGCTGTGCTCTTACCTCTACGCTATGGGGACAAAGTTCAGGGATGCTAAGGAAAGCTCTTAGGGTTCAGCTTAAATTAGCTTACTCTTCTGTTTAGAAGGTGTTTTATAGTAAAGCATGATTTATTGGAGTTCGACTATTAAACTTTCAGAGAAAACAATCATTAAACTTTTTAAATGTCAGACAGATAGGGGATATTTTTAATAAATTTTCTGGAGAGTGCCCACTGAAAGTTGTGTTGTGGTGTTTTTTTTTTTTAAATGTGAGCATATATATATGTTTGTATGTATTTATATACACACACAGAAAGGTGTAGAAAATATATACCCCTTGTCTATATTTTAAGTATATAAATTCTGTAAGACTGTGTTAAGAAAACCTACCGTGCTCCCGAGACTCTAGGTGGTTTTGAAACAGTGAAACAAACTCCTGTAAGCAAAAATTGCTTGTCAAAAAGCCTGACAATAAATTTACTATGCAGTAACATATGTAAGTGCTAATCTGACTTTAAAGAGCTGGTATTTACATGTTGGTATAATTTTAATACTAGTGTGTGCTTAACCTCCGTATTTGTACTTGCATAAAAATACAGTTTTATATTTTTTCTCCTTTGTCGATACTTGTGAATAGAGTACGTGTTTAAAATTTCACTTAGAAATTTATTGCTTAAAGAGGAAAAACTTGATGCTGTAGAACATTTTCACTTTGGTGGCATAGATTTTCCTCATGTCACCATTCTTTCCAACTGCCTAGATAGTAATGCAAGCATAAAAAAAAAAGGGCAAAACGACTATGGAAACATTTTACATGAATTTATTTTTTGGGCGGTGGGTAATTATTTTAAGTAAAGGAATGACAAAATAACTGCGTGAAAAGAGAGCTGTCATTTGCAGATGTTATATTAAAACCAAATTTCTTCTGTAATTCATTGCCACTTCTAATTAGAAGAATTCCCTAGATGCAGAGGATTTATATTATTCCCTTTGTCCATTTATTGAATGACTGTCACAGTCACCCACAAGCAGTTGCAGAAGAATAATAGAGGGTATTTATTTATGTGATAAGCCTCTGTACAGATGGAAAAAATCCATAGCTTAAATATTGGTAATTGCTGCTAGCTTCTGGTTAGGGTTTTCATTGGGGTTTGGTTTTTTTTTTTCATTTTGAGTTTGTGAAAGGGAAATGAGTTTGACTACTTGCAAATACAAAAATTTATTATATATTTAAACATTAAAATTTTCTGGGTTTGACATGGCAAAGTCTGTTACGTGTATGCAATTCCAGACATTTTTTGCTTTTTAAAAGTGTCTCTTTTGCCTATTATAGCCTTTTATCTGAAGAGCCATATGTCACCAAATGACATTATATGGTGGTTTCCTCTGGAGGTAACCCTGAAGGAGCAGCGCTTTAACACCGTGACATGCTGTGCTTGGGAGGACCTGTTTGTGCCTGTCCCAGCCGTGTTTCCACGGGACTGCCTCCGAGAGGCGGCAGTTTTCTGCCATCTTCTCTGCTTTCCACAGACCTTGTTGTCTTGGATCAGCTCTGGGTTTTTTTTTCCTTCACTTCAGTGAAGTCTATTGAAGGAGTTCATAGAGGATTATCTGAAACAAATAGTTCTTTGCAAAAACTCCTGCCAATGTTGGATTCAGCCAGTGAGTCAGGGTCTCCTGTTGAGATGCAAGACAGAGAACAGCTCTTAATAGCTACTCAAAACGGAATAGCAATTTCAAATTCATAGATTTTGTTCATATGCGTAACAAGCTTGTGTTTACCCTGTTGAATATTCTGTGAAATGTGCATATACATGTAAAGTATACTAATGGTAATTACAGAATATTTAAGAACTTCAAATAAAAAATTGGGGGATTAATATCACACTGGAGGTTACAATGTGGAAAACAGTGTGGTCACACCGTTTCATGGCAAAGTAACGTACTAATCTTCTATGGTGGGTCTGATGCTTATTATTCCAAACGTCAACAATATAATGCAAGATACAGTATGTTGTGCTGGCAAGGGTACCACCTGACTGACTGTGCTGACCTGGCTGGTAATGGCCCTGCAGCTGCAGCCCGTCGAAGTGGTTTGCATCTGTGTTCTTCTGCTGTACTTGGAGGAGTCTCCTTGTGCCCATGATCTGGAGAGGAGAACTAGAGCAAGCTAACACTTGTAACGTAACTCAATAGCTTCACTGTCTGGAGCAGGGAAGTGTGAAACTTGCCTCCTCTTGCCTCCCTGGCGCCTTTCTTAAGCAGCAGATGCCCTCCTGTGAAAACCCCCCGGGAGCTGGGCATGTTGTTTCTGTGATTTTTGGAAGTTGTTCCTGTGTTCCACACTAACCTTTTGGCTTCCATTGGCTCGGCTTTACGTGCGTTGTTTTTGTTTTGGGGTCCACAGGTGCCATTTTTCGGTCCTCTCTTTGATGGAGCAATTGTGACTGCAAAGCTTCTGCCAAGCCTCATATGTGCCACGTGCATCAATGCCAGCAGAGCCGTCAAGTCACTCATCCCGCTCTACCAGAGCTTGTATCCTTTCCTCCTGCTGGGGCAGGGCTCCCCTTGGTAGGGTTCATGCTTCTGAATGTTCTTGTGCGAGAGGTAAGCTTTAATGAAAGTCCTTGCCATTTGATTTTATTGGAAAAGGTCAAAGCTTTCTTCACATCAGGCTCAATATTTGCAGTCATTTGCACCCAGTTGCCATCCAGTTTTGCAAAAATAAGATCATAACATGACGAGAGTGTTCTCACCAGCACCTACAGTCAGTCTCGCTGGTGGTGGACTTGGACTTAACACTGATGCTTTGAACTGTAAGTAATGATGATACTCAATTTTCTTTCATGCTAGTAGAAGTTATCTGCAGTGTACATCAGG
Source organism: Opisthocomus hoazin (assembly GCF_030867145.1). NCBI lineage: Eukaryota > Metazoa > Chordata > Aves > Opisthocomiformes > Opisthocomidae > Opisthocomus > Opisthocomus hoazin. Next base: position 53,878,278 of record NC_134415.1, read on the forward strand.
CTAATACACAGAGCTCAGTTGTATTCTTCTTCAAAGAAGTAGTTCAATTGACTTAACTTGGACTCATTACATTAATAAGACAAATGGGATTTGGCTTCATATGTGGATGTTTCAGTTCCCGATTTCCAGTTTCATTCCAGCCACGTCTGTATTTGGGCGTTTTCAGAACATATTTTCTAACAGTTGCTGAAAGATAGCTAGATGGTATGCTTCTCTGTTACAGGAATCATAGCATAGACTTTTATTCTTGTGTGATATACAGACTAACAGCGCTATTACTGGTTTTCACTTATTCTAGGATTTTCTTATAATGTCATAATTATGCTAGAAATATTTTATAGCTTTTTTGGTTAATCATATCACTTATCTCAGGACCAACACTCACTGCACTTCATTTTTTTTGGAGAGCCTTTGATTTTTTTCTAACCATATGACTTTGAGAAAGAGTTTGTAAATTAAATGTTTTGAGCTTTGAAAGAACATTGATTAATTAGTTTGAGATGCACATTTTTAAAACACAAAATATCCTCAAAATACTGTTTTTTTAAAAAGACTAAATTTTATCAGTATACTTTGCAAAACTCGTCAGAAATTAACAACAACATTGTGATCAAATAAATTGGTATTTATTAACTTCATTCTGTACTCATTTTAAAACAAAGATGGTGGTTGTTGTATAGGCAGTTGAATGCAATACATCAGCTGTGAAACCGTGGCAGTACCTAACAGATTATTCAAAATTTGCCAGGTTTTCCACTTTTGTTTCATGAGAGAAATCTAGTTAGTTACTAAAATTCTTCTGTGCAGATTTTAGCTTAATCCATCTGCTTCTACAGTCAACGTGTAGTAATAAAAGAGCAGTGTAGTAAAATTAACATAAGTAACAGTGATCACAAGAATGAAGAGATCCTGTTGCCTTTTACGGCTGTCCCAGCACTTCACTCCCAGTCGGAGTCCTCTGATTCCTGATCCTGCTCATCTTTTGGCTTTGAACATTTTGTGAGCGAACAGCGCTCACCAGCCTGCTGTGCTCCTGCTTTCTGACAGGGTCTCTCCGGGTCCCTCCTTATCCCCAGGGAAACATGAGCAGCACAAATATGATAGCACATGCCACTTCTCAGCATATGTTTGAGGTCTAGCTGAAACAGCATCTGTCCCCAGGTTCTTTTCTTCCTTTTTTTTCGTGCCTGCTTTTGCACCAACGATATCTGTAGTCAATCAACTGCCACTTGTCTGTCTGATAAATGAAATTGGATTTAGAAACTTCTGAAACTGGACAAAGATAAGGTGGTGGGAAGATCCCATCAGGATGACACTGGAGTGGAAGAGAAAGCTGTCCATAGCCTTTACTATACATAGTGAAACACTTTTAGAAATACTAAAATTCTTAACGAGCCAGAAATTAGAATGTAAATGTATAGATGCATAAAGGTGGTGTTTGAACCTGTCCAATGTGTAATGCTGCTTTGTAGCTCCCAAAAGATGCGTGCGCGGCAAATGACTTTGGTGTGGTGTTCGCTTTGCTGGCTGTTATGAGGAGAACTGGGGGGAAGCAGACCCAGCGATTTGAACAGTAAATGAAACAGTTTAGTAACTTTGTGAGACGGGAGATGAAAACAGCTCAAAGGTAGAATAACTCAAAAAATTTCAATAGAAGGGAGAAATAAAAAGCAGTAGTCCTGAAAAAGTAACGGATGACGTTTGGCAGCGTGTTAGATGTCACCTTGCAGTTGGGGTGAGTGCAGAGAGCTTTTGCTAGGCAGAGCTGAAGAGCGGTTTGCCGCTTCTGTTTTTCACGCGGGTCGTGTTGAAACTCAGCATCCATAGTATGGGGTGCTGGCTAAATTTTTCTCGATTCAGACGTGGCTAGAAATCGATGGAACACTTTTCCTGGTGCAGGTGGCTCAATGGCGATGAGACCCTGAGTCGGTGGCGCTCGTGTTGGAGCGGCGGCGGGGTGTGAAGTAGCTGTGGGGACGGTGCTCCCCGCGCCGGGTGCGAGGGGAGCAGAGTGCTCGCGGGGCCCGCGAGAAGCGCCGCCTGCGCGGGGTCGCGTGCCGCGGGGCTGGGGCAGCATCTTGCCAGGAGTGACAGCTGAAGTCACTTGTTGGAAAGTCTGTAAACTCCGGTTACAGCTGCACTTGTCAGGGGCTTTAAGGGAAGTGTAATCAGCCACAGAGATTAATTTGCATCTCAATTAGGAAAGAGTCAGGAGGAAGCATAGGGTCTGTTGCTGGAAGGTTGTGGAAGAAATCTCATCGGGCACAAAAGGCTTCCAAGTCTCGGTGCTCCAGCGAGTGGAGGACAATATCCAAGTCCGGTTTCCATGGGGACCAGGACCACAGAGCCACAGGAGAATCTCACTGTGCGCTGTAATCGCTTGGTCATGATGACACAAATTCCACTGCTGTACTCAAATACATTTTTCTGTTGGAAATATCTTTGAAAATGAGGAAGGTAACTACGGCGGACCACATCAGATTTTTTTTTTTTAATCTATTTTTTATGTTTATGTAACTGTTTGTGTTGTAAGGAATTCATTAGAGCAAGAGAAATATTCATTAAAAAAATAATTAACCATATTTAAACTTTAGTTTAATGCCTTTCTGGCTGGAAGTTCTTTGTATACATCAAATGGCATGCAGTGGCATCACACGGGAGCAAAACCAGGGTAGTTAACACATAGCTCAGGTGTCTTTTGAACGATTAGAGCTTAGTTGTCTCTGTAGCTGCTGCAACGTTTACATGGTCATGGATGATTATACATTAGTGTATGTTCAAAATAACCGTTTTTTCAGGAGTGCATTCATTCTTGGTGCAATGAAGCATTGAGACTGAGCGGCTGCAGACCGTACTAATTGGTGCTCTCACCATCCCTAAGTAACTGTTGAGTGCGAGGTAATGTGTTTCAGCAGCCTCACCAGTCTGCTTTTTCAGGCAATAATTTTTATTTTAAATATGCCTGTGTATTTTACAGGAATCATAAACAAGAACATGGCTTAAGTTATATAAGAACAAGGAATAATACTATTTAAACATACTAAAATTGTTGTACAAAAATGTATATATTTATGCAAGTTTCTGGGAGCATTAAAGCCACCTTTTTATGTGCTAGGGAAAGGAACAAACAGCTAGTCACGCAGACGAACAATTATGTATCAAAACTAAAGTTCCTCTCAGTTAAGCCCAGTTAAAGCAGAGGTTGCTGATTGTCAGTATTTGAGAGTAACACGAGTCTGTAAGCAGGATGCCTTAGGAGATGAGAGCAGGGACGAAAAACAGTGCATTTGTAATTTGATGCTTTGGTAATTGTAATTGGGTTGAGCAGGACACCCTAACCAAGGGTCTGTTCTGGTTCCAGTGATATTGAGTATTTCAAAAAATGGTAGGGTTGATGGTATAAAACTGCACCTTTGTGCTCTCTTCCAGCTTATATTAAATTAGTTGTATGCCAGAAAGTATTTTTGAACATTCGTACCTTCTGGCGTCCCAGTCACCCTAAGCTGCAGTACTGCACATCTTTGGGAGCTGGTCTTAGTTGTAAAGATAAATACTGGGAGATAAAAACAGGGTTTGTATTGAAGTCGTTGTTATGGATCTGATTTATAGCTGCTGTTTAAGCTGACAGTTTTTAAGCACAGGTGCTAGTAAACCTCCAAATATGAAAATATAACGAAGTCTGCAGGTGTCAGGCACTTCGATTGGTCCGTAATTTAATGCTGGTCTCCAAAAAGACTTCGGGATTTGGTAATAGTGATGTCAGAGCAAAAAGCTCCCTTTAGAATGCATAGGGAAATGCAGTTTTGACTAGCCAGAATGCAGATTGTCTTTCAATACAGAGCAATATCCTTGCTCTTTGAATCAAATTGTTCTTGTTCAGAGATTTCTAAGTTGGTCTCGGGTTTTACTTGCAAAATTTCATAACCAGCATGCTTATTCTTTCCCATGTCACATACTTCATAATAACGACAGAGGTAAACATCCTGGATTCTTAATATCTTTTATCATCATCTTTTTTTTTAAGAACTTTTTTTTTTTTTTTTAAAGTGTAGTGCAAAATTATCTTTTCATTTGAGCCTTTTCGCCCGCTTCTTAACTGGAAAGAAAAGCTTCTCAGAGTTTGAAAAATGGGCACAGAAATGATGAAGAGAAAACTTTGGTGAATTGCTGTCCTGATCTGTGAAGTTTGTGAAGTGGCCTCGTACCCAAGTGTAAGTGCCCCTATCTCTGTATTGCCACTCTTCTACTGAAGAAAAGCTTCTTTGTAATTGAAATATTATTTTTATGTTATTTGTAGTAACTTAGCACTTTCTTTTTTGTCCGCCATTGCAAAGAACTATTGTACTTCCAGTCCTGCCTGGTGTCACTAACTGAATTTGAAGAAAAGTAGGAGAGATTCTGACATGTCTGAAATGTTACCCTAGCTTCGACCAGCTTTTTGTGAGCAACCTGCTGGAGGGTGTAAAATGTCCCTATGTGCAAGCACCAGTCAGCTTCTTTCCTGCATTCTTTGTTGGTTTCTCATAGTCTTTGAATTATTTTCTTCACAATTTAAACTACATGTGTCTTCCTGTGAATGAGTAAATAGGGAGTTAATTCCTCTTGGGGTTTATTGAGAATTAACATATTTATTATAAACTTATCTTTTTTAAGCAGTCTCAGTTTTAGGATAAATGGTTTGGTCTTATGAAAAGAAAAAGTTTTGTTCTTATTGTGCCTGTTGATTCCTGTGTGTTTTTCATACTCTTCTATAACATCCTGATTACAGTGTAGAGCTGTGTTACTCCACAGAAGAAGAAGAGATAACTGATGGGGTAGGCATGCAGACTCGCGTCTGTCAACCACTATTTTTGCTATCAAAAGTGTCCATTTCAGGTAGCTGTGCTAGTGTCCTCGGAGATGTAATCCTAACAAATCTCTAACATAAGCTGTGCTGCTTCTGCCTTTTTCATTAATATACATAGCGTTATATAAGGGCTGACCTAAATATTCTTAGTCTGGTAAGAAGAAAAAAATTATCACAGTGGCAGGTTGCGGTACCGTTTCCAAAGTTGTTTACATTATATGTTTTACATTCAAAGAGAAAACCTGAAGTTAAGAGTTTTAAATTCTTCCGAAGTTTATTGTGGACGTTCACAGTACTTTGCTGCACTGTAATGCGTCTGTGCGTTAGACGCTGAATGTGTCTGTGCATTAGAACAAACGAAAAAGAACATGATGAGGATGCATACACTTTACGTAATATCTGAGCACTGGATGTCACCATTTCCCTGCTTACGATTTGCAATCCTGTTTCTGGGCCAGGAGAAAATGCAGCCCTTACTTTGGAGAAGTAATTTAATACATGAATAACTCGTAAAGTTTTATCCACCGTAAGGAATATGGTATGCCTACTTAACTATTCCAAACAAGTAGGATTAAATTAAAAGATGGTCTGAATACATAACAAACAAAATATCCATACCTTTAATTCATTATATTGCATCCAGATATTAATATATCTACTATATATTAGTACGTCATGTCTGGAATGAAGAAGATTTAAGCAAAGAACATCAACTGAATTCTGAATGAATTCCTTTTGTTGGTTTAAGCCAATTTCTATTTAACTTAATGTAGAGCGACTGATCTGCTTACCTGCTGTATCAGAGACTGAAGAAGAAAGATATTTGCTATAATGGACTTCATTGTGTGAGTGGCTGTTGTAGGTGCACATAATGTCAGTCGCCTGAAAACACATTTTGCATACCTTTCAAAATGTGCTTTGCGATCTTGCATTTAGAACTCTGCTGTGGTTATAAAGGGGTGTTTGATTGTACTGTGAAAATAAAATAGAAAGCCCGTTACTCTTTTTAGAGAAGGGTTCACAGTTTCATCCCTTTATTTCATCCAAAGAAGTTATGCCCTCAAGCTATATAGATGCTGTTAGAAATTACTATGAAATTCTAAAGCATGTGTCACAGGAGCTGTGACAATTTATATGACATGGCATCTGACAGTTTTCTGTCGGAGTGATCAGTTCTGGCTCACAGGAGTGTCTGTCTGTGGTCAGTCCTCTGCTGCTTTGTCTGGGGAGAGCAGCAGGTTTAACTTGCTGTCCTTCGCTTTTCTGGCAGTTGCTGTAACCAGCCCGCGCGTGAGGGTTGGAGTTTCAGACAGAAGTATTTGGTCCCATCGCAACAATCTCTGAGGGATGCTGATGAACACAGCGGTGGCTGTGCAGGGTGGTGTAAAGCAGCACTGACCTTCATTCTGCAGCGCAGCTCCCCGCTGGAGTGGATCGATGCCCGGGCTGTCTGTCTCTACGGCTGCCTTCCCTCCTCGCAGCGAGAACCTTCTCCAGGCAGCAATCGATGCCTCTAATCTGCTCCAGCCTGTAATAAGTCATGCGAGGCAAAGCTTTTAGGTGGCATTACATGGGATTGTGGAGGCGGCTCTTCAGCTCTTATTCATAGTGCTCTTCATAAACTTGCAGAGAAATCTACTGCGTCCCACTTGTCAATATATAAAGAGTATATAATGCCTCTGCGGATTTAAACTTCACATGCTGCTGAATGATGCGGGGACACAGTGGTTTTAAATTTCTATATTTTTGTGCATGCATCTGTACATATATACCTGTCCCTGTTCATAGTCCCTTGTTACACACACGTTTTGTGTATGCGTTACTGTGAACTGGTGGTGAGCTTCACCACTTTACAGAAGGCAAGAGACGCAGCGGTGAAATTTGCATGTTAACAATACAGTTAATTTTTCTGCTGTAACATGGGGCATCATTATTCCACTCCACGGCTGGAAGCCGTAAAGATCCCTGAGATTGTTGAGAAAGTCCCAAGCTAATTCTGTAGCAGAGTTCTAAATGGAACTAACTGCTGTCCCTCCTGATGATGATCTCTGTGCAGCAACTGTACTCTTCAGGAAGAGTAAATAAACCCAAACAGTTTTAGAAGCTTGTATTGGCTGCGTGATTTAATGGGTAGTTCAAAAAATGAACCTGTGATTAAGTGACATCATGAATGTAATGGTATTTTAAATGAAAAGTGAATTCACTGTGTGATATGTGTCAGAAAAAAAACCAAACCAAAACCAAACTCAACATTGGATTTGTTAAGTGATGTACATGTGCACAAATTGAAAACAAGTTTGCTAAAATACGCAGCCATACCTCTTTAGCCCTTACCAGAGACTGGAAACTCACGGTCCTGCTGGAAATAGTGTAGTACATAAAGTACAAGCAGCAGATCAGGACTGGGAGTTAGGAATTTGAATTCTAACTTTCCGCTGCCATGGAGAAGCTGCTGCTTTGAATGAAACACTTGGTTTCTTTATTCAGTTTCTTCATTAGTAATATTTTATTTGTTTGTGAATAATTTTGCAGGAAACTGGGGTTTTTTTTTAAAGTGCTGCTTTAAACTTGTGTCCTAGTGCTGAATCAAACGGGTTGCGCAAAAGGGGCTGCTCTTAAGAGTGCTGGGAGTAATGTTTATCCAGTTTAAATCTGTAAAAGCACGGTATACTTCTGCATATAATCACAAGCAAAATGCAGTAGATTTCTCTGCCAGTCTGCGAAGAGCACCCCGAGCAAGGGCTGAAGAGGGAAATGTATGAATTCTGGGGTTTGTAGCGACTGGCTGATAGCTAGTAGGTATTCACGGGGTGCCTAACAGCGTGCTTGTAGCAGCCTGACATTGGCCGCATTTCTAGATTAACTGGCCACCCATCTCTCACTCGCCTGCAGTCCACCAGCTTTGATGGCATTGCTCATGAAATACCTACAGTTTGGTCAAGCTGACAGCAAACAGAGTGTTTCTGTTGTTGTCTGTAAAACTAAACAGATTTTATTAGAAGTGCAGTTTTGTTAGCGTAATCGCGCCCTACCCGAAGGGCTTCCATGAGGTCTGTGATGGAGATCTGCCTTCAATGTAACTTGCAATAACAAACATCGAGTCAGTGTGGCATAGGTTTTTTATTTAAAACTAATTAGTAAACGTACCTTTCATAGTAGGGTGTGAATTCGAGCTCCCACTCTCATCAAGTAAGATGTACCGAGGTCCAAACACGTATCGCTCGGTGGTTTATGTTTTCTGTCATATTAGACAAAGAACACTGTGTTTAATGAGAGGCTCTCTTTAAAGTCTGACAGAAGTGAAATTGATGTGTTGAGGTTACTACTAAGTACTTCTTTCAGTCTTGTGGGGGTTTTTGGTGGTTGGTTTGTTTTTTCACTTATGCACCAGACAAATTAAAGTCTGTGTTCTTTGTATATTCAAAGCAGGTTTTGATGATTTTGCTGTTCAACCCCTATTAACTTTGAAGGGATTTGTGTAGCCAAAATCTCCGTTGTATCTTTTGGAAACTTGCTTCTGAATGCTCACTTGTACTTTGGATTCCCTAGGGTTATTTTTGTTTGGCTTTTGTCACAAATGGGTAGCGGGGGGGAGAAAAAGGAAAGTAAGAGTTTTATCTGAATAGACTTTAATTTGGGCTGTGCAATCCTCACGCGGACAAAACGCACGTTGGCTTCAGCAGGAGTTTCACCTGACTGCAGGTTGTTGTCTCGGCCCTCTTGCTGCATTGCTGGCAAGAATGAAGACGACGTTTGTATTTGAGCGGAGCGAGGCACCCGGCCCCGAGCCCTTGCTGCGGCACTGGGGAGGCCCGCGGGTGCGGGGCAGCAGCGGCAGTACGGTTTGGAGGAGCGGGCTAAAAATTTCCGAAATCTGGGCCATGCTGGACCCGACAGCGCCAGAGTCGATCCCCTCTGCGGCGGGCTTTGTGCGCGCTCGCTGTCTCATTAGCATGCTGGCTGGCCGCCGCCGCTGCGGCGCGCTGGCTTTGCGAGCTCTGCGAGCTCTGCTAGCTTACCAGCTGTTCCTGCTGCTCGCGACAATGTCCAGCGTGTTCGGATCACCGGGTTCCTGCGCTCGCCGCCGCGCGCAGACAGCCTTTCCACTGGGGATGCCCACGTGGCCGCCCGTCAGCAGCGGCACCGCATAAAGTAGCAGGGCCCTCGCATGGCATATGGTGTCTGGATTCATACAAGATGCAAAACTATTCTGCCGCTAATGCACAATGACTCATAGCATTGCTAATTTTTCTAACAAAAGCCCACTTCCACACCCACACTTTTAACCCCTCAGGCTAAAAAGCCTCTTCTTCAGTTTCAAAGCCTTGGAAATGTAAGGAGGTGGCTTCTGGATCAATATATGAAACCCTATATTTATTTAAAGCATATGCAAGTTCTAACACTTATTTGAAATTTCAGTAGAACACACTTTTCAAATCACTGTTTTACCATACGGTAATTTTTTTTTGTTCCAAACTAGATTCAGTGTCAAACGTTGGGAATTTTTAATTTTTTTTGTAACTGCGTATTACAAAAATAGTCAAAAGTCAGCATAGATAATAAAAAGTTATTTTCGTTTAAGGGAGAATCAAAGCAATGTGGCTAGTAGATCTACAGTGATTGTATATTACAGCGCGAGTTACCAAGCCGCTTATTGTAAGAAGCTTGTAGTATCTGGCTATCTTTCCTATGTACTAGCTCTTTGGGGAGAAAAATAATACACTTTCCAACTAGAGGGAGCTGCTGGCATCACTGATGCTGATACTTAACCTTCCAGCCTAATTCCTTTGTGCAGAACATACAGCGATCATTTCTATGTTTTAATAAAATCAAGTTAAATTACCCAGCGTAATTTAGATTAAAAGGATGCGTCTTAATTTTTACAGTGTAATCATCAAATTAAACTACAAAATTCAGAGAAAACTAAAGCGCATCCTGGTTGCATGGCACACGAGTACTCTGCATGAATGTGGAATTATAGGTCATGAAAAGACTCGTTAGAAGAGAGAGTGAAAAGCTGAGGCTTGCTTACTGTTGTTGCGAGACAAAAAGCATAAGGGAAGTATGAGCAGTAGGGAACGGAGCGGGCGGCGCGGCAGGAAGCTCGCCGCGCTCTCCATCGCAACAAAGGAACAAAGGGACCTGTGGTGAAAGATGGAGGTGGCCAAGCTCGGCGATTCAGGCTCCCGGTGAGCCACTTGTTACAGGGAACCCCTGCAGGCGGTGCTTCATCCACGTTAATGCTCCTGCAGCGAATATTTTTTAGGAGAAGTCCTGGCTTCAGAAGGCCTTTACTAGGGGATAGTTTTAGAGCTTTTCTGGGGCTGGTGACTCCACGCCAGCTTGCTGTGGGCTTCCCAACAGGTCCAGCATGATGCACCATGTCCTCTCCACGGCCGAAGCCGAAACCCGCATGCCAACCCTAGAAACTGCGGTTTTGATCCAGCAAGGCAGTTCCCATGTCCCTGAAACTGCACGTTCCCCTCTCCACAGGCGGTGAGAAGGTGCAAAGGATGCCGAAGACCAGCTAGATGGGCACATGGGCATTTTCATGTGTGCATTCCCAAAGATCCGGGTACCTGCATTAGTACAAATGTGTAATCGCCAACATAGCTTTACATCATTTTTCAAAGTTTTCTTCTCTGTCTCTTTTAAAGAAAACCTGACTTCAGTATGTTTTTCATGAACCATACATGCTGCAGTCACTTCATTCAAAAGTTAAGAAATCGTATTCTAAACAGAAAAAATGTTTTTAGGTTTAGCTTTGAATTTTCTTAATTGCCTTGTTTCTCTCTTAGTAAAAATGAGCTTCTGAAGTCAGCGCTGACCATGCTTTGAGAAGGTGAGACTAGATCACCTCCTGACATCCCTCCAACCTGACTGATTCTGTCCATCTGATACTAAGAGGATGCAGCACATAATTTTTGTGCCTAGTATATAAAAGCTACTTTAATGGGTAGCACCATAATCTTATATCGTTCTTTAAAGAGGGAAAAACTTTTGAAGCCATCCTATTACTGGGGACTTTTTTTGTTAGGTTGGGGACATAAACGTGGATACAGCAACAGAGAGGAATAGGCGAAAGCTACTTTTTCATACTGGGTTTATTGGCTTGTGTCTTGTAACTTGTGTTTTTACTTTCATCAGTATTGTACTTTTGTGTGTATTTCACGGTAAGATTAACTGCCAGGGTTCTAGTATATAAACAGGAGCAGATGGCTTTTAATGATTTCTTAAATCTAATGCTAAGTAACAATCTAGTACATGTACAGAATTTCCTGTTTAAAAAAAATCTCAGTTAATTTGCTGGTTTTTAATACTTTCTCTGAATTGGCCTGGGCCAGGTTTTTTTGAGAACCTGTAATTTCTGCTGAACGGCTGGATTTAGTGTACCTATTTAGGATTATTCATCTGATTCATTTTTCACCTGTGTAACAATATGGGTGATCTTACAAAGCCTTGCTAGTCTGCAGTTGGTTAGCTTCCTTAAATAAAATAGGCATTCTTCTGCCCACTTTTCAGCTTGGCAAAGTAGTGTTGTTCAAGTAGCAGTTATTTCACCTAGAAATCTTAGTGTTATCACTGTAACAAACAAACTTGCGGTTAGCTCAGTTTTTCATTACTGCAAAGTCTTGATACCAAAAATACAGCATCATGAAAAGCTGAGTCATGAACATTTAGAAAATAACCTCAAGCTAGCATGCATTTTCCTTTTCTCTTGCTCCCGAGAGATCTTACCTTAACTTGTGCCATACCTGTGACTCTGAGTAACTTCCTGGTATTGAAAGTTGACTGGAGTTTTTAAGGGTTGTGTCTCCCAGACTAATACCGTTAGGGCAATAGAAGTGTTAGCAGTACAGGGAAGATGATGAAAGTATAGAGCTGTTACTTTGGGGAAAGAGCGCTGAAGCTGATGATCAGAGACTTCACATACCATAAATAAACTCCTCCCCTTACTATTAATTTCTGTCTTCCTCTTACCATCTTCCTCTCTCTGCTGCCAGCATCTATTGCAGCTGGGAACTTAGAGGCTCTGAAAACACCATTTCCCACAGACGGCTCCAGCGGTAAGAAATGGAAGTGGCTGGGATTGTTTTTCTGTCCTTAATATTTAAATAAAGTTCTGTGTTATTTAAAGATTTGGAGTTGTAGGAACAGCAGTTACACACACCCTTACCAGTCTGAACAACCTCAACTACACAGTTTTCCACATAGCTACATTTTCTAATTGTAGTGGTTTTAAACAGCCTCTGTATCTGGTGTTTGACATCTCCATTTCACTGGTAAGATAAAAAGAAACATCGGTGTCTTTATTTTCAACAGTGCATTTCATGGGGTTCCCATTCTCTTCGTTTCCATAGCTGATTATTTTTCAGATCATTGTCTTGTTTGCTTTGCTGTTGCTAACCCTTTAGGTACTGTAGTGCCCCACACTCTCCTATGGCTAATAATCCTCCAGGATGTCAGAGAGGGACCGTGCAACCCTTATAGTTAAATCACTGAGCGTTTTTATGGGGTTGGCAGTAGACAGGAATCGTTCCAATCTGCAAGAACTGTTTTAATTCAGAAATGTTTTCTTTATGGGCTTTCGCAGAGCCTGTTGGTTTTTTGTGCTCCCAGGTTTTATGACTTGTTGCCATGATAATTCAGCTCATCTTACAGGTTTCTCTAATTGTGATTGATGTGTAATCATTCATTTTATTGAACCTCATTAAGGTCTGCGAACCTCTGTACCAACTTACAGTAATTAGAGCCCAGATAGCCATTCCATCTGTTCACAAGCACTGTTTAATTAATGAACTTTTAACGTGTTCTTTGCCTTGTAAAAGCTCTTAGTATTCTCAAGTTGTTGAATAGGATTTGCATGCCAGCATTTCCGTTTTTTTTAAATACCACAGCAACGTGCACTTAGGAATCCCAAAAGTCAACACACAGAGTACTGAGACCTCGAAAGCAAAGTGGAGGGATTTTACTTCTAGTTTCAATTTTTCATGTCAGTTACACTATCTGTAAAACTGGTGTTTACAAATAAAAGGCTCACATGGAATTCAGTGTTCTTTTTAATGCCCAAAGCGACAATTTTTAATCTTCCCTGTTCCATTAAAGAAGATCTGGTAAACAAAATGTTTCATTTTTCATTTTAGTGCTTATTAGAAGAACATTAGAAATACAGTGCATGCAGACATATATTTTGCTCCCCAGGTATTTCATCTTTTTGTTACATTTAGAGCATCAGACTGAGACAGCTTTGTTATTTTTTTTGTAGTGTTCAGTATAATGAGATTTTAGGATGGAGTGGAATCCGCCAGCGCTGCTGGAGTTATCATAGAGACTATTGTAATAATGGTCCAGAATTGTGAGAAAACAGTAGGACAGAAGTTCCTAAAAAGGGCGTTTCTGCTGCTTTACCTCTGTGCGTTATGACTGTGCAGTAACATGCTGAGTCAATGATTTATGCAGAATGAATAAATAGTTGCATTTTTCCAAAATGAAAGTAAATTTCTGTTCCCTGATCAGACAGAAGAGGCAATATTTCAATGTCAGGATTTTTAAGGAAAAGAGTCTTAGAAGACTTCTATATGTTAAGAATGTATAGTCAAATAGTTGTGCTGAATGTGAATGTCAAATTACTATCATGACCAACTTTGGAGCTAGAGAGATTTGTAAAGGAGAAAATACACTTTTTTCAAGGATGTTTTTGCGGTTGTGATCTGTTGCTTTTTTTTATATGTGGCACAGTATTGTAGTACTGTAGTTGTGCTTTACCTAGTTTGGATTGATCTGTGTGTACCTTAAATATTCAGGGCAAAAATTAAGTCATTCTACTCAACTGCCTCAAAATCCTTTTCAGCATCCAAAGGCAGACCATCTGTCTGGTCCAGTCATTCTTTCCTCCCCCAGTGTGCATCTTAGCCAGTGCTTTGACTAAGCAAAATTAAGAGCCCCTGGTTTTTGTTGTAGCTTCAGTGTGCTGTTCTCTAGCATCGTGGGTGTCTAAGGTAAGGCACAGGCAAACTTTTCTATGTTTTGACAGTTCTCGGCCATATTAATCTTTTGTCATGGGTTTTCCTTGTGCCACCGTCCTCTTTTGGACCAGTTTTAACATGAATGTTGAGTGTTTTCATTGCCTTAAAAGTGAGATTTCCAAAACAGTTATTTTTAATTCCTTTTCCAATATTTCCATACGCTATCTCATCCTCTCATTGCTCATCTCACACTTTAACAGTCCATTTACGCAACTCTAAATGTGATCTGCTGCTCCTTTTTGTAACTTAAGTAATTTAACTTTCAGATTGCTGACATATCTGCAAGAAGAATGTGGTTTTCTCAAGCTTTTTGGGAAGTGCATGTGTTTTATTTGGGTATGTACCAGTTTGTGCAAAGTGTCAGGTGTGTGAGGCTCAGCTTTGCTGCCTCTGCATTCTCCATTGGTGATGTTCTGTGAGTCAAAGACTGTGATCTTATTTAAGTTCTTCCAAGATGTCATTCCACTGGTTGTGATTGAGTTATAACCAAATGAATGAGGCTTTTTTTTTAGGAACAAATTCATTCAGCATGTGCATTTAATAAAGCTTGTTTATAAAATCATGCCATTCCTTTACAAGCTGATAGTTACGAGGATGCAGTTCCATTTACATGAAGAAAACTCTGGGCTGTTGTTTCTCTGCCATCCATTTCCTGCTCGCCACAAGCATCTGGACTCAACAGTTTAACATGTCAGCAGCAAAAAATGTGCAGACAGTGTTGGTGAAATTTTAGCAGGAAACAGAGCATCCTGATGAAGGAATGAGAGGAGAAACATCTTCCCTTCACGCGTTTTCCCTTTTCCTCTCGTTCCTCCGCAGGCAGGTGCAGGTCCATCTGGATGTGTGGCTATGAGTAACTATCTTGCAGCAATCCTACAAAGCTGCTGTACCATCATCTAGGCATGTATCTGCTGAAGAAACGCTCTTAAAGTGTTCTGATTACCTGTGCTCTCATTTTAGCTGCTTCTTTAAAGGAACAGAATAAAAGAAGGTTTTGCCTAAGTGGAAAAGGGGTAATTAAAGTTGTCCCGTCTGCGGTGTTACACTGCCAGTAGTAATGATTTGATAGAGAGGGTGTAGAGAGCTGTATTGCTGAGGTGTTCTTGCAGCATTTGGTATTACTGTGCTGTTGGCATGTGATCTTGTTTTCTGGAAGTGCTTCTCTATACGCTTTGCTGAGCAGAGAGCTGTCTAAATCAGAGTAGCTCCTAAGTGTTCGCTTCTCCAGGCTGATTGATGCAAGTCTTCTGCAATGTGGGAAGATCTACATGCAGATATCTCCTTGCTTACTGCAGCGGAGTGAACATGATTAGTGTAAGATATATTGTACACATATTTTGGCAATATTTTCTTTTAAACCTATAAGCACAGGTCCCGTAAATAGAAGTGCTAATTAAGTGAATTACACTTAAGGCTGTTCTATGGGTAACTGATTTTAAATAATAGACACTTACATGAAGATTTTAATGTTGCATGTATTTTGTTTACTACTAATTTCTTAATTTTTTAAAATTCTAAGATTAAAGTATTTATAACAGTTTTTCTGTATGTTGCCTGTAAAATGTGTTTTATATTATTTGCGTTTATTAAGAGAGATAAGAAGAATATTGTTCTATCGGTTGTTAAATATTATTGAATGTTAATCCATATTTTAAAAGTTCAAAGACTGCACTAACACGTCTTTCTCTGTTCTTTTTGCTGTTGGTAAAGATGTCCTTGTATCAAGCATTCACATTTGTGTGAAAAATAGAATTCAGTTCAATCCATGCATAGATTGTCAGAAAGATTAAAGTGTGCATCATGCAATTTTTCTTCTTTCAGAAAGGGGCCTTTGATGTGCTAATGTTCACTTTCTCTCCTTTCATTCAGAAGTGCTGGTCATTGTTTTGAGCTGCAGAACAGTATCTGCTTCATATAGGCAGATTCTAATACCCTGCTAGCCCAGCCTTGCTCAAGGTAGCATAATATAAATATGCAATAATATTAATGGCATTATACACTGGGATCAGATAAAAGTGTGCCTGCACAGATAAATACCACAGCAAAACCAAGGCAATTATTGAAAATAGATGTTGCAAAAAAGCAAAATATTTAATTTCAAATAATCCACTGATATGTGTCAATATTACTGCTGTTATATCAAGTCATAGAATTTGATTTTAAAATAGAAAGCAAGCTTGGCGGTGCAATAAGCACTGAAGTCTGTTAAAATCATCATTGAAGACAAGGCTGTAATGTATTTCCAAAGTTAATTAGCAAGTTAAATTATTTGGATGGCCTCATCTTGTGTTGCAGTGGATATTTTCCAGCAAATGGATGAAATTTTGCAGGCTGCTCACAAGACCAGCTCACAGCTCACGTAGCAGGGGACTGATGTGGGTCATGACACAGACGTAGTAACAAATTTGCATGGAGGAGGGCTGTTTTGTAGCTACTCTTACTTTTGCCAGAGACACCAGTTCTCCTTTTGGTTTTCACTGTGGAGAAATAGTTCAATGAATTCCTCGTGAAGATAAACATGGAAAGTGTTAGTGCGTAACTGTGCAGGAGTTATTTCAGCATTAATTATGTTCTGTAGAAGACAGAGTAGTTGACAATTGAATGATAAAACCCCTTCTTTTTAAAATTGGGTGAAATTTGGTGGTCAAGTTTTGAGAGAGTGAGTTAAATAACGGTCAGCTAGCCTGTGGTGATGGATATTGTAGGAAAGTGTCATGTAGAATGCTGAACAGCATTCTGCTCAAAATTCAGAAAATTTGCCTATTGTGTTTCTCAAGCAGTAGAAAACTGTAGCTTTCAAAAAGCTGTAATTATAAAAACAGTAAATTGCAAATTAAACAGTAAAGTAGGACATGTTCAACACTTTCTCATATTGTTTCTTATTTTAATTAAAAGATGTTAGTTCAGAAAGCTTATAGCTGGACAGGTATTTCACTGAAAAACTTAACAAAAATTGGAAGAAAACTTGAGTAAAGAAAAATCTTACATAAAGCCTGCACTTGAAATATTTTCTAGTGAGGTACAATGGCAGCAGCACACAGCATTACTGCTGTGTAGCTTCTTCCCTAGGTCACAGTCGCTGTATATTCTCCTTCTCTGTTTGCTTCCACCAACTGTGATACTTCATTAAAAATTCATCTTCTGCTCTCCCCCTTACTCTTTGGGATCCCCGTGACCTCCTTTTATATCTGAAATGACTCAGCAGCTAAGGACTTCAAAGAACTTCAGAAATTTAGCTTACAGGGCACTGTCTTCGAGAAATACTGTTAACACTAGGAAAATAATGCATTTCGGTGGAAGCCAAGAACAAGAAGAAAACTTCCTGTCTTTTTACTCAATCTGTTTCTGTGATGAGGGCTGTGCAAACTGGACACCATCCGTGTCCTGAAGCCAGTGGAACAGCCTGGCTCCTGGGCATCCTGCAGAGGCTTGTGCACCAGGTGTTTGGCTCCTCGGCACACACATTTTGTTAGGATCCTTCTTCCAGTCCATAAAGCTGGGGATGGTGCTTCAAGGCACGTGCCGGGCAAGGGTCAGCCCGTGAGGTGGTTTGTGGTCATCTTCAACACACTACACAAAGGAGAATTTCTGTGCTGTCTGGAGGATGAGATGTGTCAAAAAGACCTGGCAGGAAGCAGATGGAAAGGGCTGTGCAGAGCAGAACAGCTCTGCTCTTTCACTGGGGGCTCTAAAGAGGTTTTTTTGATAGCCTTGGGGAAATGGACTAGAGCTGCTTAGTTGTCAGCAGTTGTCGTCCACCTCTCTGGCCTGGTGTTGTCTCACAGGGAGCGTGAGCAGAAGTTACTCTGACTCTCGTGTAGGATTTCCACTCGGCATCATAGCTTTCTCTATGGCAGCACTAGCTCACTCATTTGCCTTCTCAAATCAGATTAATTTTCCATTTTAACAAAGCACTGCCATTCTGTGAGTTGGCCACAATCTCATAGCGGTGGAAGTGCGTACTACGTAACCCAGACACCCTGGCGATGGGCAGGAGTGTGAAGTCTCTGCCAATGCCCCATTGCTTGTGCAGCAGAATTGCTCACTGACGCGTGTCCCGGTGTATTTGTGAGACCCCAATCTTCTGAGCACCTAGGGGTCTTCACCCACCACGGGGACAGGTCATTCCACCTCTTTCCCCTGTGACCTGCAGCTTCGTGGCCTGAATCCAGCCTGTCTCTAGTGCTGCAGTACACTTAATAGCTTTTAATCTGAAAACACAGACTAAATGCCCTGATCTGGAAAGGACTCCAGTGACACTTCATCTCTTCTTTCTGACCACCTTGCTGAATTTTCAAAGCCCTTCACGTTGTTTGTATAATCTAACTTCTTCCTATACGCAGAATTAGTTTTTCTTTTGTACTGTCTTGGGGCAATTTTCAGCACTTCTGTTCTTGTTATTCTGCCCGTTATATTACCTGTTTTCTTATTGTGTCTTATTCTCACACTTTTTTAAAGTTAGTTTAAAACTGACTAGTCCTAGGCATTAAAACAGTGACTGTCAACTAGAGCTGCGTAGCTAGCCAAACAGCCCTTCAGCATCCTCCCTAGTACTCTCTCTCCATTTTCACCATAATTTCTCATGTGCTTGAATTTAGAACTTGGTTGTTTAAATAGTAGATCATGCAGCTCAGTCATGAACTCACCTCTTGCCCCAAAATTAAATGTGATGATAAGACTCTGTGGCCAACTTGAGTTACTTAAAACCTGTGGGGAAATTTTTTTAGAAACAGAACATTTAGAAGACGTTAGCGGCAGTGAAACTGTTGCATTAACTTGCCTTTTTGTGAAGGAGTCGCTTATATTTTCAGTTTTGCTTCCACGCCTGCCCACTCACCTCCCACCCCCACTTTATGAGTAAAAAAAAAGCAGATTTCATAAACATGCACCAGAGTTTTAATTTACTCCTTTGGGGAAATAGAGCGACATCACAGCATGCACACTGGCTGAGCTGTGCAATGAAAGGGGAATCCATTCCCCCTACTGAGAGGTCACTTCCAGGGAAAAAAATGTTATTTTAAATGCTGGCTTAATCATCTGCTTTTGGGGATCAAATTTTCCTGAAACGGCTGTGTGCCCTCGACAATGCTGCGTGAGCAGAGAGCGGTGGGGACGCACTGCTGTACCTGTTGCAGGCTGTGTGCTTGAAAGAGTATTTTAATTTAATGGATTTTAAGCAACATTATTCAAAGATCAACAAAAGGCATACTGTGTTATATGAATAAAAGATTTCCTCTGGATACTTGTTAACCCTACAATGCCTAGCTAATGTAATTGAAGTGCAGCCACCTGGCAGGGAGATTTCACAGTCAGCTGCCAAGGAGGGCCCCGACCGGAGTACCAGGTGTTGTGCTGGGCCTGCCTGATTGTCGCAGAGCAGCAAACAGCGTGAGCTGGGGCGAGGAGCGGGGACGACTGCCAGCCAGGGACCCTGCGCTGGGCTCCCCGCCGGGCTCAGGTAGAGCCAGAGTTACGGGGGCTCGTACAGAATGAAAAGAGGGCAGCGTGAAAGTGTTGGCTTGAAATTAAGCCCCCACAAAGCTCTCGTGGCCTCGCGGTTCACAAAATCAGACGGAGAAGATGTTTTTCGATGTGTCGCATCTATTACTTGGAGCCCCCTGCCTGGGAGATCACTTACTCGATCCCCGGCTCTGCTCTGCTTTGGAATATCTACAACAGTTATGAATATGTCAGACTACAACTGCCCCCCCCCCCCCTTTTTTTATTTAATTTAAAGCTGGGAAGTCCCCACTGATTTCTTGATGGTCTTTTTCTAATTTGTTCTTCCTTCCTAATCCTCTAACATAGAGGAATTTCCCAGCCTGTATGACTGCAACAAGTACATTTAGTGTTGAGCATCTTGCAAATGATGTCACTCGTAATGGATGTGATAATAAGCCCCACAGTTACCTGTCCCTGATTCTAATGAATGCAAATTATCAAGTATAACAGACCTGAAACTGAGCCATTTACAAATTATCAAGTATAACAGACCTGAAACTGAGCCATTTACTGTTAGTCCCAAAAGTAATGAAAGGATCTGGAATAAACTAGAAGGGGCAAAATTATTTTGTGTAATCATGTTTTGTTCTGGTTGTAGCTGCCTGATCCTTATACTCTTATCAAACTGGCAGTGATGGTTTATTAACCTTTAGTAGGTGAAAAATATATGATTATAAATTCATCTGAAAACTTTTTTCCCTTAACCAGAGTGAGAATTTGAAGGACAGATTGCTAGTCCGTTAGTTATATCCAAGGCACAGAGGTTACCTTTGTGCATGTGTGACAGGAGGCAAAATCCCATTCCGGTAAATTCCAGGAATCCCGAATGTCCGTGTGCTGCTCGTCAGCAACTCTGTGGAGCCAGCCTGACCTGCACAGAAAGCCCTTTGGCTGTGGGACAGTATGCACTCTTAGAAATCAGTGCTGTTGCACTTGTTCGGGGGGGGGGGGGGGGGGGGGGGGGTGTCAGGAATCATACATGATTAAAGGTATTTCAATTTTTTTTCTAGACTATGTGTTAAGGTCCTTTATGGGATATCCTCTTTCAAAAATAATAAACATTTGTAAGCATTTATAACTGCTTCACAGGTTGTAAAATCTTGTATTTTCAGAGAAATTAAGCTTTCCAAGGATCTACATTTGGAAAACATTTAATTTTGAAGAACTGGAAACTTCACTTTTGAATATCAAGAAATCAAATCTATTTGTGCAAGTGATACACTGAGAATTATATTCTTATAAGCAATGGTGTCGTTAATTCTTTACCTCTCATCAGGCTTACAGTACTTTTTAATTCTTCGTTTAAGGTGTAGATTCTCCCATCAAGAAGATGTGTGTGTGACGCAGGTTGGTTTGGCGGTTGGTTTGCTGCTCTCATTGTGGGCAAAAAGATTGATTCAAAACTACCTGTATTACACTTTTTGCTTCCATCTATCTAAAATCAAGAAACCTGTTTTCCTTATGTCCATGTAGGTAACAACGGTCTTCTGACTTTTCCTTGGCATATGTGCACCATTTAAATAACACCTGTAGCATCTTGCTCAAAAACTTTAAACACAGACTTCTGCCAGCAAATTTGTAGATTAATATAATCTCAGCTGATTTATGAGTCTGCAACTGACAGTCTGTCCCATGCCCCTGAAAGTTATATATGCAAATACGCAACAAAGTGTGGACTCTTCACTGTTTAATGCAGATTTTCTAGGTAATTTTATCATCATCTCATCTCGCCGTTCTGCAGGGCTGCGTGCTTACTATCCAGTCACTTAGTAAGCAGATTAGGGCCTTGTGGCAATGTTATACGTTAATCACGCCCAGGCGCGCGTTGGTTTTGCTGCAGGGAGCATTGCGGTTTCACGAAACCGCAGTTAGTGCAGGCGTTTCCCAGGTAAGGCAATTTTGATTCTCCTTTAGAGAAAAGGCCAGCCAGTTTATGGAGAAAGGTTCCGTGGTCTGGCAGGGATCTGCAGGGAGCGGGGTACAGTTTGTGGTGGGGTGGCACAGTGCGGGAGCCATCCTCAGCACCCCCCACCCACAGGGACCTCCTCTGCTGCCCGGCTGCCCCCAAGGCTTGGTGTGCTCTACCTCGAGCGATGCTTTGGTGCGTGGCGAGGTGAACCAGATTCCTCTCTTCAGTTATGTCAGCTATTCTGCAAGTGTTTTCCTGCCTTTGCGCTGCTTGTCGTCTTTAAGCTGTCAGTAATTATCCCTTTTTCAGCTTCCAAACTGTCCAGATTTCTGAACTGAATGTGCAGGGAAGTATTTTGATAATTTCTGCTTGCTTTCCCTTATCGTTCAAATGTAGCATTGAGACAAAAGTTGACTTCTGATTTGCTGTAGCAAAGTTATCTTGCAAGTTACTTAATTGTCTTGAAAGTCTGATGAACACTTCTCAAGAATTTCGAATTATAAATCTGTCATTATCTCCCTCTTCCCGTCTCTGGTTGTTTAATTTTCAAAGCTGAGAATGACTTAGGTTATTGCTGGTACATTCAGTTTTTGAATGGCTTTGAGTGTGCCATTACCCTGGGAGATTCTTAACTGTATGTTCACTTTGATGCTGCAGTGGTGGAGCTTGAAAATACGGACTCTGAGGAACTGCAGTGACCTGTACCCTTTCTAAAGCTGCACTGTATAACAGAGTGGGCTGAGGAGTACAGCTGATGTGGCATTTGAATATTTTAAAAAGCAGTGTACCAGTTTGGCGACATTTCTGACTTTAGGTGAATATGCTTGCATTTGGAGAATGTGATGTCAATAAGCATAGTAAGGTTAAAACGTACAGAGAAGGGTATACACACACATATGTTTAAATAGAGGCACATGTTCCTGGAAGTCTGTATGTATATATTTGTGTGGTTGTGTATTTTCAGATGTGCAATGGCCAAAGTATAACCATGCATTTTCAAAAACTTTTATAAGCCTCTTTCTTATGTTCTTATGGGCTATCATTTTTTTAATTACAACACTTGAAGATACAAGTGACTAGCAACAGCATTTTGTCATCAATTTATACAATTAATAAAATAAACCCATGGGCCTTGCTGGCAAATCTGCTTCTTTCCTAAAAGTCTGAGTAAAAGATAGGAAGATCTGGTCTAGCTAGCTGAGTATCCCCTCGCTAGCAGCTCCTTTGCATTTATGGTGAGAGAATTGCAGCCTGGACTGTGCTCATTGCAGAGCATCCCTCCTGGAGAGGTCCCCTGGCTGCCTGGGCTCCACTACCTCAGGATCTGGAGGTTCACAGGATCCCTCTGAGCTCCCCTTGGAATTTCATCACGGGGAAGAAGTGCGGATCCTGGCCGAGTGGCTAGCTGTGCTCCCAAAGTGGGTTCTTGCTTAATAAGCAGGCAGCTGCATTCTGTATCAGCGTTATTTTTGAGTACCCTGAGGGTAAAGGTACACGTATAGGACGTTACAGCAGTCTAATCCTGAGGTACAGAAGCGTAACTCGCTGAAACAAGGTCCATAGGAAAGGGAGAAGGTTCTCTCCTTCCTCCTGTGTAGACTCAGAAAGTAATTGCTGCAGGTGTTTAAAGCTTCAGGAACAGCCTGGCATTTAACGAGAAGGCGCGAGGCTTTCACCTACCCGTGCTGCAGCCTTTATTTTCTGGTTACAGCTCCAAGTAAACATTCCACTATCTGCTGCGCATGTTTTAGGACCAAATGGTATTATCTGACTTGTCCAGAGGAAGTTGCAGCCATATAGTAGAGCCATGTGATAAACAGCGCTTCTAATTCCTGCCTGCCTGCCTCACTTATCTCCATCAAGACTATTAATATTTCCAGCATGTAAGCAGTTTCCAACAGCTGTCAAATGCAAACAATAAGCTACCAGAAAAACTGTTTCTGCTTCTCCCCTGAACTTGATTTCCCTAGTTAATACATGTATGTGGCCCAAAGCTAAAGATGCTGAAGTCCAAGACTAGCCAAAGGTGCAGATATTTTGCAGTTTGCTACTGCTACCAAAAATGGATGCTTTATCTTATGAGAGACAGAATTTCTAGCTTTGCAAAAATTAAACGAGTTCTACTGAAGATTTTAAAACTACAGAATTCCTAGTCATAAAAAAGTCCTAATTAAAGTCACTTCTAATTTTTTAAAAAATATCCACTAGCAGAAACATTTAAAAAATATATCATTTACATTTTTAAAATTATTAAAACAGGAGAGACAGAAAATCTATTAAGAAAAAAAAAATTGACACCCAAGTTTTTCTCTAGTTTCTTAACCTCAAAATCTTCCTGTATAACTTCTAAATATGTTTTTCAGTCTCTCTGTGCCTACGTGCTTTGTAAAATGAAGGTAGTAATACTCCCCATCTGTATGGTTTTCTCTCTTCTTAAGTGTAAAATGTTTGGACATGGCTATCCTGCTTTGGAAACAAAAAAATTAATAGCATGGATGCAAGGTCCTCCACACAAAATAGGTGAAGTGCCAGAGCATTCCTCAGTATATTTAATTTATTTGTGTGGATATAGCATATTTGTTTCTCACTTAGCATATTCTGGTCCTCTAGTTTCCATGAGGTCATCCAACCTGCCAGTGAGGGTCTCGCACTTGGAATACGCTGAATAATACCCACGTGGCTTGGCCATCTGTAAGTGGTGAATTAATCACAAACACTGGTGGACAATGTCTTTATGTTGCACATTCAGATAAGCTATATTGTGTGACAGCACACACCAGGTCTGACTTTAATTAAATATTTGGTCCACACATGCTGCTCAAATTAGTGAGTTAACAATTTTCTCCTTAACCTGACCTACGCGGTGCGATCTGCAGGCTCCAAGAGAGCGCCCACGTTAAGCAGCAGGCAGATGCACAATCTGTATAAACCCCGCTAGTAACGGTTTGTGGCTTTCAGGTTTGTAGCACCAAAACAGCTCTGATGTCTCCTAAACAATCTCTTCGCCTAAGGGTTCAGTCACTCAGTTACTTTTTTCTGTGAAGAATGAGGATTACAAATGGCACCTACCCAATGCAAACAGGACTGGGGGTTTTGTTCTCCGCAAAGTTTTGGGGAGGCTTTTAATGCAGTACCGCATCTATCTTTGTAAGCCGTCCTTTCTGCAGCCACTTGAGTGATACTCTGAAGTGATTGCGTGTTGGGGAAGGATATCGATTCACGGTCTTGCATCTGGCTTTGTATTAGTTGGTCTTTATTGCTGTTATTACAGGGTTGAGGTTTTCAAAAGTTCTCAAGATTTGCCTGATAAAAGCTGTCAGGAGTTTAACCATCCCTCCTAAAGGGTGGTGTGGGCGACTTCTAACAGTTCTGAAAATCCTACTGCTGCTGTTCACTAACAAAAAATTATTAGAATACTATTTCAGTGGAAAAATACTCAAGCTTTCAAAAGAAGCCTCCTCTTCCCTGTAACACACATATGCTGTAACAAAGAGGATAATAAAAGTAAAAGGGGGTAGTATTCCTGGTATGTGGCTAACAATAGTAGACCAAGGATAGTATATTATCTGTGTGTGTTCAAGCAACCAATTTGAAGGAACTGGAAGGCATAAGTAAATGATAAATAATTGAACCTTCGTACCTTTGCCCTTTTTCTAAGATGTCCAAAAGTAACAGCTCATTAGTGGAATTACTAAAATAGGTGCATTTTGTTAGTGTTTGAATAAAATTAAGACTGCAACAAAGCACGGGGGGAAGCATTGCTCAGTAACATGTGACCTCTCCTCCAGTTATTTATCCCTTGATGATCACCCCGTTTGTGGAACAAGCCAGATAATTGCAGAACATGAGCATCGGCAGCTGTACATACACTGATAAAATGGGACAGC
Source organism: Opisthocomus hoazin (assembly GCF_030867145.1). Taxonomy (NCBI): domain Eukaryota; kingdom Metazoa; phylum Chordata; class Aves; order Opisthocomiformes; family Opisthocomidae; genus Opisthocomus; species Opisthocomus hoazin. Next base: position 53,903,448 of record NC_134415.1, read on the forward strand.
TACGGTGTTGTAATGATCTGTCTGAAAATACAACCTAGGGATTTGTCTTCTGCAGTCATCGGGCAGCTTTCCTTCTAGATGTGTACAGCAGAGGCTCTGCATGACGTCAGCTGCCTTTCGTAAATTCCCATTTAGTGCGTAGGCAAAGGCAAGGCATGCCCAGGCTCTGCTTTTAATGAGGTTGTTCTGAAGGTCCATCTCTTCCTGCAGCCTCCGCTGCCTCGGGGAGACCAGCAGATCTTCTCAACCCTCCACTCTCTGGGCCTCTCCCACCCATCATTAATTTTGCAGCCTCCAGGTTATTTCCCTGGGTGAATAAGTACTTTGCTGGAGGAGGTGGCCAGAAGATAACTCACCCCACCACCCTCAGGAGAGAGGACCTCTACATCTCTCTGCTCTGGGGCACTGGGAAGGTGACTTTCAATTAGACCTGAGCAGCTTCTGTCCGTTTAGGGCATCTCTCACGACTAGATAGGGAATCGTGTGGATACTTCTAGAGAAAATGTATATTGGGAGAATCGTGCCCCCCTCATTTTCTGGCCAAAAACTTGTATAACTGAATTAAAGATAGTTCTTGCAATAGCTTCTTGGTAGTTGGATATTCGTGTGCCCTGTGGAATGATTTACCAGTTAGGGCTTCTGCTGCATTAACTGATAATAGGCAATTATGTCATCATTTTAATCAAATGAAATGTTTTAATCACAGCCTTATCGGTATGGTGAAGCATGGAGTACAGCTGCTAAATGGACCCTGGATATGCAGAGTGCTGACTGTACAATGCAAAATGTACAACGCCATTCTTCTCGGCACACGCGCATTTGGTAGTTTTGCCGCTAGTTTGCGCACCGCTGTAGTGTTTTGTTTCTGCTGTGTTAGGAACAATCTCAATGAGAACAAAGCTAATAAAGGAGATGAGGTGCATTTCTAACTTTTTTTTTCCAACAGAGCAGGTATCTGTACAAATAGGAATACCTGGCAGGAGGTCATCACAAGTACTGTACGTTAGAATACATAAAGCTTCAGATAGGGATAAACATGAGTACCGTTAAATGACAGAATTGTATTATATGAGGGAAGTAACCCATTATTCCTTCACTCCTACTACGAAATGGTGGGTCTGTAAAGGTACAGTGTATTTGTTCACAGGGGCTTCCCACAAGGAGGAGGAGTAGTAAATTAAGATGAAAGCTTGTTTTCTGCCTTATTCATAACAAATGCAAAATTCTTCCCTGAAGCACTTGGCATGACTAATGTGCCACATATTCTTGATATCCCAGAGCGGCAGGCGAGTGCTGCTGCCAGACTGGTGGTTCGCAGCACACCTTGGGCAACATGCTACCTAACAAGCAACGGGAGCCAAAAGCAAGCGCCAGAGTGGAGCTCTGCACAGAAGAGCAGGAGCCGGAGCTTTTTGCCTCGGGGCATGTTTGGTATGATTTTGCTGTAACATTACTCGATTTCCACGGAGATGGTTTGAGACCATGTGAAATGTGGTTTTGTTGCTGTTTGGTTTCACTTTCCTGTTTAAAGAAGTGAATGGTGACTGACTGTGAGGATACAAATATATTGTATAGCGCATGTTGGGAAATGCCGTAGCAGTCTGCCTTGTTACTTGAAGCAGTTACAAGTTACTTTTATTCTGTGTTATGGCTGTATCTGAAGCCCCATCTCCATCCGTCAGGACTGAGATTCTTTTGTAATCCTGTGCAGAGACCCAGGCCCCACTTGGGGGAGGGAGGTGGCAGAGCTCCAGACACGGTGCTGAGGCACTGGGCAAACGTTCCACAAACAAGAAATCCGTTTGAAAACCTCTCCGTACCTGTCGGTTTCAGTGAGAGTCACGTCTCTTGTACACCAGGGTGTTCTGGGCTCCAGCCATCCCCTGTGACTGGAAATAGCCCCTTGAGTCCCCCCAACACTGTAGTGAAAGACGGCTGCCTGTCTGTGCCATTCTCCACAGAGGAGTGGCAGAGCAGAGGAAAATTATGCTGCGGAGAGGATGAGCTCTTGGTTTTGGCAGCAGAGGATCGTCTGCCCATTCTGGATAAGGAGGAGGAACAGCAGCCCTGGCACTAGCTGGCCCCGCTCCGCTGAGGGAGAGCGTCGAGCCCTGCCTCCCCCGGCTGCAGCACAGACAGATGGCCTTCTTGGGGGCTGACCATGGGGCAGGGGAGCCCATCTCCCTCCCCTCTCGCACAAAACGGTTGGTTCATGTCGAACAGTTGTACAGAGTCAGGCTTGTCTAACATATGTCTTATGTGTTACTTTGACCAATTTAAGACATGCCTCACTCTGAAAGTTTTAATCTCAGATGCTATGGTTTAAAAAAGGCACATAAATCTGCAGTTGTTGGCAGGTATAGTTTAATTGCTTCTGTTCAGTGAAGGATATACGTTACTAAAATTCCCCCAAAAGTTTTCAGCTAAATTTATGCAGTAGTGACGGTCACTAGACCATAAATGATGGCAAGCCCAATTAAGCATATTGAGTTTCACACTGAAATTGCCTATCACAACACTTTAAAAGCACAGTAGCTTTGTCCTGTTCGGAGCTTAAGGAGGACAATTAGGTGCATAAAGGTCATCTACCCATACATTTGTGCTAACCTCAATTTTATGGTCCCTGCTTTATTCTACTTTGGTAAGTCCCAAACATTTATGTTCTTGTTTGTTTTCAAAACCGCTATCATGGTGTCAGGAGCAAGCCCTTTTTGTGGAACCATCTTTGGTTCTTGTGATGCAAATTAAGAGGATACTGAAATATGTGTAATCATCAGAAATGACTTATCAATGGTTTTTTGGTACTGAAACCTTGAAAGGACAATCACTAAAATAGAAGTTCACCACAGCCCTGTATTTCTTCTGCCTTAGAGCCTGCCCAAGGAATCAGCTATTTGCAAAACAGGTTTTCCTTCTCTTGTCCACATGCTACCTGTGTGATCACCTGTATAAGCACCAGTGAGGCTGGAAAGCTCTAGCGTAGATTTGGGAAACACCCTTTGTTGCAGTGAACTATAGTCTGTTTTTTCAAATCTCCCTAGTTGGGTGGAAGAAGGAGTTGGCATGTGGACATGTAGAGAGCCTTGATGTCCGATGGGCTGGAAAGAGCTGTCCACCTCTATACTTTCAGCTTCTCCACTGGCCAGATGCCCCGAAAGCCCTTCTCAGGGTGGGATTTGCATCACAGATGGGAATTGCAATAGGTTCATGCCAATAGTCCACATTAACTTCCTTGGCAGGCTTCCTGGAGGCCAGAGGAACAGTCATTTCAGTGTGTGCTCTCCATGGACCCGAGCGGTTGGGTTCCAGTCCTGGGACTGGAGCCCCTTAGCATGGGCACGCTACAGACAATGAGCCATGGAGAGTAGCCAGTCAATTCTCTCTTTGCCTGTTCACAAACCCACAAATAATTTTGTCTTTTATTCGCATGAAAAGAGTGCTGTGCCAACAAAACACACGGTTGTTTCCATATATTGGTGAGAGTATATATAAACAAAAATGTTTTTATTTTCTAAAAATAGTGTGGGGAAGAAATTGCTGGCCATTACCATCAGCAGTGATGGGTAGCTGATATTTTTGCTTGAGGTCAGCACAGAGTTAAGGTTAAGACGCAAAAGTTCTGAATCTTCAGGATCTGCTTGAATAATCATCTTCTATATTCCCCCCACTTCTAAATATGTAGGTTCTTATGGTTTAATGTGTGTGTGTGCAGAGAGGGAAATGTTGCACGGATCTTGACCCCAGGATGGCTTAGTTCACCTGTAGAACCCAGATGACGAAGATTTTGAAGGCTTTTCAAAGTCTTTATGTTTTAAACCGTGTGTCTGAAACTGGCTCTGCGTTGTAGAGGTTAAATGCGGAAGTGATGCTTGTAGGTCAGAGCCGTGCATTGGCTGGTACCTGCATCTCTTGGTGAATTTTCAAAAATTCTACCTTTTATCTTCTTTTGGATTCTCCGTCTGGAAGGAGGTCCTGCATGTGTTTCACCACCACAGAACATCAAAGAGCATCCCATTGCTTGCAATGAGATGACATGGTTTATTGCAAATAGTTAATCTATCTATAGCATTTGATGTTTTTTTTCAAACAGCTTACATTGTATGGTTGAACTATTAGAATAATTGATAAACTGATAAAACAGCTATAAAAGCTCATGCTATTCAAATACTGAGATGTGATTGCTGTATTCAAATTGGAGCTAAATTCCTGCTCTCCCGGTTATGTATATTCATGGTCAATAACTCAGACCTTGTCATGGTTCTCTACATCATTTAATATACGAAATAAATAAAAACTTTTATGCCCATTGAAAACATTTTGCTCTGGCGTTTTGCCTTGGTAGAAGCGAAATGTAGAATAATGCAGTCATTGAAGAGGTGGGTCAAATTGCCATACATATTAAAAGAGGCTGCTTTTGATCAGCTCCTTTGAATGTCTGGTATAACTCCATTTATCTGAAGATCTCAGGGGACGCCCGAAACCTTCAGATAAATGGGGGCTTAGTTAATCAGGGAAGCCAGCTGTCCAGCTTCTTCACTGGGGTAGGGTTCAAGATCATAACCCGTCCTCTCTGCAGCCAGGCCGTCTTCAGAAAATGATTTGCATGCTTCACTTCAGCAAGCTAGCCTTGAGGCTTCTGCAGAAAAGCCAGCCAGGCACTTCAGGCTTTCTCCTGGCCCTGCTCGACCCAGAGCGTGGCAGTGAGCTAGGAATGGGAGTTTGCTGCTATATGTGTTGCATTTTTTAAAAAGCAGTAGTTTCGATGGCACTCTGCACAAATCGGCTTGATCTAAATGATGCAAGGAGGCTTAGCATTCGTGGGGGTTTTTGTGTCAGATATCCTATGCTGAAAGCTCACAGGAGAGAGGTGACGCAAATTTCACATTAAAAAGATTCAGCTTAACGGTATAACGTGTAAGTAAGTAAAATTGCATCACTGGTTCTTAAGGATGAAGGCACAGGACGTTCACAAGGGCTGCAGTTTTGACAGATCAAGTATTGCACTAGTGATTATCAGGATGAAAGCGTTCTTACGTGGAGATAAACATGAAGCTTTTTGGGGCTGCAATTGAAAATTACTGTTTCAGATTGCTCCTGTACAAATGGTCTCAAAATGCTGAGTCTTCTCTTCTGCCCCCCGCCATGTATCTCATATTATTATTCTTTGGGTATGTTATGTTCTCTTGGATCCTCAAAATATGTTACTTGGGACTCTGGGGTATCTGACAGATGACTGACATAATGATGCCTACAGAAGATTCTGACATAAACACAATTAAGCAGCAAAACGGTGTTTTTGTTTGCATACGAGAAGCACAACTTGATTAAGTTGCAGAGCAAAGATTTTGTGTGAGAGATCAGATGGTATTCGTGATGTCATGCTGCTTTCTTGGCCTACGTTTCCAGGCTGGGGGCATTTTTCAGAGGGTTCTGTAAAGCTTGTTTAATATGTTCCTAATGCCTCCATTAGAATTCCAAAACTTGAACAAAACTTCAGTTGACTTTTTTTCATGAATCCAAACTCTTTTCCCTAATATGTGTACGCATTAAAATAGAGCTAGCCCAGAGCTTAGTTTAATTTTCCTGCAGTGATGTAATGCTTTTTAGGTTTGGCCGTAGGTGAAAATCAGCGCGAGCGTCTCGCTCGCTGCCCGTGTGGCAGGAGCCGCTGTGCTGCCTGGTGCTCCTGGTAGTGGTGCTTCGGGGAGCCCGGGAGAGACCCAAGGAGCGTGCTGAGCTGAGAAGGGTGGTGGCGAAGTGGAGCCGGTTTACGCAGCAGTCCTCCTCACCGAGGCTGCGGTGTCTGCACCTACTGCTTTCAGCTTTTGAATCTGCGGGAGCGGCGCTGAGTTGGGATCTTCCTCGTATGCCTCTAAAGCTGCTGATCGATCTGCCCAGCTCTCGGGGGCTTGGCTTCAACTCAGCTCAGTATGTTATTTTTCAGATGCCTCTCCTGTAGCTGCCCAGCTGTTTGGCTGAGTGGGTTTTTTCCAGTCTTTTGTGCCGTTAGGGGCATCTTCCATCTCATAAATAAGGATTTGACGAGATGCAAAGCTAACCTAGTCAGAATCTCCTCGCTCTCTTTTTCCGTGCAGTTTTTAGCAAGATCGGTACAAACTTCTGGTGTGTTAGCAGTTGTTCTGCGCATTGTACGCCTGTGTGTTAGATGTGCAAGGTCTTTCATTAAACAGCAGGATATTATTAGGCGTAGCATGAAAAGCCTTTATAGTCTCCCTGCCTTGTTTAAAGCGGGCCCACAAGCAGACCGCAGCCTGGAAGGCTGCGCCGTGAATCGAGCGCTGCCGGCCGGCCCGCAGGCTCAGGTGGTCGTCAGCCGCAAGTTCAGCCGAGCCCTTTCAGTAATTTGTCACGCCTGGGTCTGTTCCCGCTGCGCCAGCACGTGCCAGCTCCGTGTCGGAGGGGCTGTTCGCCAGACGGCCGCGCAGCCCCCGCGCCCCGCTGTTAGCGGGGCCCGCGCTCGCCCGGCCGCGCGCTCCACACAGCCCTGGCAACAGCCGAGCGCGCCACGGCATAAGCATCTTCATAATGAGAAGTGAATGGCATCCGTCAGTCCCTTTAGAATAGGGCCCAGGCGTGTGCCTCCTCTCCTAGGAAGTTTGGCAGCCTATTCATTAACAAGAGTCATCAGGAGTTCAGCCCATAATAGGGAGGCAGCCCCAAACGCAGGCGGGCTAATGCTTGCGCTATCAGGAATGCGTTCTCCTGGGCTTAGGGAGAAGAGAGAGAAAAACTAAGCAAATAACGCTGTCAGCAGGTGCAAACTCTGAAATGCTACGTATTGATTTTCTTTCTTCAGGCTTCCACGGGAAGTTTATAAGAAGATTCATCGCATATCAGTCGTCCTCTGCTAGCTTTAAAAGCAAAATTCTTTTTTCTTCTTTTTCCTTTTTTACCACCGTGCCTTTACGAACCTGCATACAATTAAGATGTGCTTTGCTTATTCCCTTTGAGGCAGAACGCTAGACCGTCATGCCCTATTTTTAAGTACTGCTTTACTCCGACTAATTTTTTTTAAAATACTCTTTCAGAGTGGTTTTGTTCATGTAATGAAAGTCACGAATGGCACTTCAGTGTTAATCAGTAGTGCTTCTCAATTTTAAACACCCTCACCTGCATTACGTTGCCACCAGCGTTATTCTCACTACTCCTAATTTCTAAATTTAAACTGGCCTTTGCTCCCACATAACGGTCTTGCAGAGTTAGAATGCATTTCCCCGTAACAGAAACACAATGAGGATCTGAAAACTTTTGTTTTAAATGAGGAAACGGAGAATGAGATGTCATACTGGCTCCTGCGAGCATTAATTCATAAAGTCATACGTGAGGTTCTTCAGCCCATTGTAGATTTGTTTCAGGCGTTATCCTGTTATTGGAAGTGTATGATTCACCTTCTGAGAAAACAGAAGCTGCACACAAAAGGAAAAGATTTGCTTTCTCCGCTGTGAAAAGCTGCCGCAAGCAGGGGTCCTATTAAGACAGCTGGAAAGTTGCTTCAGCTTGTTACGCTTGTAAGTTTTATTGGTGACTGGTTTTTGATTACACATTTGAATGCTGTGTGTTCCAGGTTGCCGAGTTTTAATTAAAAGGCGATAGTCTTGATTTTAGATTGCTTTGTTGTCTGCATTATGCAGAATATAATGGCTGCAAGTTGTGGGGTGAATTTTTCCAATGTACAGCATTTATTTAGGATGCTTAAGAGTACACCTTCTAGCACCTGCCTTAAATATAAACTGCACACTTTCAGGAATTGTGTTTATTATGATTTATTTCTGTTAAGAAATACAGTGATGAAAGAAATATGTGGGGTTTTTCTCCTCTGTCCTGCAGCTTGTTTCTCCAATCTAATCATTTTTCTAGTCTGACAGGGTCATTGTAATAGGAACATTGTGCACCAGGAACTTTCTGTATTGCCACAGCTTGGCTGTGAAAGTTGGGTTTCGGTTTGAAAAAGCCTGCAGTCTGGGGGATTTGCTTCTGCCCTCAGTCACTTCAGCAATCTGTCGGATCTACTGAGTCACTGCTTTTCATTCGTGAAGCTAAAAGGTGTTACCCTTAATTTCAAGCCATTAAGTGTGTTTGCGCCTTGTTGCTTGCACTCAGGACCGGTAAGCAGCATTGGGCGATTTTGGTCCCCTCTTCTCCGCGCCCGTGTACAGCCTGGCTAGTGTCACTGTGGATCTGAAGTGCTGGTGTTCGTGGTCATTGTGTAATAGCATTTAATTCTGCGCACACATTTCCTTAACCTGGTCCTTGCAGTTATGAGGAAAGAGCTCTGTATCTCGAAGCAATAATCCAGAACCATAAAGAAGTAATGACATTTGAGGATTTTGCCGCTCAGGTCTTTTCTCCCTCTCCCAGCTACTCCCTCGGTGGAACTGGTGAGTCTCTGCACGTTATTCTTCTCTTTAGCACTAAGAAGCACTTGAGCAGCAGATGTACACCTGTTTTTTGTAGATAAATGCTTGCAAATTTAAGAAGACCATTCTTCCCCTGAATCAACTAATGAATATCAAAAGGAATGATGACATTCATTTTAATTTGTTTTGCATCAGAGCTATTCACTCTGCTCCTTTCTTCAGCTATCCTGTTAACCCCCGAATCTAGCAAGGTTAATGAACTTTCTCTTAGTAATGTGCTCTGGTTCATTCAGGAGTGTGGGTTTCTTGCTGAGCTGGGAATATGTTGTTCAAAAGCTATGCCTGAATTGGTGCTTACTTATCGAAAAATAGTTCCTCACAGTAGAAGCCGTTGCTACTAATGCTAAATGGGGATTATGCTGCTGAGATACCAGGGTCAGGGATTAATGCAAAAGAAATGTAAGAATGGTGTTCTGTTAGAAAATCATAGCAGCGTGCAGTACGCTAACGTTTCCCTTAAATACAGATGAGCACATTTCAAGCTTCCTTCCCACACCTGGCCTGGAACCTCTTTGGGGGTTTTTTAATGTATATGTGGATATACATACGTACGTGCGTATGTCTATGTATATACACACACATTAATGCTGATCATCATTCATCAGCCCTCCTGAAAGCTGAAAGTGTAATGCTGAACTCTCTGAATTTATTCCTTACGTGCCCTATCAAGATTTTAAGTTAGCATGCAGTCAGTGAAATAAGTAGCAAAGCGCTACTTTGCTGTTTTGATTGAGTTTAAATAAATGTCTCCTGACAGGAAGCTTTGACTCTGAAATGCTGATTTCTAGCACCCTCAAGATTTGTTTTTCCAGCCTCCAAAAAGTATATGGTCACCGTGCGTTGGACTCCTTAACAAGGATCCCTTAATCCCTTTTTTACTCTCATTGGGTGAAACTGGCACTTTCTAATTATTCCCTGCTACTCTTTCGGATTGTTTAATAGATTATGTCAAACCTGTATAAATGTTGCAGGACATCTGCTCTATTTCTCTTTAGCCTGACTTGTTAGCAAATATCTTCCATCTAAACTGAAAAATTGAAGGAAGAAATTAAATTTACGAAAATAAATCACTTACAAATAAAATCAGCTGTGCATCATTGTTTAACGTTACTGGCTCCAATCCTCGAGCTTTCAGAGCTTTGTTAGGAGATAAGAGGTATATGCATGTCCTTGCATTGGTCGCCAGTAGCAGCAGGCAGAAGGCTTTGGAGATAAGCAAGCTGGCAGAAGTAAAGGGGAACCGGTGCTATTTACATAATCGCGCCTCTGCTTCCTGGAGAGGCGTCAAGAAACACAGGGATGGCCTCTATTGATCTTTGTTGAACTGGAATACTAAACAACATTAGAAAAGCTTATAACTTAAAGCTTTGATTAATGTTTTCTACATTAAAAAGTAGAACAGCTGTGAATTAAATTCTTTTATACACTCTGCCAAAAGTCTGAGACAAAAAAAATTACCAGTTTCAATAGAAATGTAGATTTCATGCCCAGTGTTGTTAGCACTTTGACTCATTTATCTGTTGACGTATCAGCAAATAAAAATGTAGATAGATTGATATATTTTTAAAGTTCTGTTCTAGGCATATTTATGTTTAGTTTTCATGTTCTTCTTACAGCACACAATGATCTTATATACAAATTTAGTTCAACAAGCAAGGACAGATTCATTTGATAATACCGTAGTCGTACTTTCTAAAGTCTGTGATATATTTTGTATGCCAAAAATAGCTAAAATATTTCCTAATATCTACTTAAGTTTTTCAGAACATTATTAAATCGTTAGTACTTGAATGTGTTTTTATGATTTCATGATTTTTTTTTTTTTTTTTAAGAGTAAAACCTGCCACAGTCAGGTCCTGATTTTCAGACTTCCGAACATCAGAATTTATTTCACGCTCACAAAGAAACTGGAGGCTGGTCAGGACTTCCGGCATCAGAATCTTTGCTTCGGAGAGTCTCCTCACGTTACCTCCTGATTTACTTGCGTATTTAGTCAAATACTACCAAGAGATGTGTCAGCTGTTGCCGTTAGGATGGATTTTCCATCAAATGTCATCCTGGCAATCAGCGAGGAGGCTGAATGTAAACCTCGCAACGCAGCCGCTGTCGCCAGCCACAGGCGGCCGCTGCCGCTGGGGCAAGTCCCCGTCCCACAAGCAGGGAGCCTTGTGTGGAGCGGCACGCGGATCACGAGCATCTGCCTCAGCCTTGCCCATTTCCACGTTTATCGTGGCTTAGGTTGGCAGGGTACTACAAATGTACTGGCAGCGCCCGGAAATAAATAAAGAACCTGCTTGGGTGCAATTTGACAAAGTTTGCAGCCATCTAGTCAGGCCTGTTAATGATTAGGAAGAGACGAAAAACTATTCTGGAGCCGCCAGTTCCCCTGTCGGCATGGGCACAGCTGGGGGCAAGCAGGACGGTCTTGGGCTGTGAACGGCGGCAGGTCTGTGTTTTCCCCGTGTCACGGGCAGTTAGACCTCCTCCAAGCTTAGATTCACCTTATCTATGCCTGCAAAATCAGCTGTCTGCCGCTAAGCAAGACGGATGGCATTTTTCTTCCTATAAAACGGGGAATTTCTGTTCTGAAACAGAAAAAATGAATCACGGAGCAATAAATGTATGGAGCTGACACAGGTCTGTGTTTCCCCTTCTCAAGTAATAAGCCAGCTGATACTGCTAACCCTGCCTAGCTTAAACTTTTCAGGTGAATTTAAGATTAATTCTCCTCTGATCTTATTCTTAATACCACCTAACTGTAATCTTGTCATTGCTGTGTATACATGCGCAGAATAGAAGGGTCCGTAAGTACACTTTTTATTAAAATAAAGATTGGTTTTAGTAGTTTAACACAGTGTAAGAAGCAAATTGAGACCATTAAATGAATCGAATATGTAGCTAGTAATGACATGCATTATTGTTGTATTATTAACTATGATCTATTTATTTGAACTAGATGTTTTTCTGATACTGCCTCTAGGGATGCATCCCCCAGATTCAGGTGGGATGTGGGTTTCGTGAAGTATGCCCATATCACAAACAGTCTCGCAGGTGCTACATCTTACGCTCGAAAATCGTCCAGCTGACCTCTTCTGCTGTTTTCAGCAGCAGAGCCTTAAACTCCCCAGATGTATCACAGATAGCCCTGTGTATCTTAAAACGTTGAAAATGCAGCCTGGTAGGCAGAATGGACATCCCTGAACTCATTTAGGGGATGTGCAGATTAGGAACAAAAGATGAGAATACGGTCCTTTGTTGTTAAACTGGTACATTACATGCTGTATTTTAATTAGGCTGGGTATGAGAGTCAGCCCAGGAAATCCTCAGTAATCCAACACTATTGAATTATTCTTATCCTTTCCCTCTGCAGATTTCTCTGGTTTTAGAGGACGGGGTTTTAAGCTGCTATCTTTTTCTGTTCTTACTCCCTCAGCCAAAAAAGAAAAACAGTTATTCAACAAAATACTTGTGTGTTCTTTAAAAAAAAATTGTAAAAATGAAACAGGCACAAACAGATACAAAAGCGTTCCAACTTTAATTACCTCTGCTGACTAAAAAGCATTTGTTGGTGGCTTGGTTTTTTTTTTTATTTAAGCTCAGAAGCCAGACTTGTGTTAACCCTTAGAAGATGGATGGAGTTGGATATTCTAGAAAGGAAAAGAGAGAACTTTTCCACCAGGGAAAGATTTCTATTTGAGGGTTTTATACTTACTAGTGTAGATTTCTACTTTCAAGAGAACCTACAAACCTGCCTTTCAGCAGCGCAGACTTGCAGTTAGTGCTTCAAAGGGTTAATTGAAATGGGCACACTTGACTGCTGAGAGGACTGATCTAATCACTGCCATATCCAAGTGCATCTGTTCACCATGAGGTCATTCTTGTGCATGCTAATGATTTGGAAAATAAAGCATAATGCTTGACGTTATCAGAAAGGATATAGTGTAAATCTTTGCTTTTTTAGTTGCTAATAGCCATTGTGGAGTGAAATGGCAGGCAAAAGCATCTCGGATTATTGCTTTCCATTTTAATTTTTTTAAAGCTTGGTTTTCAGTGGAGTGTCAGGAAAACTGTGCTGCAAAACTCTGACATGTGGTATCTGTTGATAAATGGATTCTTTAATGAATATTATAGCATTGCCCAGGAGCAACACTTGAGTTGAGGAACTATAGACGTTTTCAGCATTCCCTGGTTTTAAAGCCTTGGAAGCCGTGTCTGCTTATTTACATAAAACTGAGATTTTGCAGCCTTTTTGTTGAAAAGGTGACACATGCTTTTCTTTTGTCTCCAGACTTTTACATGCATAAATTTCTTGTAGAAAATACTTGAATGTACAACAAACACGATTTGGTTTATTTTAAAACACTTTTTGCTAGGTGCTGCGCTTTATCTTTCCCACTTCAAAGCAAAAGGAATATTTCAAATGGCCGTGTAATTTTAAAATATATTTTTGACAGAAACAAAGCAAAACCCAGAGTAACTATTGTCTGAAACCGACTTACATTCTTTTTAATGCCAACTGAGCAGTGATCCCTTTCGGGTTTGTTTGGTTTGTTTTTTCTGTGTTTTTTTACTCCTTGTGCACTTTCCTTGAAAATCTGTAGGATGTTGTGTCAGTTCGGTATGCTGGGTGGAATAGAAGTCTTTCCAGGTTCTGTGTAACATTTTTGCATATTTTTAGAGAAGCTGTATGGAGCTGAGTATTAAAAAAACACACATCTGAAAATGAGTAGCTGTGCCACGATATTACAGCACACACAGCTCATGCCAAGTGTTGGGTTTGATCGATATGACAGTGTTGCATGAAACTGAAAAATTAGTTTCTAGTAACTGGGACTTAGAAAATTCCAGACTACCCTGGCAGCCAGGAGCCCACCGCTCAGCTGCCTCCACTGCGGGGAGAGGCGGTGCTGAAACCATCTGGCAATCGTTACCGCCCGGACCGGGACGCTGCGGTGGAGCTGTGCATGGCGCTTTGACGCGGCTTGAACCTCTGTGCCGAATCCTTCCTTTTCCAGTACAGGCGCTGCCCTTAAACGAGGGAGGAAGCACAAGAAGTTAAGTCATTAGCGCAGAGCTCGTTACGAGGTCTGCGTGAGCTTAGTTGCCAGTAGGTGAGAAGGAAAATGCGCGACCATAGGTGCCACGTGTTGCAGTCATAGAGGTTGTCCAGGCAGTAAGCAGAGAGGAAAGGCATAGGAAGGTGGAGCAGAGGGGTGGGAAGAGTTACCAAAGGAGGCAGGACTCAAGGTGTTTGTTTTGGTTTTCCCCTTTCCCTGTGAAGAGGATTCAGGAGGAGGTGCGGGGACCTGGCCGCCTTCCCTCTCTGTTTAACCCAGGGAGTGCTTACAGCTGGGCTTTGGCAAACCAGAGGATCTCTCGCTGCTGGGTTAGCGGCCTGTCCCAGCCAGGTCCTCGGGCTGCCTTCGGAGGGATCCTGAAGTTGCACTGGTGGATTCAGGAGGTGCTCTTTACCCCATGGTCTTGGTTATTGGTGGTCCGTGTGCAGCTTTCCTGCCCCTCTTCCACAGAGCTGCCGCCTGCCTGGACTCTGTCACCACCGCAGGAATGTGCAGTGCCCAGCAACCAAACCTGTGCAGGTAACTCCTAACTCGTGCTCATCGGCAGAAACGGCAGCTTCATAACCATCTCTGACACTGCCATCTTGGAACACTTGGCTCAGAAGCATGGACGTCTTCCATCACTGTGCTCCTTCCATGGTAGCTACCAGCTCACCTAAGAACCTGCTGCGGCTCTGTCTGCATCCCAGCATCAGGAAGAGGCAGAGCCCGGTGGTGGATGGTCCTTTCCTGCTTGGCGAAATTGTCTCTTGGCCCATGGTAGCAGCTTGACAGCAGAGAATGAAAAGGTGCAGAACGAAATTTTCAGTTGAATCAAGCAGAATTACCTGATTTAATGAAGGAGGAAAGT